>NW_027397100.1:6971137-7001990 GCF_003265705.2 Callorhinus ursinus | reverse complement strand
GCCATGAATCTATGTGTAGTATTCCCCTAGCGCTGGAGTTCTCCCATTCTCCTTGATCGATCAACTTGGTCTTGGATTGCTGGCTGTTCGTGCTGATCTTCTGGGGGAGGGGCCTGTTGCTGTGGTTTCCAAATGTCTTTGCCGGAGGCGGAATTGCCCCGCCCTTGTCGGTCCGGGCTAAGGAAGCTGCTCCGGTTTGTTCTCAGGAGCTTTTGTTCCCTGCAAGCTCTCGGTACAGCTTTGGAGGACCAGGACAGAAATGGTGGCCTCCCAATCTCCACCCGGAGGAGCCGAGAACTCGGGGCCCCGCTCCTCAGTGTGTCCCCAGAGAAAAGCAGTCACTTCCGAGTCCCCGGTCTCCGTCCGCACTCCGTGCTCACCCGGCCTGTGATCGAGCGTTGCTATCTCTGGCACCCGATCCCGCACGGAGTCTCCAAACCCAGCAGATCCCTGCAGTGCGTTCCCGCACCGCTCCTCCCCAGGAAGGAAGGGGAGTCTCCCCGGCTCTGCCGCTTGTTGGGTCCCTGCTGGGGGAGCCGTGCCCCGACTGGGCCGCAGATCACAGTTTATGGCAACCCCGAGCTGAGAGCCCGCGACTCTGCTCCGTCTCTGCAGCCGGCTTCCCCGCTCCGATACCTGGGAGCTCTGGTGCACTCAGGCATCCCCGGTCTCTCCGTGACCCCAAGGGTCCTGAGACCACACTCTCCTGGGAGGATTCCACCCCCCGCTTAGCCACTGCAGCGACGTCCCTCAGCGGAGCCGACTTCTAAAAAGTCCGATTTTGTGCTCCGCGGCTCTAGCACTTGCCAGAAGCGGCCGGCGGAGGCCCCTCCCCTGCCGTCTATCCTCCCAAATATCGCCTCGATTCACTTCTCCGCACGCCCTACCTTCCAGTAAGTGGTCGCTTCTCTGTTCAGAGAATTGTTGCTACTCTCCTGTTCGATCTCCTGTTGAGTTCGTAGGTGTTCAGAATGGTTTGATCCTATTCAGCTGAATTCCTGAGACCAGACGAAATCTAGGTCTCCTACTCCTCCGCCATCTTGCTCCGCCCCCCACTCTTTCTGATTTTATTCTGTTTTCTTTAGGTATTAACTATAAATCCCTTTTTATTATTTTATTTTAGTAGTTGCTTTAGGGTTTATAGTATGTATCCTTAACTCATCATAATCCACCTTCAAGTAATATTATACATTTCATGTATAAGAACCTTAAAGTAGTATACTTACATTTCATCCCTTTGGGCCTTTGGGCCATTGTTATAATACATTTCACTTTTATGTAGGTGATAAATCATGTACTGCGTGGTCGTTATTTTAACAGTCAATTGTATTTTAAGGGTTTAAATAATAAGAACAAAATTTTATATGTCTACCCATATAGTTGTTTCTTGTGCTATTTATTTCCTTGTTTAAATCATGTGTGGTAGGCAGAATAGTGGCCCCCTGAAGATGCCCATGTCCTAATTCTTAGAACCTGTGAATATGTTTTCTTACATGGCAAAAAGGACTTAGGAGATGTGATTAAGGTTGAGAATGTTGTGATGAGGACATTATCCTAGATTATTCAAATGGCCCCATCCAAATCATATGATTCCCTATAAGTTAAGAACCTTTCCTGGCTGAATTCAGAGGCTGAGGTCAGAGGGAGATATCTCTTTAAAAGTATGGTCAGAGAGTTGTAATATCATTGACTTGAAAATGAAGGAGGGAGTCATGAGCCAAGGACCCTCTAGGTCCTTCATGGGGTCAAGGGTGATCTCTAGAAGCTGGAAAAGACAAGGAAACAGAGTCTTCTCCTGAGGCTCCAGAAAGGAACATACACATTTCAGACTTCTGACCTACACCACGGTAAGTGAACAAATTTGTGTTACCTTAAGCCACTGTTTATGATATTTTTTTTAACAGCAGCAATAGAAAAGTGATACATCATGTATTATCAGTGGAGTTATCACCCCCGCATGGGTGCAATTGGTTCTTGGAGGGCAAAAGTACCACTTTTAATGTAGAAAGCACGGATAATATATGCCATACATAAGCAGATATATAGTGTATCTGTGATATTAAAATTTTATAAGGTGGCAATTAGGGAAAAAGTCTAAAAAGATTCCTTAGGGGGATGATAATAAAAAAACAGTTGAGAAACAAGATGCATATTTCCATCTGGTGTCACTTTTCTTCTGCCTCAAGTGTTTTCTTTTATCATCTCTTGTGTAATTTCACCATCTTCAGGTGATACATTCTTTCAGTATCTTTATGTCTGAAAAAAATCTTTGTTTTGGGGGCGCCTGGGTGGCTCAGTCGTTAAGCATCTGCTTTCAGCTCAGGTCATGATCCCCGGGTCCTGGGATTGAGCCCCGCATTGGGCTCCCTGCTCCGCGGGAAGCCTGCTTCTCCCTCTCCCACTCCCCCTGCTTGTGTTCCCTCTCTTGCTGTGTCTCTCTCTGTCAAATAAATAAAATCTTAATAAAAAAAAATCTTTGTTTTGCCTTCATGTTTGAAAGATATATTTGCTGGGTATAGAATTCTACATGGACAGTTACTTTTTTCCTCTCAGTACTTCAAAAATGTTGTTCTACTGCCCTTTCTATGTGTTTCTGATACGAAATCTGCTGTAATCTTTATGTTTGCTCCTTAGTGTTGAACATGTCCTTTTCTTTGGTTAGTTTACAATTTTCTCTTAGTCATTGGCTTTGAGAAATTTGATTAGGCTGTTCTGTGGTGTACTTTTCATTCCTATGTTTTAGAGCTTCTCAGATCTGTGTATTCATAGTTTTAATCAAGGTTGCCATTTTTCCTGCAAATATTTTTTTTCTGTACCCTCCTTTCTCCTCTGTTGGGGACTCTGCTTTAGTGTATATTAGATCACTTGAAATTGTTCTGTGGATCACAAATGCTCTTTTCATTTTGTACTTTTAATTCCAGTATAGTTAACATACAATGTTATATTAGTTTCAGATTTACAATATATGATTCAACAATTCTGTACATTACTTGGTGCTCATCATGGTAACTGTACTCTTAATCCCCTTCACCTATTTCACCTGTTCCCCCACCCACATCCCCTCTGGTAATCATCAGCTTGTTCTCTATTTTTAAGAGTCTGTTTCTTGGTTTGCCTCCTTTCTTTGTTTGTTTTGTTTCTTAAATTCCGCATATGAGTGAGATAATATGGTATTTGTCTTTCTCTGACTGACTTATTTTGGTTAACATTATACACTCTAGATTCATCCATGTTGTTGCAAATGGCAAGATTTCATTCTTTTTTTGTGGCTGAATAATATTCCATTGTGTGTGTGTGTGTGTGTGTGTGTGTGTGTGTATTACATCTTTATTCATCTATCTATGGACACCTGGGCTGCTTCCATAACGTGGCTATTGTAAGTAATGCTGCAATAAACATAGGAGCACATATATCTTTTTGAGTCTGTGTTTTTGTTCCTTTTGAGTGAATACCCACTGGTGGATCATATGGTAATTCTATTTTTAGTGTCTTGAGGAATCTCCATATTGTTTTTCATGGTGGCTGTACCATTTGCATTCCCACCAACAGTGCATGAGGGTTCCTTTTTCTCTATATCCTTGCCAATACTGGTTGCTCCTTGTGATTTTTGATTTTAGCCATTCTGACAGGTAGGAGTTAGTATCTCTCATTATGGTTTTTGATTTGTATGACCCTGATGATGAGTGATGTTGAGCATTTTTTCATGTGTCTGCTGGCCATCTCTATGTCTTTTTTGGAGAAATGTCTGTTCATGTTGTTCTTTTCTTTTTTTAAGACTTTTAATATGTCCATTTTTTTGCCATTTCTATTTCAGTGTCTGTAAGTTTACTAATTTTTTTGTTTATGTCTAATCTACAGACATTGTAAATTTTTCTCTGAAACATTTTAGACTAGAAATTTGATTTGGTTAATATTTATATCTTACCTGTCTCTATTTAATTTTTTAAATGTATGAACTAGATTTACAATAACTTTTAATGTCCTCGGCTGCTAATTCTAACATCTGCATCAATTCTATAAAATTGCAGTTGATTGGTTTTTCTCATTTTCTTAATTTTTGTTTGCATGCCTGATAATTCTTAGTTGAATGGCAGACATTATGATGTTTACTATGTTAAGGGTTTGATATGTGTGTATTCAGACAGATAGATGGATAGATAGATCTTTTGGGAATCTTGCTTTTAAGATCTGTTTAGGTGAGACCAGAGTAGTGTTTATTTTAGGACTAATTTTCTCTCTTTGCTGAGGCAAGACCTTGTGTTGAGAAGAAAACTGAAGACCTCTTTGAGTTCAGCAAGAGTGTTGTAATTTATCAGCTGTGTTTACACTGGGTAGGAGATGGGAGTGACAGGATACATACCCATTATTTGTAACCCATATTATATAAAGTAATGTGACAAAGAACAAAAAATATAGTATTAGACAACTACGGATACCCTGAAATTTTCCCAAGAAGTTGGGATGCTCCCACTAGGAGAATAGGGAAGATGACTTAGATTATTATCCACATTTAGAAGAAAGTAAGATTCAATGAAGTTAAACGATCTACTTAAGGCCCATCAGATTTAAATGTAAGAACCAAGATTTGAATCACATTTAGACTGATATTAGCATCATATTTTAAATTGCCAACTTAGTAGGAGAGATGGCAGCAAAATGACAGACAACTAATGGGATATTTGGGGCCTTACAGGACTTTGTCACTGTCCCCCCACCTACATTATGTGGGTTGCTGCTTCATCTACCTATTCTCGGATAGGACTGGATCTGGAAAAGTGACCCATTAGGACCTGATCTGAAAAGGGAGACTGAGAAAGTATGGGGCTGGAAATGTGTGGCTCTGACGGCTGTTGCCAGAACTTATGAAAATAAATAGTCAGAGAAATAGAGAAGATGTACAGGTACTTTTTAAAGGCACATCTGGGCTCAAAGGGAAAGAATGCTTTCAATGATTATCAGTATTTGCTTTGAGCATGGCCAAAGGGAGGTGAGGGAGTGTAAATAAAGGCTATTATGCCAACAACTTTGCCCTTTTTTCCAAATATCATGACTAAGATCTTGGTGGGATAAAATCATACTTGGGCATGTTCTTTTCTTTTGATTGTATGTTTTTATTCTAGAATCTTCTGTGTAAAATCATTCTTTCCTCCTTTTGAGTTTCTTAGTAGAACTGCCAGGATTAGTCTCCCATGCCCTTGCAGTTGTTATTAACTCCATGGGATGGGCGTATCATCACAAAACCAACCAGAATCCTTTCTGGAGTGAATATACAGATGCAGAGACATAGCGGACCATGTCCTTTTAAATCTAAGGTAAAAACCCAAAGTAGGACATGGAGTCCTCCAGCAAGAATGTAGCATTTCCACATCCAAACTATAAATATCATCTCACTTTTTAGAGAGGTCTTTCTAACAGCTCCCAAATTTGAGAGTCAACTGGGGAAATGTGACTGTGGACCACATTCCCCACCCCCTGTCCCCAGACCTTCCCAACACCACAGCCTCCATCAGAGCATGCCAGATCAGAGAAAATTTAGTGCAGCCATTAAGAGTAGGGGGCACACTGTTTAAAATCTTTGTGATCTTTGGTAAGTTTGCTTTTTGAAAAAAAAAAAAAAACCACCTGTTTTGAAGCATCTACTATATTCCTGCATCTGTTTCAACACTTGTAATAAAATGATGACTAGGGCAGACAGTCCCAGCCTTCATGGAATTTTTATTTTGGTTAGACAGGCAGAAGAAAACAAATAAATTAATCCAACAGTTATATAATGTTTCTGTGCCTTAGTTTCTTTCCTCATCTGTGAAATGGAGGTGGTGACAACACTCACCTTGTGTTGTAAGAGTTAGGTAACCTCGGATGGAATCAGTGGAAAAGATCCCGGCCCTTTTATCATTGTTTATCACCATTCCCTGTGTATCTTCTCTTTGTGAAAGGCTGGATTCTAGAGGTCTAGCTCAGTGAGGCCCTGGATCTTAACATGCCCGAGTCAAAAGAACTCTGCAAAGGGCTGGCACAGGATAGGACACCTTTCTTATGTTCTGAACACAGACCCCAAGCCAATTGTGCCCGGTCACGGTCTTCCAGGATGCACAGGAAGTCCTCATTCAGTTTTGACTTGCATATGGGAGAAGGTGAGGGAGGTCCTGGGCCTCTTACCCACTCAGCTTTGCTAGCACTGCCCTCCCAGATCCCTTACCCCCAGGGCCTAGGAGCACTGTCTTTGGTGCCCAGTGGTGTCTAGCTATGCCTCCAGGTTCAGACATTACTATCCTTGCTTTTTCTGGTTTTCATTTCCTTTTCTTGTCTGCTAGGCTTTTGAAATGCATCTTGCAGCCACTTGTTGCCCTGTTTTCTAAGCTGCCTTGAACTGCTGCCAGGGGCTGTTGCCAGAGGAGCTAATGACTAAGTCACTCTCCTTTCTGCCTTTGGCGGGACTGAGAATTCACTTGAGGATGGGGGTGGGTAGCCAAGGCCCAGCCATCCTGAACCAATCATGAAACCACAATAAAAGTGCCGACCAGGGAGTAAGTCACTCACTCTCAAAGCCCAGCGCTGAGCTCAGCTTGGAGGTGACAACCAGGCAGAGGGTGCTCTGGTTTGCTCTTGCTGAACCACATCAGAGGCAGAGACTTGGGCAGAAAGGCAGGCCCATCAGATCAGCCTTGGGGGGATCCCCGGGTCAGCAGGGAAGAGACATTCACTGTGTTTCCGAGCCAGGAAAAATCATAAAAGAGCAGAGAATCACAGGATGTGAGCCAGCGCAGGTCAGGTGACATATATTACAAATGATCATAAAAACTAGCTAACACCTACAGAAAACTCACTTGGGCCTTATCCTAAGCACTTGTGAAGCACTATGTCATTCAGTCTTTCCAGTATCCCTATCTGGTAGGCTTTATTATTATTCCCACTTTCTGAAGATGAAACTGAGGCATAAAGAGATTTTAGTTGGTGGTCGGTGGCCTGATGTTTCCCCACTGGTCCTCTTATCTGGACAATGACAACATCCCCCTCATTGGTTGTCCTGCTTTCTAAATGCTTTGCCCAGATGGCCCATTGGATCAAATGAATCCAGAACTTATACTGAGTTTTATTATCAATTCCATGGATCCTTCCCTGATTCAGCCTCCAGATGAGATCTCAATCCTGGCTGACACTTCTGATTGCAATCTGAAATGCCATGAAGCCAAGGCCCAGATTCCTGACCTTCAGAAACTGTGAGATGATAAATGTATATGGTTTTAAGCCATGAAGTTTATGGTAATTTGTTATGCAACAATAGAAAATTAATACAGGGAGGTGTAGCAGACCGTGTCATGTTGGAAGGACTGAAAGGTACAACTAAGAGAAAGAAGGGACTAAGGAGGGACATCCCAGGCTGGTAAATGGGTGAGCAATGGTTATTTTGGAAGGCTCATAAAAGAGCTCTAGACAAACCTGGAGAGGTTGACAAGGAGCTAATGAAGGAAGGCCTTAGAGGAGTTCATCTGTCTTACAAAGCAAGAAGAAGGGAAAATGGTGAAGTATGCAGAAGAATTATAAGAAAGTGAGGGAAATATATCTCCATCAATATTTAGGAGAACAAGGGAAGATGCTGCACTTATAGTAAATGGCTTTGATCTTTTTGCCAAAGCAAGTGCTCAGGTTATCTGCTGAAAGTGAGACAGGAAGAGAGGGCTCCCAGAGTAGCAATACTATTGATGATAATAAGCCATCAATAGCTTTACACAGAACATCTCACTAAGGATTCAGAACCTCCTCGTGAGAGGCTTTATTTTTACCTATGTTTTACAGATAAGGATTAAAATATTCAGAGAGATTAGGTAACTCGCTGATTGTCACCCTGTTCAGAAGTGGCAGAATTGGAAAATGAACCCAGGTCCTAGTGTTCTGGTGTCACACTGATGTTCTGGAAGTTCTTTTGGCAGATGCCATGCGGAATGTGTGCTCTCTGCCAGAAGTTGTTTTGCTGCTCTGTATCATCGTGCTTTGGAGACTGTTGCAGAAGACATGGTGGCTTTAGCCTCAGAGGAGGAGGGCGGGAGTGGAGGCAGATGCAGACAGAAGACTCTTTTGTTGCAAGGACAGGAAGTGAACTGGTGTAGTCAAGGGTAATCTCACAGAGGGTGGGAAACATCCGATGTGCCAAGGTCATAGCTCCTGGAGCGTCTTGCACACAGGAAGTTGTGGACTTCCCAGGAATTTCAAAGCAGACAGCTCAGTAGACAGAGTGGTAATGACGGGGGACGAAGGATTATCCCCATTTATAAGGCAGATGGTAGAGTAAGATGGTGAACGGGGAGATGTAGGCAAGGGATATGGGAAACCTGCCCAGTTCACTCCGAGAAACATAATGCAAATGTTCATGGATTCATTGAATCTCCATGACTTCTGGACAAGATGCTGCCAGCCTTGAAAAAAGAACTTCCATTTGTGTTTCCATCTTCATAAGTGAAGTGGCTGATACCAAGTTCTCAGGAAGAATTCAGCCTTTGAGTTCACAGTTACTCCTGCTGGTTCAACACAAATATTATCCCAAGGCAAAGAGGCACGATGGAATAACGGTTCTGAGTTTGCAGAACTGGCAAGGGGGGTTACCAGAAAGGTTGCAGGAGTTTCCTAACTTTGAGCTAAAGAGTGATGACATGCTCATCTTGCCTTTTCCAGGCCTGGAGAGGTGGGCCGTCATCCTGGGGGACTGAGAACCAGCCCTTGCGTGATACTGAGAGGGCCGCTAGGAAGGCAGTAGCTACGCCTCATCCATTTTTCCCTTCTCAGTGCCTAGCTGCGTGTTCAACAACTAACAGGTGCTTTATGAAAGGATGCTGAATGAATGAATGAGTATGGGCATGATCGTGCATGTTCTTCAGCTCCGTCTCCTTGCAGTCTGTTTTAGATAAACAAACATTCTAAAGACTACCCCAAAGACTGCGCATATGCACATCAGAGACCGAGGGTCTGAGAAGTCCAAACTCCACACACACTCCCTCCTGTCTCCCGGCTTCACTCTGTTTTCACAGAGGAAACCAACCTCCACTCCTTCTCCCGCCTCACAGAAGAGGGAGGCCAGCTCTAACGGCCTTGGCCCCAGTTTGCTTGTATAATTAATGTGGGATTTTTCCTCCTCTAGTAAAAAATGACCTTGTCAAACCAGAGATGACAAAATCTTGGTTACTGAGCGGTTGTGGGCTCCCTGCTGGGATGGCATCCCGGGCCCTGCAAAGAGAAATCTAATAAAATTGGTGTCAGGGGCTCCCTGGGTGCCAGGTCCCCTGCTGCCTGACCCCATGATCCCAATTTATTAGCCAAACCCAAGGAAGCAGACAAACCTCACTGGCTCCAGACAGCAGACTTCCAAGCGGGAGCTAATGTAGGGGCTGGGGCTGGGTTTCAGCACAAATGACAAGGGAAAGGACAGGAGGTGCCAGCCCGACCAGGGAGTCTGGGGACGCCCTATTCAGAGTATCTCACTGCCTTGACTGGGCCGATTTTAACTTGGTGGAGGAATGTGTTAGAATGGCCCATGGGGAAAGGAAGATGGTTTTTTCCCTCTGCACTGTTATTAGCCGGACCATGGGCCGCATGCCTGGTAGTAGCCATGTTCCTGGGAGTCAGCAGGCGTCAGTAGAGGAATAGCCAAAGAATAATATTTGCACGGGGAGTTTCCATTTTGTAAGTTGAGCACTTCTGCATGTGCCCGGAAGTTTTAAATGTACTTTTACTATTTACCCTTCCCCACAACCAAAACCCCCTGTGATGGGAAATACTGCTTAGCATCATACGCTAGCTTTGCCCCTTATTAGCTGAATGGTCCTGGGCCAGGTACTTAACTTCCCCACTGATGAGATAGGGTAAGAGCCACTCTCTTAAGTTTGCTTGTGAGGATTACAGTAGGAGAAAGCAGAATCGACCCACAAAAACTATAGCATTTTTCTATGCCAGCAAAAATCAACTAGATGGGGAAAAAAAGGGAAAAGGAGTCTGTTCCAAATGGTCATGAGAATTTTGAAGTGTCTAGGAATTAGCTGACGAAAGAACATACAAGTCCTATGGAGAAAATGCTAAAATTCTATTAAACGCTATGTAAGATGGCGGGGGGCGTGCCCGGCTGGCTCAGTTGCTAGAGCATGAGACTCTTGATCTCAGGGTTCTGGGTTTCAGCCCCACGGTGAGTGTGGAGATTATTTAAAAATAAAATCTTAAAAAAAAAAGGTTATACAACATGGTCTGATGATTTGAGGAATATTCCATACTTGTGAATGAAATGTCACAATATTATAAAGCTATAGTTATCTTCAAATTAAGCTATGAATTCAGTGCAATCACAAGAAAAATTCCAGCTGGATGTTTTTAAGGATCTAGAGACTAGAGAAACACACACAAATGTATGTGGAAATATAATGGTCCATGTATAGCTCAGTTCATTTTGGAAAAGAAGAGCAAAGAGGAGAAAGCTACTGCACAAAATATTAAAATATATTACAAAGCCGCAGAAATAAAAACAATATAGTAGTGTCCCCCCCAATGATAAACAGAGCTGTGGAACAGAAGCGTGGATACATGCATATCTGAGTGGTTGATATATAATGAAGATGACAAGAGATTCAGTGGATAAAGTTTCATCCACCAGCTTTGACCGATGGTGCTGGAAAACCTGATTCACTATACAGATTTCCATGGAAATTTCTTCACTATAAATAAAAATGACTCCAGATGGATTCAAGACCAAAATGTAAAAGGTAAAACTCCAAGGTTAATCACAGAAAATACTGTTCTTGTGGCCTAGGAGTGTGGATAGATTTCTTAAACTAATCTCATAAAGAACAAGTCACATGTCATCAACACTGAGAATTCCTGATTGTAAAATGCCACACACATGGTTAATAGGCAGTCAACAGATTGGGAGAAACAATTTGAAAGTTATTTGCAAGTTGTAAAACTGAAAAAGGACTAATCTGTAGACTATATAACAAATTCTCACCAGTCATCAAGAAATAGAGAATAAGGCAAAAGGCATGAGCAGGTAGTCCACAGAAGAGGTGGTGCTCTTCTGTGGTGTTCTTTTGTGACCAGTAACTACAGGAAGGGACACTGAAATGCACTAGTCAACAGAGAAATAAAAATAAAAAAAAGCAACGAGATGTTACTTTACCCCATCATGTATATATAAACCACATCTTTATCCATTCATCTGTTGAAGAACATCTCGGCTCCTTCCACAGTTTGGCTATTGTGGACATTGCTGCTATGAACATTGAGGTGCAGGCACCCCTTTGTTTCACTACATCTGTATATTTGGGGTAAATACCCAATAGTGCAATTGCTGGGTCGTAGGGTAGCTCTATTAGATGTTGGATTTAATCAAATTTTTTCCTGCATTTATTGAGACGATCATATGATTTTTATCCTTTGTTTTATGTTGGGAGAGACGTGGGTGGTTTGTATGAACTATTGTTAGGCTGAGCCATTCAGAACAAAAGCCCAGAAATTCTTAGTCTAATGATGTTTGAGTATACTCTATGATCCCGCAGTTTCATTCTTGTCTATACAGTATATTTGAGAAGAAGTGTGACATAACTCTATAAGGGGACATGCAGAAGATGTTCCTCATAGCCTTGTTCACAGCAGGACTTGTCAAACTGTGGCCTGTGGGCCAAATCTGGCCACACACATTTATCTACATACTGCCTATGGATGTTTTATGCTATGGGAGCAGATCTGAGTCCTTGCAACTAAGACCTCAGGGCCCACAAATCCAAAAATATTTACCATCTGGATCTGTATAGAAAAAGTTTGCCAATCCCCAGTTTAAAGTATCAGAACTCCTATAGGTAACCTGGAGTCCCACTGCTGAGGGAAAAGTTAAGTAAAATATAAGGGACGTGTACTATGGACTACAACGTGGCTCTTATAAGCCATAAACTGCGTGAGGTGTATACTTACAAACATGGAAAGATCTTATAAAAATGATGCTGAATGCAAGAAAGGAGGAAAAAGAACCAAGCTACAGTATTATAATTTATATACCTGTTCTTATTATAATGACAACACTATATAGTTTGCAAAGATATATACAAGATCAAGGTGTCATGCCAAAGGCATAATGGTTGCTGAAATGAGGAGTGGGAACACGTGAAGAAAACACACCAGAAGATGGTCTTTGCATGATCTGATGATGGAAGTATGCTACAAAATGGGAAACATGATTTGCTCATGCCCCGATGCCTCGGATAAAGAAAGTTAATGTGGAAATTGCTTAGTACAATGTCCAGCACATTGTGAATTTTCAAGAAGTATTCATTGTTATCATCATCATCATCCTTTCATTGTTAATCTTTTATTTTTATTATTTTTTAAAGATTTTATTTATTTATTTGAGAGAGAGAGAATGAGAGATAGAGAGCACGAGAGGGAAGAGGGTCAGAGGGAGAAGCAGACTCCCCGCTGAGCAGGGAGCCCGATGCGGGACTCGATCCTGGGACTCCAGGATCATGACCTGAGCCGAAGGCAGTCGCTCAACCGACTGAGCCACCCAGGCGCCCATTGTTAATCTTTTAAAAGTGAAATACTAACCATAGAGCTAAAATTAATAAAGAGGAACATCCCTATGACAATCCTGTCTCATTGGTTACCCCCAAATAAGTGAACAGACAGTAACTCTCTTTAGAGGAACACTTTATGGGTCAAAAGGAATTAAATTTATGGCTAAACCCCCTGAATTGATGTGGAAGGACAGAGGACTTATTCACTGTCATCGTCATCTTTTCTGCTCACCAACTATTTGCCTTCCTGATTCCATGTCATTGTCTTCCTCTTGGTTGGATGGAGCCATATGACGAGTTCTGGCTGAGGAGTCATTAGTGTAAGTCAAATGTGCCACCTTAGGTCAGAGTATTAATTTTTCTTTCTAGACCCTCCAGAGTTCTCTTTCCTGATGGCCTGGAGGCTAGCTGCATTAGTCCCTGGGGGACTACAATGGTTAGAGCCCCCTGCAGTCCCATGAGGGATATGACAATTAAAGCCACTGAGATTCTCAGGAGTTTGTTAGCCCAGCATAGCTTAGTTTACCTGACTGATACACTTTCTAAATCTTCAACTTTTGAGTGGAGGCACACAAAAATCCAGATGCATAGAATTGGAAAGACTCTCAGAGGCCATGTAACCCAACACCCCTGATGTGGACTGAATCAGGTGAATGTCTAGAACAAGGGACCCAATCCCAGTGAAGAAGACCCCACATCTCCCACAAAAGCTCCTCTCACCTTATCTTTCCTCTTACCATTAGTGAATTCTTTTGTTTGGAGCCATATTCTGCCTCCTTACCATTTCCACCCATTTGTCTTAGATCTCCCCTTATCCCTTTCTCACATAATAATCCTCAGGTAGGGAAGTATGGCAGAATAATGGCTCTGCAAAGATGTCCCCACCCTCATTCCAGAAACCTGTGAATCTGCTCCCTTACATGACAAAAGGGATTTTGCAGACGTGATTTATGTTAAAGATCTTGCGATGGAAAATATCCTGGATTATCTGAATGGGCCTAAGGGGCTCCTTGTAGTCACAAGGGTCCTTATGGGACAGAGGCAGGAAGGTCAGAATCAGAGAAGGAGATGTGATGACAGAAGCAGAGGTTGCAGCAAAGCAATTGCTGGAAGGGAGACTTGGTCCAGGGAACCCATTAGAAGCTGGAAAAGACAAGGGACAGATTCGGCCCTAGAGCTCAAGAAGGAATGCATCCCTGCCAACACTTTGATTTCAGTCCTATAAGACCTATTGCAGACTTCTAAACTCCAGAATTCTAAGATACAAATTTGTATTGTTTTAAGCCACTAAATGTGTGGCAATGTGTCACAACAGAAATAGGAATCCAGTGAAGTCAGATTAGGTACCATTATTTCTTTGCATTTTCTGGTTCTAAACCAATTGCCTTTTGCTACACTTAGCTTCATTTTAAGCATAAAAAATTTGGCTTCACGATCCAGTTTGTTAATAAATGGGACTCCCAGAATTTTGGTTTCATTTTTGTTCTTGTTGTGACCTGACAAAGGAAATGTACTGTAAAAATTCACCCTATCTAGAGCTAGTCCCTGTGCAGACCAAAGCAACACAGACTCTTCGAGCAGCTCATTGAATTTGGGGCCTACAACAGACTCTAAATCCTGTTCATGGTTGATATTGGTGATATTTAGATCCATCTCCCCAATCCCACACTTGTTTAGTTGGTTTCTTTTTTGTTTTTTTGGGAATGAAATATAGGTTTTACCAATCTCTTCATGTTACCAAGCATGAGTTTGTTAACACATAAGTAGTGTAATCTGGTCAAAACTAACTACATTTAACAGTCTACGTTGTGACTTTAATAAGAAATCATGAGTTTGACAGAACTGATCAGATATGAGAAATGGACATGACAGCCGTCATAAATATCTAATTTTTCTCTACTGATTGATATGTTCCAGGCCCTTTGTTAAAAACCAAGCAGTTATTGCCTTATTTGTTTCTCAAAACAGTCATATGAAAAAGTCATATGAATATTATTATTGCTGTTTCATAGCGGGGAAAATAGCATTAAGGGATGGTTAAGCAACTTGCCCAATTTTCACAGCTAGTGGACGAGGGAGCTGGGCTGAAACCCAGGCAGTCTGACTCTGCAGATGGTGCCTTAAGTCCATACTACAGCATCACCCTTGAAGATATCTGTATGGCCTTCACTTGCCTCTGACTTGGATTTGTCTGATTCCAGGTCCAGAGGCAGCCTGGAATGTGTGGACACTGTCCTTGGAAATGAAAGGACTTGACAGCTCATTTTTGATGGATCACATTTCTTAGAATAAGCACAAAATAAATATTTTCCATTTGCTGAGTGATTTTATCAAGCCTCTCTGGGTTGAGCTTTGGAGGGGAGAGAGGAAACAGGTTTCATGGTTAAAGCCTGAGAAATACCTTTCAGGCAGTCAAGGGTGAGGGGCTAGTAATGGGTGACTTCAGCCCCTAGTCATGCTCACCTGGCACAGGAAGCTCTGGGTGGTTTGGCCCAAACCCTTCACAATAAGCTCCTCATTTGTCCTCCTGAGTTGATGGTCTGGTGGAGCGTTTGTCTGTGGGAATTTGTTCCAGGAGAGACCCAGCTGCAACTGACAGGAAATGGAGAAAAGAGACAGAGGCATAAATCTCTGGCCTTCTGCCTCTTTCTTGGGAATCTGTTCTCTCCAGCCCAGAAGTGTGGAAATGAGTAACTAGTGAGTTTCAAAGCCTGGATGAGTGTCATACCACTGGGTAGACATGTGGGGCCCCCTGAAGAGAGAACTGTCCCTTTTGGAGGAAACATCCAGACTGAAGATTAAAAGCTTACATTAGCCATTAAGCACATGAAAAAATGCTCAGCCTCATTAGTCATCAGGGAAATGCAAATCAAAACCACAGTGAGGTACTACCTCACACCCACTATAATCAAAAAGACAGACAATAACAAGTGTTGGTGAGAATGCAGAGAAATTGGAACCCTCATACTTTGCTGGTAGAGATGTAAAATAGCACAGTAGCTTTGGAAAACAGTCCGGGAGTTCCACAAAATGGTAAACATGGATTTACCGCAAAACTCAGAAATTTTACTCTTAGGAATATACCCAAGAGAATTGAAAGGGTTTGGTGAGGTGTAGTCTCTTGGGACGTCTCAACCATCTTGATAATCAGTGTCCCCCATAACCTCCAGCCCTACCCTGGTTTATTTTATGCCATATTCCCTAATGATAAAAGTCTGCCTAAGATGAACTTCCAGATGCCCACCTCCCACCCCCTTCCCACTCAGGCTCCCTCATCCAGTTATTGTCTGCTTGGCCCCTGAATGCATTTAAATTCATGATTGACTCCTCCAGTCAGAGACAAGCATTTTGTGGGACATCACAGAGGAAGAGGGGACACTGACTAAAGCAAACACATCTATAATTGGCAGCTACCAGAGATGTGGCATGGTACACAAGAGAGAGTCAAAAGTCACAAGATAGAAATGGTGGGTGAAACATTGGGAAACAGATTTCAGGGAGCACTAGTGGAGGCAAAAGGAAAACAAATGTTTTCAGCATAAAAGAGAGAAGCGTCTAACCCTCTGGGCCTGATCAACAATGAAGCCTTGGTGGAAGAACAGCAGAGTATGAAACCTCATACTCTTGGGTGTTGGAACCTGATCCCTGGGACTTCTGAAGGCTTTTGGTTCCTTGGAGGCCCTTAGGAAAAGCAGCAGTTCTCTTTAAAGGGATTTCTCTGTTTGCAATTATTACCTTCAAGTAGAATGTTTATAGTCAGCTAAGAGTCAGTTCCAAGCAATTCCTCAGACATGTCTGCATGGGTCTGAACTTTACTCACAGGCAGCACTAACATTCTGTCCCATGAGAGTGCTGGGTCCCATGTTCATGAACTTGAAAGTATCAATAAAGAGATGGTGAGTATCCTCTCACTCCACATGTTGACATATTTGGCTGATAGAATTCTTTCTAGTTGTTTTATTCCTCTAAGCTTTTGTTTTCTTTGATCAACCTCCTCTCAAAACCAAAGGCAACTAACATTCCGCAATTGTTTATCCCCCTGACTATTTAATAGTATTTCTAAGATTTTCTACATACGTTGTTTATTTGTATATGTTTTAAATTTCTATCAATCAAATAGATTTGAACCTGTTTCTACTGTTTTCTATTTACCATGCATTTTCTCCTTTCCTGTTTTATCTCAGAATGTTCTAGGTAGTTTCATGTTTTGTTTTGTTTTCCTCTTTTCTTTTCCTGGAAGTTACATATTGCCTATTATTTTAGTAGGTACCCTTAAAGTTGTTAACATGCATAATTACCTTAACAACACCTCAAGGTAGGCCACCTGTCTCCTTTCTTAGAATTAAAGAAACAAAACAAAACAAAAACCTTTGAAATTCTTTGACTTGGGTCTTTCTGCCCTCCATCTTCTATGTTACTGGTTTCCAGTATTTTAATTTCCCCCGTTCTCAGCTATCCCCTAAATAAGACATTATCATTACAATTGTTAAATTTTAAGGAATTTTTTAAAAGATTTACCATTATGTTTACCACTTTCTTTCTTAACTTTCCTTATTATATTCCACTTCTTCCTTCCTGAATCAATTTCTTTTTTTCTGAATCATATGCTGGTAGAATAAAGAAACCATATATGATCTTTGCTAAGCACATAATATCCATCATCTCCTGTAATTATATCAATAATTCTGCAAAATACAGATTATTATTCCCATTTTACAGATAAAAAAAAAAGGGCATGGAGAGGAAAGTGGCATGTTTAACCAAAATCACAGAACTGGTACACTTCAGATGCAACCAGATGTTCTGATGTTCCCAGACATCAAGGGAGCAAATACTTATAGTCATATAGAAATACCTTGGGCTAATCAAGAAGAAATTAGGGGGTTATGGAGTGCTTGTCGGCAGGCCATGGTGCTTAAACTCAAGTGATTTGTATAAAAAACTTACTGACAAACCATCCATTATCCCTAAGCAACTACTTCAATGAAGAGTTTTCCAAGCCTGAGGGTAAGATTTGGCCAATCATCTAGAGCAGGGGAGAGTGCTGTGATGGGAGGAAGTAATAGTATCAAATTGCCAGTTTGGCTTCACTCTTCCTAAACATCTGAATCTTACAGTTTAAGAGAAAATGTCTGGAGGTACCATTTAAAATTGCTAGCTACATAGTTTTTTTAAAGACCTTTTTAAAGAGAAGTTTTGGTTTTATGATAAAATTGAGAGGAAGGTACAGAGATTTCCGATATACCACCTGCCCCTACACATGCATAGGCTCCATCATTATCAGTATCACTCAGCAGAATGATATATTTTTTCCTAAGGAAGAACCTGCACTGACATATCGTAATCACCCAAAGTTCATAGTTTATTTTAGGGTTCATTCTTGGTGTTGTACATTCTTCAGGTTTGGACAAATATGTAATGATATATACCCATCATTATAATATTAAGCAGAGTATTTTCACTGTCCTAGAAGTCCTGTGTGCTCTGCCTACTCATTGCTATCCCCCCATTGCTAGATAGTTTTTTATTTTATGTTTTTAAAAACATCTGAGTCAGAGCCTGGGCAAAACACATTACATCAAAGCTCATTCAGGGTGGATGCATGATGGCTGGTAATATTTATGAAGATAACATTATGATATTAGTAAAGAACTGAAAGGAGACTTTAGTAATTTGTTGTTGCCAGTCATTGCCTTTGGTGATGTTTGTGATTGTTTGTAACTTGAAGCCCTTTGGGGACTAATAATAAAAAAATAATAATAATAATTTTTAAAAATTCACCAAAAGTCAATGTTAAACAAGCAGTTCACAAACAAAACAACACCAATTGTCATACATGTAGCGTTCAAGATAATATACCCAATCTGTCTATGGATTCTACACTTCTCACAAGCATGAACTTCACTTTCACAACTAAAGCTAGATCATTAAAAACTGCAGCCTGTTTGCGGTGACACATTTTGCAGCTCAAATCCTCCTTAAAACAAAACTTGCAGTCCTTAGAATGGTGACAATGTGCCGAAAACACCCACATGCACCCTCCCTTGGCACCCTATCTTTTTTGGCTTGCTTGTACTTCAGCAACTTGACACCCTGGTTTTATGGGCAATTTTAGCAGACTGTTGACTCTGGGGACCACCCATCCTCAGGTGAGCTCAAGCAGAGAGTTTCTTCCCCAAACAAAACACATCTTACCTAATTCAAGTGACTTTTGTATGCAACTTGAAACGTTCAGGGAACCTATTGCCCACAAGCCCTTAGATGGTGTGGAAGTATCAGAGTCAGGAGGATTGCCATCACTTAAATGCCAAACCACATTCTGGTTCTAACACTGGCTAGCTGTAGGACCTTGTATACATGACTCACTCTTTCCCTATCTTGGTTTTTCCATCTGTAAAATGGAATTGTAATACCTACCCCATGAGAATGTTAAAACGGTTCAGCGAAGGCAAGTGAAGGTCTTACTGAATGATCAGTAAATGTATCACCAGTTTATGGAAGCTGATTAGCTAGGGATTGAGATCAGCATAGGATAGGTCAAGGTCAAGGCAAGGTTAGGGCAAATGGTAGATGTTTTCAATACTAGAGATCCTTTCACTTGAGTTTTTATTAAATTATTTTTTAAAGATTTTTTTAAATGTATTTATTTTCGAGAGAGAGAGAGGGAGCACAAGCAGGGGAAGCTGCAGGCAGAGGGAGAAGCTGGCTCCCCACTGAGCAAGGAGCCTGATGTGGATTTGATTCCAGGACCCTGGGGTCATGACCTGAGCTGAAGGTAGATGCTTAACCAACTGAGCCACCCAGGCATCCCAGTATCACTCTTAACAATTTGTTGTACTTCATCTTCCTGACTTTACACATATATCCATGTCTTCATCTACATTTTCAAAGACACATTTTGCCAAAGATCACGCAATACATAATGGCCTATAATTTCCTTATCTGGTAACATAATGAACATCTTAACCTATCAGTGTACACAAATCTTCCTTATTATTGCTAATAATTACATAGGAGTCTTATTTTAGCAATCTGAGTTTTCACCTGGCAATTTTTATTTTCTGTGGTTTAATTCATTTATACAGTGGTCACAAGAAAGTTGTGATTGGTATCAGCCTCAAAAAAAATCTACTTCTTGAATTAAATGCATTCATCAAGTTTACTAAGGGGAGGAAATTAAGCTGCTTTGGGTCGCTTGGTTTCTTGGTGCCCATGCACCTTCTCCTTCCCAATGGGTTAAGTGCTTTGGTCTCCTGGGCCAAGATGGACAACTCCACTGGGTTCGGAAATGATCTCTGTGAATGTAGACTCTGAAGTACAAGCCCGGCTAGGCCAACATTCGAGGCTGTCCGAAAATCAAAGCTTTGTGAGAACTCAGTGTGGCAGAGCTTAAACTTCTGCTCCGTAGACCCCAAATCACAATTGACTACATGTTCCAGAGTTTTCAGGATTTGCTTAAGTTAAAAAATTCAGTTTTATTTTCCCTTGAAATTGACAGACCCTAACCTCAAATTTCGGAGTTGAAAAATATGGCTTAGTACTCATTAAGTCTAAGTCTGAGGATTCCAGACAAAAAGGAGAATGCATGCACCAAAGTGAGTATGTGTTACTTTGTAAATAGATGAAAAATAGCAACCAAAAGATTTATAACACTGATGTCTCAGGAAGCAATAAAGAGGAGGAAAACAGAAGGAAGAAGATGGGAAAGGGCATGGAAACTTCTAGAGCACTGCGCTGTTCAATATGGTAGCCACTAGTGGATATGTGGCTAGTGAGCACTTGAAATGTGGTTAGTCTGAATTAAAGTGTGCTGCAAATGTACAACACATACCAGATTTCAAAGACTTAATATGAAAAAAGGAATGTCAAAGATGTCCTAAATAATTTTTATAATGATTTCATGTTGACAGGATATTTTGCATATATTGGGTTAAATAGACCATACTATTAAAATTCATTTCATCTGCTATTTTCACTTTTCAGACGTGGCTCCTATCGTATTTGAGATGACATGTGTGGCTCACATTATATTTCTATTGGACAGCCCTGCTCAACAGCTTTCTTCCATGAATAGATAAGGATAATTTCCTACTTATTGTAAGTAAATAGAATCTGTAGCAGAATAAGAACAGTTTATCTATTATTTATTTAAATAGACCTACTAAAATATCAATTTCCCCAAAAAGCTTTTCTCCCTAGCCCCAGAGGTAAATCTAAGCCTTGCCCCTGCTACACATGCACAAATTATAAATTCGTGGATTCTAAATAAAAGCTCTCCACATAGAGTACATGAGAGAAGAAGAAATTAATGTGACTCATCTGTAAGCTTAAGTTTGATTTAGAAAACCAGTGATTAATGTGACAGCCCCGCTCTCTAAATAGAGTGGAAAATCAGAGACTAAACCACCTGAGCGGATTTAACACATCACTCAGAGAGGCCTCAGAATCTGCTGCCCTACTACCCCTCTGGCACCTGAAAGTGTATCCCAGTGTTAAGGTTTTTCCATCATTCATACTTCCTTTACCCCTGTGAGATGTTTCACTGGGGAGGGACTGGCAAAGCTCTCTCCACTTGCAGCTGCAGGAGCACAGACAGTAGTCCTTGGGTCGGGACTGATGAAGTGGCCTGCCTCTGTGTTCCCCAACTCCCCAGTCCACTGAGGACCTCTGTCCGAGGACACTTCTTCACCCATCCCATGGCATCCTGAGCTTCTTCTGTGGGTTCTCTCTGTGCCTACACCTCCCCGCAAGTAGCAGCGACCAAGAAACCTGGCTGTGCAGTGTTTGGGGAGGGAAGCATTTGGCTCAATGACATCGCAGCCTGCTGCCAGTGGCTAAATTGCAGTGCCTGCGCCAAGACGGAGGATACCCGTTACAGGAAGACCTCTTAACAAGAGAAGGCATCGCTCTTTGTCAGAAACTATTACCAGAGGCAAGACAGTAGTGGTGGCGCAGGGGAATGTTCCAGAGCCCCAGCGATGGGGTGTTATTGCACAGCCTTAACTTTCAGAAAAGTAATGGAAAACGTTCCAGAAAGCAGAGATATTATGGCCCCAAGGGGTGAGAGGCAGAGATTAGAAAGGGGTGGAGCAGCACCTCTTCTGGTGAGGTGGTAAAGTGGGTCTTGAGTGGGGCAGAGCAGTGCTCCAGGAGGGAGGGAAGGTGGGGTACAGGCAGCGATCCCAGCAATCGCATGGACAGCAACCACTGGTTTATTCAGTCCAGATTTTGCATCAGACGCTGTCAGGGTTTCACATGTATTGACTTATGTACTCTTTAGAACCACCTGCTGTTCGCTCCATCTGATAGACAAGAAAGCTGTGGTGATGGGGGCTTGGGTAAACTGCCCAGGAGCACACCGCAGTTTGCAGGTAATCCCAGGATGCAGACACAAGCCTGTCTGATTCCAAAGCTCTGAATTTTCCATCATGCCAGGAGGCCAAATCATGAACACATTCTGTTTTCCTATTCTTCCTAAGGTTGAGAATTTTGTGGGTATTGTCCATGTAATTACTATAAATGATGTTTGGCTGAGCCCCGGCTCATGGAAAGTTGATTTTCACTTTGTCCCTCTAGATCGGTGGCTCTCAACTTGGAAATGTCGGGAGACATTTTTGATTGCCACCGCTGAAGTACGGGGTGCTCCTAGTGGAAGCCAGGGAAGCTGCTAAACATCCTAAAATTCATGGGATAGCCATCGTGTGAAAGAGAACTAGTCAGCCCCGAATGTCAATAGTGCAGGGGCTCAGAGACTCTGCAGCAGCAGGAGGACGTAGCTATCTGCCTCATCCCGTCCTGCTCAGTCCACTTTACAGAAAGCGACCCAGTTGGTCATTTACTCATTCAGTGCGTATATACTAAGCACCAACTAAGTGACCGTGTTAGGGTCTGTGGACATACAATATTAAGACACCTAATGATTTCATTCAGTATTTGTTGAAAATATAGTTGAAACCCAAGAGCCACACGTCGATGTGGAGTATAATGGAAGAAGCTTCTGGGAAGAGGTAGTTGACACACAAATATTTTTGAGAATTCAGCACACTGGGTCAGCCTTTACAGGTTTGGGGAAAGATAAGTCAGAAGATCAAAGAATGTTTACGTATCCGTGACTAGCTTTGTATTTGAAGTTAAATCCATACTTATTCTCTATCTTGTCACTATAATGCTGTTTTTCTGTCTAAGAGAATTTACTAAAAAGTACAAAGGGCTTTCGGAAAACATCAAGGGGTTTGTTTTAAATGTATGTGCAAAGAATGTTGACTTGTAACCTCAGACTTATATGCTGGTTATTGAAAGTTATTTTTGTTGTAGAGAATTATTTTTATTCACTTACAATTTAATTATTGTTTGTCCTAAGAGTTGAAGTGTGTTCACCTGTCTTGTATTTCTTAACCCAGTGACGAAGATTTCACTCACTTTGTGAAGAACAGTGATGCTAAGCTGGCAACATTTTCGAAGGTCTCCTCCTTGCCTGAATTCATGCAAGCAAAAATGCAAATGTACCTCAAAGAGAATAATTTTGTAGGACCTCTTGCAAATTTCCACAGCACTAGGAGTCTGATGGTTAGAAGACATCAGATGTGGTTCCTAACCTCAAGAGCTAACTCTCTAACTGACAAAGGAGACAAAAATCAAAGAAATAATCACACAAAGATTAACATTACTACTATCGTGGCTGCAATGATAGAACCAGAGCACAAGGGTGAAGAGTTAGGAGCATGGCCTCGTCCCGGGGACCAGGTAGGGCTTCTCTGCGGAAGCGATGTGGGAGCTGGGAACTCACCAAAGTGAGCAGCAGTTAACTCCAGGCAGACAAAAGCCGGCGTGAAGGCCTGGAGTCAGGGAGAGTTTTGGTGGGCTTTGTGCCTGCAGCCAAGGGTGTTTGATGGAAGTCGGAAGGGCCACATTCCAGGTCCAAACAGGCTGTGTTATCCAGTTTACATTTTCATCCTGCTGTCAGTGTGGAGTCACGGAAATGTCAAAATTAATAACACAAAGTGCGAACTGTGTGTTTTGAGAAGCCTGCTCTGGTGACTGGGTGGGGAGTGGGTCATTGCAGGAGCAGAGCGAAGGCTCAGAGAGCAGCAGGGAGACAGCTGCATCAGCCAGTATGGAGATGCTGAGGACTGGGCATCGGAAGGTGGCTGGGGAAATGGGGAAGAGTAGGTGAAATCAAGGAAGGAAGGTGAGATCCCCAGGGCTTTATATATCATGGATGGTCTCTGATGGAGGCAGATGAGGTGGGCAGAGGTGTGGAGGACTGACTCCTGGATGTGGGGCTTGTCTCCTACACTGGGAACAGCAGAAACTCTGGCTGATGATTCAGTAGAAGTTCTGTGATGCACCTGCACTGTCCTCTATGAACAAGAAAGGGGGCAGGACCTGCCTCCCTATGATGGCATACATTATTGCCAGGTGCTTGATACGGCCTTTAACTCAGAGGAAAACAGCCATCAGCTCTGAAACAGGAGGGAAAGTCTGGGCCATCTGAATGTTTAACTCAAGGATTCAAGCCCTGCCAAGTCCTAATCACAACACAGATCTTTAAGCCCCCATTTCCTTCTGTGCCAGTAATGACATTTGAAACAGGAAGGAGACATCTACTGAGAAGCAAGATCCTCCTCAGTGAGCACATCGGTCAGTCCTTGCTGGGCTGTCGGCTTCAGCTGTTAATTTGCACAGGAACAACTTCTGAGCTGATTCTATGACGAGTCTGTTGCCAAGATCAGCCATTTAAAGCTTACTTGCATTTCTGCTTTCTGCACATGACATATCACAGGGCCAAGAAAGAGTGAATAGGTGCAGAAACCATAGCCCAAAGAGGAAGGAGATGGGCCAGTTGCCAAAAGCCAAGGGGAAAAGCAAGTGTGGCTACAGGAGGAAGAGGAGGAGCAGAAGTCCTGCTTGATGGAAGCAAGGTCTCAGCTTGAGCCGGGGCAAAGGGCAGCCACTCTCCAAGGGGCATTGGCAATGAGTATCTAAAACAAGGTTGGAGTCTGACTTGGGTTCAGATCCCAGCTCTGTAAGTTGTTAGGCTTCAGACAAGTCACTTCATCCCTCTGAGCCTCAGTTTCTTTTGAAAAAAAGAAATGATGTCTACCCTAGTTGACTATGAGGATGAAGTGATTTTCTTAGGTGTCGAGAAACCCTTCACTTGACTCTTGTTGGGCAAACACCTAACTTCAAGGAGTGCATACGAGAGTTTGCCTCTAGGTCCTTCTTCATTCCCCTCCACTCTCCAGACCAAAACTTTATGAGTCCTGAGACATTTATAGTCTTTGGTTCAATGCATCAGATTTGGTGAGTTTCCCCATTGACCAAAGGCAGAGTAGCTGAGGTAGCCATTTAGATGAACCTTCCTGTGTAGCACACACTAATCTCTCTGAATCAGCTGAATGAGGTAATGGGTGTTAGTCACATGCACACTGAGTAGTTAGGGGATTTAAACTACTCCAATTGTTATTATTTCATCTGTTAAAATTAGGTTTTTGCTTGAAATTGCTCATTGACAATACTCCTGGACTTTCTTCCAAAAGCCATAAAGATGGCCTCTCAAATTTAGAAAATGCTGAAATTGTTGGAAAGTTTTATTAAGCTGTTTAGAATTTAAAACAGCAGCTTACAGCAAAGTACTTAAGAAATAAACAGCATCTCAGTGTGCTTTCCAGTTCCCTCCTGGAGCCATAACCCACATTTTGTCACATTTGGAAAAGGAGACAGATAAACTATCTAAACATCCTAAGCATCTTCAAGGAAAACACTCTTCCCTCTTGAACAGTGGATCTACCATTAATGACACGGCTGTTTGGTGAGTTATATCATAGCATATTAGACATGGAGAACCTGTTACAAGCCACCCCTTGGTCTTTTACCCAAGTCAACAAAAGTTTCCGTTATAAAGGAGGGGTAAAGTCTTCCTTGTAAAAATTTTAAAGGCTAATTGCATCCATCGCAAGCAAATTCTAATCTGTGTTTTATTTCCAGCCCTCACTTCTATCTGTATCTGTCCCATCCAGGTACTTGAAGAGAAAATCACTCTCTCATCTGAGAGGATCTTCTCTTCTTTCTGACATCATTAGGTTTTTGCTTCTCCCAAAGCTTTTCTTATAACCTCTTCTGTGAGAAACTTTCCTCATCTTTGGGGGAACCGTACCCCTACCTGTTCGGAGTGACAGTGTTCATTCTTTCTCTCCTTAGTATATTTCCCTTTGAATAAGTTCTTCAGTCTAAGGTCATATTTGGGGGGGTTTCAAGTGGACAGTCAATGTTGACCATTGACACCATAGTGCTGTAAGGTACCAAAGAAATTATTAAAGCATCCTCACTTTACAGATAAGATAACCAAGGTCCAGAGAGGAAATACCATTTATTGAAGAATGTGTAGGTACATAATGGCATGACTGGAGTCCAAACCAGATCTCATGACTCAGCCGAGCTTTTCCTTATTAATGATGACATATCAACAAGTCTGCATTTGACCCCTTTTTGTAGAAGAATACAGTAGGCATTCAATGAATTTGTATTGAGTGAATGAATTGATATTGAATGAGAAAACAATAATATTAAGAATTTTGTTTTAAATAAAACATTCATGCCATGTCATGTGGCAGCAACTCATGATCACCAGCCCTTAGTCAGATATGAATGTTTGTGGAAGATCTCAGTGATGAAAAAGAGGGTGTCATCCTGGAACTGACTAGAGCTAGGTCAGTGAAAACCAGAAAGCATCTGATTCTGCTTTGATTCTAAATCTTATTTGCAAAGTTGTCTAAGTTGGGAACTTAGAAGTCAATTAATTTACTAACTCAGTCAAAGCCAATGATTCTGGAAAAATTAAATAGCACATTGCATTGAAAATAAGATATACCCCCAAGTCTCCTGCTCTTAGTGGCTCAGGCTTGCCACAGGCTTTCTATTCCTGCCAAGGTACCAACATCTTGGGAAGCCCTCTTCGTCATTTCCTAAAGTGTCTCTGCTCCTTTGGCTTCTGAACATCGATTGTTCATCCTGATAGTCAGGGCTACTAATGTTCCCTAATCTCAGTGCATTCAGTGGTAGGGCTAGGAAACACTTTTTTTTTTTTTTTAATTTACATAGATACCTGCTTCAATACCTAACAGTTATCTATCTCTTTTCCTAGGGAATAGTGGGCACATTTCTGGATTCGTTAGAACAGGTAAATGAGGTTGAAAACTTTCAATGAAAACCTGATCCTGTGGTGCACCTCAAAACTATTAATAGAGGGGAACTCTTCAAAATAGTTGGCTCTTTATTAGTGAAGAAAAAGGTAGTGTTGCTGTAACTTGGGTACAGATAGTAAAATGGCTTAACTGGGGTTCACAGTCTGGGGGACCCAAGGACGGATAAGTGGCTATGTTACTGGGTCAATGAATCAATGGACTGTTGGATAGAGTGACATATGAACTATGCCTTGCTCATATCTATATGGAGCAACAGACTTAACTTCTCAGAATGATGAGCCTAAATATTTTCCTTAAGGGCTTAGGAAGGCAATAAATTCCCCTAACTCAAACTTAGTGTCTTTTCTGGAAAATGTCTATTGCCTTTTACTTCTAGAAATTATATCCCATTGCCTGTGTCCTTAAAATAGCCTATTGTTTACTGAACTCTGTTCATCTCTTCATGGTGATTTGCCCATCTGTCCCCATGAGGCTTTGAGGAACTTGATGGCAGAGATCATGTCTTCTTTTAAAAACCTTCCGTTTTTATTATTTTTCACTTTATATTGTGAAATAATTTCATACCAAAAAATTTAAAAAATGTATGAATAATTTTTGTATACCTTTCATCTAGATACTCTGCCAATGCTAAAAATTTGCCACATTTGCTTTATCATTCTCTTTACACACACACACACACACACACACACACACACTTTGTTCTGAAATATTTGAATGAAAGTTTAACACATGATACCTCATTCACCTCTAAATACATCAGGGTGAATTTCCTAAAATCAAAGACTTTTTTTTCTATAATCATAACTAAATCATCAAAATTATTTTATTGATTTATTGATTTATTACTATTATTTATTGATTTATTACTAGTAAGTAATCTGCAGTTTTTACTCAAATTTACTTATTGTCCACTAAATCCAGGCATTGGTTCAGGATCTAATCTGGGATCACATTGTTGCATTTAGTTGTCATGTCCCTTTAATCTGTCATGTCCCTTTGTTTTCCTTTAATTTGGAACAGTTTCTAAGCTTTTCTTTGTTTTTCATCATGTTAATATTTTGGAATAATACAGATTAGTCATTTAGTAGAATCTCCCTTAATTTGGATTTGTCTGAGGTTTCCCAATAATTAGATTCAGGCTATGCAATTTGGACAGAAGAACCACAAAAGTGATGTTATGTCCTTCTCAGTGCATCGTATCAGGAGGCACATGATGTTGATTTGTCCCATTTTTATGTGTGTGATGTTTACTTTAATTACTTCATGTAAGTTATATCAGCCAGGCTTCTCTGCTGCAAAGTTACTATTATTCTTTTTGTAATTAATTAGAATCTCATGAGGCAATGCTTTGAGACTATGTAAACATTTTGTTTCTCATAGTCCGTTCACTAATTTTAGCATCTATTAGTGATCCTTGCCTGAAACAATTATTACTGTGGTGACTGCCAAGAGGTGATTTTCTAATTCTATCTTTCCTGCTATATTTATTAATTGGAATTCTGGAATGTCTTTTCCATCTGTGTCCTCTTTGTCTAGTTCAGTCTGGTCCAAAAAAGGCGTTCTTTGTGTGGGTAGTTTTACTTATTTACTTGGTGTTATCATGAAAACATTTGAGGCAAGAACACTGTTTTAAAGAAGAAATTATGCCTACATAATAGGATGTGTTGTTCAATAAACTTTAAGTGGCTTACAGCTTAAGTGGGTCTTTAAAAAATTCGCATGGATAGGGTGCCTGGATGGCTCAGTTGTTAAGCGTCTGCCTTTGGCTCAGGTCATGATCTCAGGGTCCTGGGATCGAGCCCTGCATTGGGTTCCCTGCTCAGTGGGAAGCCTGCTTCTCCCTCTCGCACTCCCCCTGTTTGTGCTCCCTCTCTCGTTGTGTCTCTGTCAAATAAATAAATAAAATCTTTAAAGAAATTAGCATGGGTAAAGGCATTTTGTAAAAGTTGTCAGAAAAGATGAACTGGCCCAAGACCCCTTTCATAAGCTGAGAAAAGACTTCAGAGTGAGTCTCCCATCCTCTACTCTCTCAAGTGAGAGAGTGTTGGCTGTCTCAGAGGTAGAGGACTGAGTCACACCAGGCACCATCTTTTGCTTTTGGGTCAGAAAACTACTCAGCTGAAGTTTGACATTGTGGTGACACAGTAGAGAAAGAAAGCAGCAAACTTCATAGATAGTTCCTACTTATTCTCTCTGCTCTTCTTTTTTGTTCCTCTGTGATCCATACACAATAGAACTGATCTTTATGCTGCCCCATTATCCTTGACTCTTAGGAGATGGACATATGGTCACTTTAGATATGCATGGTAGAGGCAAAAGAAGGGTTAAACAAAGTCATTATATAGATGATACAACTAACTCCCCAGAGTCCCACAAGCACCTTCTTCCCTGACCTTTCTTTCTTTTCTCAAGTTCCCTGGGCAGTGTTTTGCTGTCCCGAAATTCACCCTAGCTGCTGACCAGCTTATCCCATGACTCAGCCAAAACACTGCCCAAGTCTTTACCTTCACCCCTCTGGGGTTTAGCATCTGGGAAAGTGGCTCTCATTCCTAGCCAGCCTCTGATCTTTCTTCCTGGAATCCTCCACTGCCACATCTGTCAGTTTGAGGTCATTGACCCCATCTGGCTTCTCTTCTGGGCCACTGGCCCACTCCCAAGGACAGCCAGAACTCCCACATTAATGATCTAGGGTCACATTGCTTCCCCATCTATCCTGACTTAACAGGGGGAAAAATCCATTTCCCTTCTGGTTCTCCAAAAGAGGTCAGAATTTCTCAAAAAAGAATTTCCACTGAGAAATAAGAATAAAACAGAGATCAGAAGGTTAACCAGGTAAATAATTTAAAGAAACCCCAAGTTTCATATAAAATTCAATTTTGAGCATAGGTCGTATTAAACTGTCCAAGGTAGAATACAGGGAACCACAACATACTTGACTACACCATCCATCATTTTTGTCTTTGAGGGAAATCCCTGGGTGGGGACATCTTTTTGAATTACTGAGTGTTTCCTGGCCCCAGACTATAGGGATGGGGCCAAAGTATAGGGCCATAATTTCATAGGATGCCCAACTCAATGAGGAACAAGGACATGACTATCGTGGTCACAGACAAATCACCTGGAACTCATGCTAAGTCTGGAATGGAGTAGGTGACCAAATGAACATTCACTTGAATTTTCTCAGAACATCTTCCTTAAAACTTTGGCATATTTGAATTTCCAATATTTAAGCCCTAGAACTATAGCTTCCAAACTGGAAACTAGAAAATAAAGTTATATGGAAATGGGCAACTTTCAGTTGGCATTGCCAAATTGCCATTTCAGTTGCTTGCCAAAGCAACCCACATAAGGCAGGGTAAACAGCCTGGTCTCTACCCAGTATGTCCCTTTCTACATTTTTGGAAGGATTCAGGGTAGTTTAGAGCTTGTTGCACCTAAAATCCTAAGACATGAGAGCACCAAAATATTCAAAGTGGAAATACGTAAACAAGGTTAATATGGTGGACAGTTGTCTCTGATAAGCTTGTTGATGACATAATTTTCCATGAAAGAGAAGTCTTTAGTTACTGTCTTCTATCTACATTCAATGTGTATTTTCTCTTACTTTCAAACAAAAATTTGGAGTCATCAATTAGACTTACTAACACTGAGACCTTGAGAAAGTTGTTCAATGACTAAAGAAATTCTTCATCTATAAAATGGTAGCATGACTTAGCATATGTTGTTATGAGCATTAAGTAGAAAATACAGGATCTTGCATAGAACCATCCTGAAATATCTTGGAAGTGGTTTCATTCCCAGAGTCTCCAGTTAAGAACTCAGCCCAGCTGACATGTTGACTCTAGATTTGTGAGATGCTCAGCAGAGAAACCAGTCGAGCCCACCTGAACTTCTTTTTTTTTAAAATTTTTTATTGTTATGTTAATCACCATTCATTACATCATTTCTTCTTGATGTAGTGTTCCATGATTCATTGTTTGTGCATAACACCCAGTGCTCCACGCAGAACGTGCCCTCTTTAATACCCATCACCAGGCTAACCCATCCCCCCACCCGCCTCCCCTCTAGAACCCTCAGTTTGTTTTTCAGAGTCCATCGTCTCTC
>NW_027397100.1:6936415-6971037 GCF_003265705.2 Callorhinus ursinus | reverse complement strand
CCCCTCCTGCTATCTTCTTCCTTTTCTTTTTTCTTAACATATGTTGCATTATTTCTTTCAGAGGTACAGATCTGTGATTCAACAGTCTTGCCCAATTCACAGCACTTACCATAGCACATACCCTTCCATGTCTATCACACAGCCACCCCATCCCTCCCACCCCCCCACCACTCCAGCAACCCTCAGTTTGTTTCGTGAGATTAAGAATTCCTCATATCAGTGAGGTCATATGACACATGTCTTTCTCTGATTGACTTATTTCACTCAGCATAACACCCTCCAGTTCCATCCACGTCGTTACAAACGGCAAATTCTCATTCCTTTTGATGGCTGCATAATATTCCATTGTGTATATATACCACTTCTTCTTTATCCATTCATCTGTCGATAGACATCTTGGCTCTTTCCACAGTTTGGCTATTGTGGACATTGCTGCTATAAACATTGGGATGCACGTACCCCTTTGGATCCCTATATTTGTATCTTTGTGGTAAATACCCAGTAGTGCAATTGCTGGATAGTACGGTAGCTCTATTTTCAACTGTTTGAGGAACCTCCATACTATTTTCCAGAGTGGCTGCACCAGCTTGCATTCCCACCAACAGTGTAGGAGGGTTCCCCTTTCTCCACATCCCTGCCAACATCTGTCGTTTCCTGACTTGTTAATTTTAGCCATTCTGACGGGTGTGAGGTGGTATCTCATTGAGGTTTTGATTTGGATTTCCCTGATGCCAAGCAATGTGGAGCACTTTTTCATGTGTCTGTTGGCCATTTGGATGTCTTCTTTGGAAAAATGTCTGTTCATGTCTTCTGCCCATTTCTTGATTGGATTCTTTGTTCTTTGGGTGTTGAGTTTGATAAGTTCTTTATAGATTTTGGATACTAGCCCTTTATCTGATATGTCATTTGCAAATATTTTCTCCCATTCTGTCGGTCGTCTTTTGGTTTTGTGGACTGTTTCTTTTGCTGTGCAAGAGCTTTTTATCTTGATGAAATCCCAAAAGTTCATTTTTGCCCTTGCTTCCCTTGCCTTTGGTGATGTTTCTAGGAAGAAGTTGCTGCGGCTGAGGTTGAAGAGGTTGCTACCTGTGTTCTCCTTTAGGATTTGATGGACTCCTGTCTCACGTTTAGGTCTTTCAACCATTTGGAGTCTATTTTTGTGTGTGGTGTAAGGAAGTGGTCCAGTTTCATTCTTCTGCATGTGGCTGTCCAATTTTCCCAACACCATTTGTTGAAGAGACTGTCTTTTTGCCATTGGACATTCCTTCCTGCTTTGTCAAAGATGAGTTGACCATAGAGTTGAGGGTCCATTTCTGGGCTCTCGATTCTGTTGCATTGATCTATGTGTCTGTTTTTGTGCCAGTACCATACTGTCTTGATGATGACAGGTTTGTAATAGAGCTGGAAGTCCGGAATTGTGATGCCACCAGCTTTGCTTTTCTTTTTCAAGATTCCTCTGACTATTCGGGGTCTCTTCTGGTTCCATACAAATTTTAGGATTATTTGTTCCATTTCTTTGAAAAATGTGGATGGTATTTTGATGGGGATTGCATTGAATGTGTAGATTGCTCTAGGTAGCATTGACATCTTCACAATGTTTGTTCTTCCAATCCATGAGCATGGAACGGTTTTCCATTTCTTTGTGTCTTCTTCAATTTCTTTCCTGAGTATTTTATAGTTTTCTGAGTACAGATCCTTTGCCTCTTTGGTTAAATTTATTCCTAGGTATCTTATGATTTTGGGTGCAATTGTAAATGCGATCGACTCCTTGATTTGTCTCTCTTCTGTCTTGTTGGTGTATAGGAATGCCACTGATTCTGTGCATTGATTTTATAGCCTGCTACTTTACTGAATTCCTGTATGAGTTCTAGCAGTTTTGGGGTGGAGTCTTTTGGGTTTTCCACATACAGTATCATATCATCTACAAAGAGTGAGAGTTTGACTTCCTCTTTGCCAATTTGGATGCCTTCGATTTCTTATTGTTGTCTGATTGCTGTGGCTAAGACTTCTAATACTATGTTGAATAGCAGTGGTGAGAGTGGACAACCCTGCCGCGTTCCTGACCTTAGGGGAAAAGCTCTCAGCCTTTCCCCATTGAGAATGATATTCGCTGTAGGTTTTTCATAGATGGCTTTTATGATATTGAGGTATGTACCCTCTATCCCTATACTCTGAAGAGTTTTGATCAAGAAAGGATGCTGTACTTTGTCAAATGCTTTTTCTGCATCTATTGAGAGGATCATATGATTCTTCCTCTTTCTTTTGTTAATGTATTGTATCACGTTGATTGATTTGCGGATGTTGAACCAGCCTTGCAGCCCAGGAATAAATCCCACTTGGTCGTGGTGAATAATCCTTTTAATATACTGTTGGATCCCATTGGCTAGTATTTTGGTGAGACTTTTTGCATCCATGTTCATCAAGAATATTGGTCTGTAATTCTCCTCTTTGTTGGGGTCTTTGTCTGGTTTTGGGATCAAGGTAATGGTGGCCTCATAAAATAAGATTGGAAGTTTTCCTTCCATTTCTATTTTTTGGAACAGTTTCAGAAGAATAGGTATTAATTTTTCTTTAAAAGTCTGATAGAATTCCCATGGGAAGCCATCTGGCCCTGGGCTTTTGTTTTTTGGGAGATTTTTGATGACTGCTTCAATTTCCTTAGTGGTTATAGGTCTGTTCAGGTTTTCTATTTCTTCCTGGTTCAATTTTGGTCATTGATACATCTCTAGGAATGCCCCCATTTCTTCCAGGTTATCTAATTTGCTGGCATAGAGTTGCTCATAATATGTTCTTATAATTGTTTGTATTTCTTTGGTGTTGGTTGTGATCTCTCCTCTTTCATTCATGATTTTGTTGATTTGGGTCCTTTCTCTTTTCTTTTTGATAAGTCTGGCCAGGGGCTTATCAATCTTGTTAATTCTTTCAAAGAACCAGCTCCTAGTCTCGTTGACCGGTTCTACTGTTCTTTTGCTTTCTATTTCATTGATTTCTGCTCTGATCTTTATTATTTTTCTTCTCCTGCTGGGTTTAGGCTTTCTTTGCTGTTTTTTCTCTAGCTCCTTTTGGTGTAGGGTTAGGTTGTGTATTTGAGACCTTTCTTGTTTCTTGAGAAAGGCTTGTATTGCTATATACTTTCCTCTTAGGACTGCCTTTGCTGCATCCCAAAGATTTTGAACAGTTGTGTTTTCATTTTCATTGGTTTCCATGAATTTTTTTAATTCTTCTTTAATTTCCTGGTTGATCCATTCATTCTTTAGGAGGATGCTCTTTAGCCTCCATGTATTTGAGTTCTTTCCGGCTTTCCTCTTGTGTTTGAGTTCTAGTTTCAAAGCATTGTGGTCTGAAAATATGCAGGGAATGATCCTAATCTTTTGGTACAAATGAGACCTGATTTGTGACCTAGGATGTGATCAGATCTCGAGAATGTTCCATGGGCACTAGAGAAGAATGTGTATTCTGTTGCTTTGGGATGGAATGTTCTGAATATGTCTGGAAGTCCATTTGGTCCAGTGTGTCATTTAAAGTCTTTATTTCCTTGTTGATCTTTTGCTTGGATGATCTGTCCATTTCAGTCAGGGGGGTGTTAAAATCCCCCACTATTATTGTATTGTTGTCAATGTGTTTCTTCGCTTTTGTTATTAATTGCCTTATATAATTGGCTGCTCCCATGTTCGTGGCATAGATATTTACAATTGTTAGATCTTCTTGTTGGATAGACCCTTTAAGTAGGATATAGTGTCCTTCCTCATCTTTTATTACAGTCTTTGTTTTAAAATCTAATTTGTCTGATATAAGGATTGCCACCCCAGCTTCCTTTTGGTGTCCATTAGCATGGTAAATTGTTTTCCACCCCCTCCCTTTCAATCTGGCCGTGTCTTTGGGTCTAAAATGAGTGTCTTGCAGACAGCATATCGATGGGTCTTGTTTTTTAATCCAATCTGATAGCCTGTGTCTTTTGATTGGGGCATTTAGCCCATTTACATTCAGGGTAACTATTGAAAGGTATGAATTTAGTGCCATTATATTGCCTGTAAGGTGACTGTTACTGTATATTGTCTCTGTTCCTTTCTGATCTATGCTGCTTTTAGGCTCTCTCTTTGCTTAGAGGACCCCTTTCAATATTTCTTGTAGGGCTGGTTTTGTGTTTGCAAATTCCTTTAGTTTTTGTTTGTCCTGGAGGCTTTTTATCTCTCCTTCTATTTTCAATGACAGCCTAGCTGGATATAGTATTCTTGGCTGTATATTTTTTTCGTTTAGTGCTCTGAAGATCTCATGCCAGTCCTTTCTGGCCTGCCAGGTGTCTGTGGATAGGTCTGTTGCCAATCTAATATTTCTACCATTGTAGGTTACATATCTCTTCTCCCGAGCTGCTTTCAGGATTTTCTCTTTGTCTCTGAGACTCGTAAGTTTTACTATTAGATGTCGGGGTGTTGACCTATTTTTATTGATTTTGAGAGGGGTTCTCTGTGCCTCCTGGATTTTGATGCCTGTTTCCTTCCTCACATTAGGGAAGTTCTCTGCTATTATTTGCTCCAATATACCTTCTGCCCCCTCTCTCTTTCTTCTTCTTCTGTGATCCCAATTATTCTAATGTTGTTTCATCTTACCGTATCTCTTATCTCTCAAATTCTGCCCTTGTGATCCTGTAGTTGTTTCTCTTTTTCTCAGCCTCTTTATTTTCCATCATTTGGTCTTCTATATCGCTGCTTCTCTCTTCTGCTTCATTTATCCTAGCAGTTAGGGCCCCCATTTTTTATTGCACCTCATTAATAGCCTTTTTGATTTCGACTTGGTTAGATTTTAGTTCTTTTATTTCTCCAGAAAGGGTTTCTCTAATAACTTCCACGCTTTTTTCAAGCCCAGCTAGTATCTTTAAAGTCATGATTCTGAACTCTAGGTCCGACATCGTACTAATGTCCGTATTGAGTAGGTCCCTGACTGACGGTACTACCTCTTGTTCTTTTTGCTGAGGTGATTTTTTTCATCTTGTCATTTTGTCCAGAGGAGAACAGATGAATGAGAGAACAAAATGCTAACAGGTTAACAACGTCCCCAGCAAATATACTCTATACAAATCAGGAAAGACCTGAAACCAGGCGAAATGAAAGGGAAAGAACGAAAAAAGAAAGAGAAAAGAAAGAAAAAGAAACAAAAAACAAAAAGAAGAAGATAAAAAGAAAAACAGAACAATCCAAAAATACAGAATATGATCAAAAATGATCAGGCTAGTGCATAGATCAGTGCCACACACTAGATTTTAGGCGTATTTTGGTCTGTTACAAAAAAGTGCCTGCTAAAATTTTAAAGGAAGAAAGACTCATATATGTACGAAATAAGTGTTGATACAATGAAGGGATGGAAGATGATTGTAAAGATGAAAATTATAAAAGATTTTATAAAAGGAATTGATACGATAAGAAGTTGTTTGAAAAAAGAAAGAAGAAGATTAAAAATAAAAGAAAAAACAAAAAAAAGCTAGAGAATGTGATCAGGCAGGAGACTAGAACAAAGCGATACACTAGTGATTTAGGGTATATTTTGATCTGTTAGAAGAAACTGTATCCCAAAATTCTAAAGAGAGAACAACTTATATATATATGCCAAAAATAAGGGTAACTACTATGAAGGGATAAAATATGACTCTAAAAATGAAAAATAAAAAATGTTCTTTTAAAAAAAGTGATTGATAAGATGTTGGTTGAAAAAGGGAAACAGAAAAATTAAAAAAACAGTTAAAAAATTAACTTTGAAAAACTAATGAATCATGGTAAAAAAAGCCATGAATTCTATTTGCAGTATTCCCCTAGCGCTGGAGTTCTCCCGTTCTCCTTGACCGGTAAACTTGGTCTTGGCTTGCTGGCTGTTCTTGCTGATCTTCTGGGGGAGGGGCCTGTTGCCGTGGTTCCCAAATGTCTTTGCCGGAGGCGGAATTGCCCCGCCCTTGTCGGTCCAGGCTAAGCAAGCTGCTCGGGTTTGCTCTCAGGAGCTTTTGTTCCCTGCAAGCTCTCCGTACAGCTTTGTAGGACCAGGGTGAAAATGGTCACCTCCCAATCTCCACTCAGAGGACCTGAGAACTCGGGGCCCCGCTCCTCAGTGTGCCCCCAGAGAAAAGCATTCAGTCACTCCCATCTCCCCCGTCTCCGGCCGCACTCCGTGCTCACCCGGCCTGTGATCGAGCGTTTCTATCTCTGGCACCCGACCCCGTGTGGAGTCCCCAAACCCAGCAGATCCCTGCGGCGCGCTCCCGCCCCGCTCCTCCCAGGGGAGGAAGGGGAGTCTCCCCGGCTCTGCCACTTGTTGGGTCCCTGCTGGAGGAGCAGTGGCCCGATTGGGCCGCGGATCACAGTTTATGGCAACCCCGAGCTGAGAGCCCGTGCCTCGGCTCCGTCTCTGCAGCCGGCTTCCCCGCTCCGATCCCTGGGAGCTCTGCCGCACTCAGGCACCCCCGGTCTTTCTGTGACCCCGAGGGTCCTGAGACCACACTGTCCCGGGAGGACTCCACCCCCTGCTTAGCCACTGGAGCGACGTCCCTCAGGGGAGCCGACTTCTAAAAGTTCCGATTTTGTGCTCCGCGGCTCTAACACTTGCCAGAAGCGGCCGACGGAGGCCCCCTCCCCCGCCGTCTATCCTCCCGAATATCGCCTCTGATTCACTTCTCTGCACGTCCTACCTTCCAGAAAGTGGTCGCTTCTCTGTTCAGAGAGTTGTTGCTACTCTCATCTTCGATCTCCTGTTGAGTTCGTAGGTGTTCAGAATGGTTTGATCCCTATTCAGCTGAATTCCTGAGACTGGACAAAATCCAGGTCTCCTACTCCTCCGCCGTCTTGCTCCTTGATCGCTTATCTCATTTTCAATTGAGAGAGTGTCATGTTGGCAATTTGTCTTCACCAAGTGTCAGTCTTAAGCAATTTTTAATTAACTTAAGCTGAAGTAAAATGATCATAAATTATATTTTGGTATAAATAAAATACTTAAATCAAAAATAATGTCAGTTTTTATACACTTACATTTCAATTTTCAATATTTTCCCAACTATAATATTTTGCAAAAAAACCCCACAAAAACTAAAACACTAATAAAATACACAAAAACATGCATACAGGGGCACATATTTTTCCTTTTGCTTCAGGCTCAATATGGCTCGACAGAGCAAGGTCTTTATTTAAAATTTTCATATTTTGCTCCTCATGGATTTTCTGAATTAGTTTTGATTTCTAGAAAACACATTGCATCAAATTATTATTTATCTTGATTACTGAGTTTCTTGGCACCCTTTTAAATTTTACACCCTAAGTGAATGCCTCACTCACTTGCCTCTCCTTAGCCCTGGTCCTTGCTCAGGGCAAACCCCTGCTTCTAGAGAAACATCTCTAGACTTTTCTGTACATTAAAGAAAATCCTGGTATTGGCTGCCTTATTCTCCAGACATGAACTGGCAGATTTTAATATTTTAAAAGTCTCAAACTATCTAATTGTCTTTGCAACTGAAAAACACAAGGCTCTGCAAATCCTCCGTTTTGAAGAAAAGAATCTTGCAAAGACCAGAGTTGCCTTAGTGTAGAAGCAACTGTAACTTTAGTTCGAGAGACGCTCATCCTAACAGAAGACTGATGAGGGCCAGTTTACATGCAGAAAAAAGGAGCCTCATGGGAAAGAGAGAAGGCAGGTGTGCAGTTTTCCACAATGAAGTGTTAATTATTTGACCAACAGTGTCTTTTTTGTTTTGATAATAATAGAAAAAAGCATATATGCAAATATATTCTGGGTCATAGAGATGACCCTAAAACTAGATACTGCTAGATGCCTTTATTTCCCTATTCTTTCATTTGTTTTTACAAAAAAATAACAAAGGATGAGAGGTGGTCTTACAGCATCAGTGAAGTGTCCATTCCTAGTGAGGGTCAATCAGTGTCTTCAATCCATTTATATGAACAAAGCTTTAGTAATAGTTCAAATAGGCAAACAAGATGAGAGAACGGGGTGGATACAGTGCTTTGTAGTATCAGCTTGCCAGACAGTTAAGATACTGTAGAAACATAGCAATCAGTGTCATGTTCAGATTTCAAATAGCAATTTTGTTTCAGGAACACAATACAAGATGCCACATTAAATTAATATTTTAATTCAAATGTAATGGGTATTGTTTTGTTTCTATTCAAGTTGTGAATGTGTTTTGTATTATGGTGGTATATGAACTATGAGGATAAACAGTTAACATAGAGCTTTACCTTTGTAAACATTGAAGTAATACCATGATGGAAATTCTATCAATGCTGAGCATACATGTAATTTTTTTTTCCTTCAGAAAGGGTCACTGTGTTATCCAAGTTTAAAATCCTGGGACTCTTATATAGCTATATAGAGAATATTTGGGAAGGAGAGAGCAAGTGGTACTTCACTCAAACAGGCTAATAGCTTGTGGCACACTGTCTCATCTATGATGGAATAGAGATTTGGGAGCCTGAGCCTTCTGGACACCTTCAATCATAACTATAGCCTTTGCTATAGTTATGAAGCAGGTCTGGGCAGCTCTGTAGTTTGTTCACAAAGTGTAGAGCAAAGTTAGAAGGGCTCTTGCTTCCTCCTCACACCAAACAGCCTAATGAGATTGTTAGCAGCATTGTGAGAATCTGTTATCATCGCTACATTTAGCAAGAAGGTGTGTATGTGCGGGTGGGCATGCCCACATGTGGACGAGGTGTAGAATTGTCATTGCTGCTACACTTCCAAATTCCGGGAGCTGTGAATCTGGCTGGGCAGGGTCTGGGCTTCCCGCCAGCAGCTAAGCTGTCCAGGTAGATGACAAACTAATTAGGGGAATTGCAAACCAATTAGCACTTGGACTGGATTGGCTGATGTGTCTTAAAGACTTCCTTATTGAGCGTTTTGCGATAAAATCTGACCCGGTTCCCCCCTTCTACCATCTAGATGGGTCACCCAAAATGCCCTGGAAAGGGGAGCGCTCTAGCCATAGGGATATTGTTACTTTTCCGAGGGAGGTTTCAATCTTTAGATGTCAGCCTTCCTTTATAAGGTAACAATTCTCCCCTGAGAGATGACCATTATGCTGTGGGGCAGATGGAGAAGGCCATCCCCTCCATGGTGAAGAGAAGCAAAATAAAGCAAACTTGCCTAGAAGACTGGAAGGTAAAATAGCTTCCTGGCCAATACATTGATCCATATGAATTATTGTCACTTCACATATAGATTCCAGAATTTATTTTTTTTAAGATTTTATTTATTTATTTGAGAGAGGAAGAGACAACAAACAGGGAGGAGGGGCAGAGGGAGATGGAGAAGCAGGCTCCCCGCTGAGCAGGGAGCCCAGCACAGGCTGGATCCCAGGAACCCCGGGATCATGCCCTGAGCCGAAGACAGACGTTTAACTGACTGAGCCCAGGCGCCCCTAGTTTCCTTTATTTGTGAAGCATTCTTGTCTTCACCTCCTGCAGATTGCAGGTACCTAACCTTGTGCTCTCCTCCCTGGTAAGCCCTGCCTCTCACTTTCACTGGTGTGGGGCCCCTGCACCAATACTGCCCTGTTGACTTCTGCTGGCCTTGTGGCTGAGGAGGATTAGCAAGGGCTGGAGCCCAGGGAGGAGGAGAGGGACTCCCCAGCGGAGCATCTTCTCTTTAATTAATTGTTCTTTTATATTTGAAGATGCTTTTTATGCATTTGTGAAAATTGTTTACCTCTCAATGGTAACAACAAATAGCAGGAAACATATTCTCATTTCTTTGTAATAAGGTAAAAAATTGTTATTTTCTTTGTTTATCATGACTTCTGAGTGGCAACGACAATTGGAGAAAAGGAACAAAGGACTGTGTCCTAGATTCCTTACCACTAACATCTTTTTTAGGAATGTGTGATTAACAGGAATCACCTCCAAGTGTCTGATTCTTGAGTTTCCCTGAGTGTACATAGTGTGCACACACGCGCGTGTGCGTGTGTGTGTGTGTGCATGTGTGTGAGACACGGGACCCCGGTCTTACTTCTAGCATGTCAGCCATTCCATCCTAACCAGAGTCTGACTTTTCCCTTACATAAGAAAACATGATTTAAAAAGGTCTTCTTTTTGAGAGGATGATGTGTCCTTAGTTCATGGTTTCTGGGCAAGGTTATACCAGTTTGGTCTCCCTTACTCCAGAAGAAAAAGAAACACAGCTTATGTGTATAATTCAAGTGGTGATGCTCACACACTTCTCTATCAGCAGCCCCCACTCTTCTTCTCTTAGCACCTTGACACCGTGCTTGCAAGCCTGGAAAGTTGAGCATATTTGGAGTCAGGACTTTGAATTTAGGGACCTAGGAGCCTCTTGGGACACCCTAACCATAGTTTATTTTATTTTCCAGATCCAATCAGTTTACCGTGGAGCACTGTATTGAGAAAAGTCCTGAAGTGTGTCCCAGATCATTCATAAGGCATGCTGGCCTCTATCCACCGTAATTGACATGGAGGTAGGAACAGGGATAGTGAAATTTGTAATCTTTGCCTTAAAGACAAGAGAAGGTGAATACTACAAAAGACTGTCTCATCAGTTAGACTGCATTATATTAGTTTTTATTCTTCACCCTTCCCTGTGTCCACACACATGCCCAGGCCTCATCATAGTTGGAATGCATTTCCCTGACCCTTGGACTTGGACTTGACTTTGGACCCTGACTTTGGACTTGACGACGTGATTTGTTTGACCAACAGCATGTGGGAAGTGACAGTGGGTGGATTCAGAGACCAGGACTTAAGAGGCCTCACCTGTTTCTACTCGCCCTATTAATTACATCTCTGCCACCACTAGGAGTGCAACTCGCCCTGGTGAGCCCCCTGGTCCCAGGTGGTGGTTGAGAGACGGCGTAGAGCTCTGCTCCACTGGCCAAGCCCAAGCTGGATCGGCTGAACTCCAGCCACTCTGTAGACCTGTGAGTCTAGGCGTGACCTGCCACATAGCAGTAGTTTACAACACAGTCCAGGGACAAAAATTGCATGGAATGAGAGTCATGAAATGAAAGCATGAGTCTGAGTGCAGCAGAGTGTCATTCTTTCAGTCTAGCACCAGGTGACTTATGCGTGAGTCCCAGGGCAAGGGGATTGCAAAAAAAAAAAAAAAAAAATGCTGCCAATACAATGGCAAGAGGTGTTTCATTAATACATCGTAATAAAGACTGAGGGCCTGTTGATGCCAGGGTTTTTGGCCCATGTTGCAGAATGTAATCCTTACGGGTTTGTGTGTAAGGATGTGTGTGGTGGTTTCAAAATATGTCTGTAAATTCTTGACACTCTTACCACCAAAAGGTGTAGTCTAATTCCCTTCCTCTTGATTATGAACCAGGCTTTGAGGTCAGAAGTGACTTGCTTTGGATAATTATTACTGTAATGACACTGTGTGGCTTCCGAGTCTAGGTCATAAAAGATGATACAGCTTTCAATCTCTCTCTCTCTCTCTTCAATTTCTTGTGCATGCATCCCTGCCCTTGGAGCCCGGACACCATGCTATGAGGAATCCAAGCAGCTACTTGTAAAGGCCCATAAAGCTGCAGTTCCTGCTAAGGTTCCATCTAACCATCAGCATGGTCGAAGATGGGTGTGAAGAAGCTTCCAGATGATTTGAGTCTCCTGTCTTTGACGCGCCGTGGAACTGAGAAGACCTGTCCACTGAGTCCTGCTTCAACTGCAGATTCATGAGTGACATAAACATTGCCTTTGCTTAAATAACTAGGTTTCTGGGGTGATTTTTATGCATAGATAACCAGAATGAGGCATTTTCTTTTTGAGGGATAGTACTGGCATGGGGAGAGACACGCTGTATAGACCAACAAGCTCTAGGGCCAGCCTAAAAAGAAATCACTCTCCAAGGGCTGGTGGCAGAGGTGGCTCTTGGCAGCTTCTTCGTGGGCAGGAGATGCACCTGCACTATCCCCATGAATTGAGAGCAGTGGGAACCACAGCATTAAGGACAGAAGCAGAAAGGAAGAACAGAAAGAATGCTCTGGAATGCCAGAGGAGCCCACGTATGCAAGAATGAAAAGACACCCTGTGGGGACGCCCCCGCAGCACGGAGGAAACAGGTCAGAAGGCTGGCGCTCCCACACTCATAGCTGAGGCCAATGGGGGTCCGTGGGGGTGACCTGCCGCGGCCTGTAAAGCTGAGCTTGCACATTTGTTACAGCACTCTGGCTTCCCGAAGCCCTCCCATCCATCACCTCTTCCAATGCTCACATTAACACCTGTGAGGTAGGTATTATTATTCCCAGGTCTCACAACCCATAAGTGGCAGTTCTACCAGGAAATCAGGTCGTGGTTTGTTCCCTGTACCACAGCTGCCCTGGCAAATTAAATCTTATTTTTAATGTAAGTCTATAGAGTACTTCTGAATTAACCCTGGGGTAAATTCTATCCCTCATCCCCAAACCCTTACTGATTTACCTCTTCTGTGAGTGCAGAGTTCTGCCCTAGTAAAATCTCATTAATTCTATCTTCATGAATGTAGAATGTCAGGTAGGAACCGGAGAGAAGTTCTCTCCTTGAAATAGGAAGCCTTGTGCATTGTTGGTGGGAATGCAAACTGGGCAGCCACTGTGGAAAATGGAATGGAGTTTCCTTAAAAAGTGAACAATAGAACTACCCTACGATTCAGCAATTACTCTACTGGGTATTGACCCAAAGAAATACGAAAACACTAATTCAAAGGGATACATACACCCCGAGATTTATTGCGGCGTTATTTACAATAACCAAGGTAATGGAAACAGGCCAAGTGTCCATCGACTGATGAATGGATAAAGAAGATACATGGAATATTATTTAGCCACAAAAAAGAATGAAATCTTGCTATTTGCAACAACATGGATGGAGCTAGAGGGTATAATGCTAAGTGAAATAAGTCAGAGAAAGACAAATACCAGATAATTTCACTCATATGTGTAATTTAAGAAAGAAAACAAATGAGCAAAGAAACAAAAAAGAGAGAGAGACAAACTGAGAAACAGACTCTGAACTATAGAGAACAAGCTGATGGTCCCCAGAGGGGAGGTGGGTGGGGGTGGGTGAAACAGACGGTGGGGATTAAAGAGGACACTTATCATGATGAGCACTGAGTAATGTACAGAATTGCTGAATCACCATATTGTACACCTAACACGAATAGACACTATGTTAGCTATACTGGAATTAAAAAAAAAACTTAATTAAAAAAAAAAGAAGGCCTCTCTTTGATAACATGGACACATTTAGTTTGGCCCATTGACCCAAAGGTTTCATGTTTAAGGCCTTTCTTTAAACGATCCCCAAGGCAGGCACTTTATGAAGACCATGGCCATATAGACCTAAGGCTTGGCAGTTGGTCTGCCTTGGTCTTACAGGTGTGGCTTCTGTACCCGCCTGAGGAGCAGGACTACCCACAGGGGCTTAAGGTCATTCCAGCTTGAACCCTTGACTCTCCTGCCCTGTGTGCAGGGTCAGGACTTGAGAACTGATTTGCCTTTATTAGCCTTACCCACCTTGGAATCTTGCTTCAGAGGTACATCAGCACTGTGGCTGATTCAGATTCTCCCTCTGATGTTCGGAAGATCTCACATCATTCTTTAATGGCATTGACAACAGGCATAGGCCCCCAATATCTGCTAGGTAGAATGGGCCAACCAACACAACTGACCTCAGTTTGGCCTCCCTCAGAGAGTTTACCTAGTCATCCTATGACTAGGATTGGTTATTGAATCATCACTATTCCACTGATAAGGGTGGTGTCTCTGCAGAACTTGAACTCCTGGCTGGTAAAGAGCAGCCCCACTCCAGACATTGCAATCCTTCTTCCTTAGCTCAAGTGTAATCATTTGGAATTGAGGATGCATCGTGCTGGGGAGGGTGGAGGGAAATGGGCCCCTCTGAAACTATTTGGAGTGTGAATTGGAGGCCAGAATGTCAACTGTCCTTCAATTTTTTAAATGTACATAAAACTTGCTGCTGTGATTAGATTTTCAGGAATTCATTCCAAATCTGGGTGTCACAAAACATCTGAGGAGGCCTCCTGTAGCTTCACTTACAGTAACAAAGTATCAGTAAGAACCGAAATACCCATCACTGGAAACTGGTTAAATAATGTTTCATCCACACACAGAAAAGTGCCCAGTCTTCATAAAGAATGAGTTAAGCATTCACAAACTACATATTTTCAAGTATAAAAACAAACAAAAGAACACACAAATGAAAACAGCAATGACATGATCCAGAGTGTGTACAATAAAACACAAAGGGCGCACTCACATACATGTCAGTCTTATGGAGAATATTCTGGAAAGATGAAACATTTACAGCGGGCACATCTGGCATTCTGGTATGGGAAGAAAATTTACTTTCATGGTACCCTTTTTGCCATTTGAAGTTTTTGTTTTATTTAATGTCTTTCTTTTTCTTTTTTTTTTACCATGTACATGTATTAATTTTTTAAATTAAGATAAATCAAAAGCTAAAAGCAACATTGACACAGAAAAGTAGTTCAGGAAGGACTGTGAATATGTAAAGTACGAAATCAGAGATTATTCAAAACTGGATCCCCGAAAGATCAAGGAAGACCCACACTTTGGAACGCCAACGGCACCCCAGTCCAGGGGATCTTCCTTTCAAGAACTAGTTGAGTTTGATTGGAAGACTTGAGGTCTGGGGAATTTTCCCGCAGAATTGTCCTTTACACCCTACAGAGCACGTGGTCCTTGGGCTGACTATATTCAGTGCTTTGTCAATTCACCTCTTCTCACACTGTAGAGTGATATTCTACGAAACTATTGCTAAATTAAATTCAAGCCACTCTGCCTCAGCTGGTGGAAGCCAATTTCAAACTGGCATAATATGGTCAATAGATCTTGTTTCAGCAAGTTTCCATCTCCCACAAAAGAACTCCATCCTTGTTTTTATTTGCTTTTTAAACAAGACTATGATCGGAATTCTGTGGCCCAAAGTTTCTGTAAGAGGAAGTGGAGGTGTAGTCCAGAGAAAGGGAGCAGCTCTCAAGACCCTCACATCCTCCTTTCTACGACTCCTCCTTCTCCCTGAACCCCCAGCCTACTCACCTCGCTTTAGTTGGAAGAGCTCAACTTTTTATTTATCTTGGGATTCAGGGTAAAATTTTATTTGAAAGATTGAATTCTGTTACTAAAACACATTTGGAAAATAGTTTTTTATTGCAGTTTGCACATAATATTATTTCAAAATAAATAGAAAACAGACAAATTCAATGGGTAATGCTCGTGCTGAGAAATGAGACTTTCCTAAATGCAATATAACAAAGATAAAGATGACAACTATTATGCTTGCAAAAGGGTGACTAGTTAAACAGAAGGAGTAGGGTTGAGCACATCACTTTTAGAGACAGAAGGCCTGGGTGTGGACCCTAGAACTGGCTAATTACTAGCTGTGGGAACTTGGGCAATCATTTACCCTTTCTGTGCTCATTCCCAAATATACAACACAGAAATTATCATGGTGGTACTGACAACTCATAGTTTTGTTGTGTAATTACATCAAATACCTGAAGGGCTTAGACCGTGCCTAGTAAGTGTTATATAAGCAGTAACTACTGTTATTACTTTTAATCAGATGCTCCTCATTGGGCTCAACTCTGTGTTCAAATGTAAATGTGCGTGAAGTATTGGAAGCATAATAAAATTATTCAGCATTTTAGAATATGCTTTGGTTTTGGGGGAATTTAATCAGCAGTATGATTTGGAGATCAATTAATAAACTTCTAAACATTTGGAATCCAGACACAGTTTCAGGAACACACTAAACAAGACAGCGGAAGCCCAAGTATCTTGGCCATTTATTAGACACAATTGACATACAGTAAAGTGCCCAAATCAACTGTACAAGCTGATGAACGTTTACATATGCAGGCACCCGTGAAACCACCACTCAGATCACAATAGAGGACATTTCTAGCAGCCCGCAGGTCTCCCACCTGCTCCTTCCCGTATAGGACATTTCCTGACGTCTCATCCTATAATTAGTTTTCCTGTTCTTAAACTTCATCTAAATGAACTCATTCAGTGAGCTGTTCTCTGTGTCCGGCCATTTCCCTCAGCACATCTGGGAGGCTCATCCGTGTTTGTGTGTGCCAGCATTCCACAGGATGGATATACTACAATAGCTTCATCTCTTTTGTTGGTGGACCTTGGATCGTAAACAGTTTGGAGCTATTTGAATGAACCATTTTTTTGAGCGTTCTCTCAGTGAACGTCACACTCATCTTTCTTGGATATATTAATAGGAGTGGAATTATGGGACCATAGGCAAGGCTTAGCACATACAGCTGAGTCCCACCATGCTTGTCCCAGATTGGAGGCCAGGCTTCCGGCAACATCGTGGCGGGATGGCCTGTACTGTGGGTAAATTCACTGAGCGAGGAATTCTTAAGCACCCAGGGGAGACCTGCATCAGCAGAGGGAGGTGTCCAAGAATAGACACGTGGGCTAGAAGACCCTCAGACCCTGGGCTTCATGTCTATAGTTGCTGTGGAGGAAGGTTTCCGGCAGAACCCTGCCTTCAGGGATGCCTCGGGCCATGAGGGTGCATCTCTTCCTCCCGGCAAGGTCAAGTCCCACATTTCTGAGCCAGGTAGACAGAATCATTTGTGAATTTATGACAGAGAAAATATTCTTTAAATGAATCTTCCCTGGTTATTGGAGCAAACTTAGCTGCTAGAAACTGCTTCTTCCTATTAGCTCCTTGGTGACAGAGGCAAGAGTTTCTCATTCTGCTTAACCCCCTATGGTCCTGTTCCTTGCTATAGAAGGGATCGGACCAACCACGATGAGTTATACAGAAGTGATTGCTCCTCCTTTGGCATGTCTCCTCAATACTGCCCCTTACCCACGCAGCACAAAGCTTCATCATCGTCCTGTACTCTCCTCCTCCCTGGCCCTCATGTCTTTTCCTCCATCCACTTGTCCCAACTCATTTGGGACTAGACACAAGATATAGAATAACAGTGGTTAAAGCACAAATTCAGGGACCAAAATGCCCACATTCCAAATCCTGTTCTGCTCCTGAATAGCGATGGATCTTCATCACCTGCCTGCAGTATGTCTGCATTTCCTTGTGTGAATAAATGAGTTAATACATGCAGAAGTACATAGGGCCAAGTTGGGCCAAACTCTACAAAAGTGTGAGCCGTTAGGGGGGTGGGGAGGGACAGGGTGGGGAGACAGCCTCTGTTTTGCCAGGATTCCTCATCTACAGTGAGGGCTTCTACTCTGGAACCACCACTCCTTTATCACTCCCAAGACAGTCTCAATATTTAGGGCTAGTGAGCCCTCATGTCTGATTGCATTAAAGTGTGCAAGCACCTCATATTCAGAATACATTTGGATCCTTATGAAAACCCTTGGACAAAGGGAAGGACTAATTATCTCCATTTTGCAGAAAAAAGAAGCTAACATGCTCAGGCTTCCTCTCGTCCATCCATGTGAACAGCCACCCACCCACCCATTAAAAGGGTCTGCAGATTGTATTGAGCTGCACCCCTGTGTGCTTCATCCTGTAGAGTGGATTAGAACCCTGGGCTGGTTACCAGTCAGCACTGGTCCCATTGCCAGACCCCTCCTTTCATCCTGGGCTTTCATTCAACACCTCATTGCTCCACCTCCGTTTCCCACCTTTTCCTCATCCAAACTTCCCCCACCGGACTGTCACATGCACTGCATTTATGTTAAATGACTCAATCACTTAAATGAAAATTATCTATTTTAATTACACGCATTCTGTTAAATATTTAAAAGAATGAGAGAAAGAAAAAAAGAAGGAATGAATGAGAGAAGAAATGGATATACAAAATAATGAAAAAGAAGGTCCTGGAGCACTGGGTGTTATACAAAAACAATGAATTGTGGATCACTACATCAAAAACTAATGATGTATTGTATGGTTACTAACATAACATAATAAAATAAAAAAATAAAATAAAAAAAAGAAGGTCCATAAGTTTACCACTCAGAGATAATTACTAAAAAACCTATAAATACCCTGGTATTTGCCTATCTTGGCCCTAGCATTTTTATCTTGAGAATACATGAGACATATTTAAATTTATAAGTTTAAATTTATAAGTATAAAATAATAAATATATATTTAAATTTTAACAAAAGTGGTGTTGTAATGTACATAATATATTAAAACATACTCATATGCTTTTAAACTGTACAATATCAATCTTTCCATCTCAATAAATATTTATCAACCACATCAATTTTAATTGACTGAATAGTGTCCTACCATATACATATCCCTGACTTAATTTTACCTGTTATTGAACATTAGATTATTTCCTCTTATAGAAGTGTTTTGGGGCACCTGGCTGGCTCAGAGTCAGAAGAGCCTATGACTCTTGATCATCATAGGTCGTGAATTTGAACCCATATTGGGTGTAGAGATTATTTAAATAAACAATAACAAAAAAGAAATGCTGAGATAAACATCCTTGTATGTACATTTCTGATTATGTATGCCAGCATTGGTAAGTATCATGTAAAACAAACAAAATAAAAATAACAAAAATTCTTTGTCATTGTGACAGAAAACTTATAACCTACTTTAGTTTACATTCATTTTATTAACAATATGATTAAAAATATGTTCACAATCTTATTGTCTATTATTTCTCAGATTTCTTTTTTTTACCATTTCTTTATAATTTTAAAAATTGATGTGTAAGGTCTCTTTTAATACTGAAGATATCAGATATTTGCTTCCACATACGTGGCTAATATTTTCTCCATTTTCTTTGTTTTTTTTTAATTTTAGATGTTTAGTTGTTTAGTTGTGGAGAGTTTTTTGTTGTTGTTGTTGATCTTTTTTTTTTCTTTTTAGTGTTCCACGATTCATTGTTTGTGCATAACTCCCAGTGCTCCACGCAGAATGTGCCCTCTTTAATGCCCATCACCAGGCTAACCCATCCCCCCACCCTCTCCCCTCTAGAACCCTCAGTTTGTTTTTCAGAGTCCATCATCTCTCATGGTTTGTCTCTCCCTCCGACTTACTCCCCTTCATTCTTCCCTTCCTGCTATCTTCTTCTTTTTCTTTTTTTCTTAACATATATTGCATTATTTCAGAGGTACAGATCTGTGATTCATCAGTCTTGCACAATTCACAGCGCTCACCATAGCACATACCCTCCCCAATGTCTATCACCCAGTCACCCCATCCCTCCCACTCCCCCAACCACGCCAGCAACCCTCAGTTTATTTCCTGAGATTAAGAATTCCTCATATGAGTGAAGTCATATGATACATGTCTTTCTCTGATTGACTTATTTCACTCAGCATAACACCCTCCAGTTCCATCCACGTCGCTGCAAATGGCAAGATCTCGTTCCTTTTGATGGCTGCATAATATTCCATTGTGTATATATACCACTTCTTCTTTATCCATTCATCTATTGATGGGCATCTTGGCTCTTTCCACAGTTTGGCTATTGTGGACATTGCTGCTATAAACACTGGGGTGCACGTACCCCTTCGGATCCCTACATTTGTATCTTTGTGGTAAATACCCAGTAGTGCAATTGCTGGATAGTACGGTAGCTCTATTTTCAACTTTTTGAGGAACCTCCATACTGTTTTCCAGAGTGGCTGCACCAGCTTGCATTCCCACCAACTGTGTAGGAGGGTTCCCCTTTCTCCGCATCCCCGCCAGAGAGTTGTTCATTTTAAGTTCTCTGCAAAGTAGGTCTAGAGGGAATATATCTCAACATAATAAAGGCCTTATATGAAAAACCCACAGCCAATATCATACTCAATGGTGAAAAACTGAAAGACTTTCCCCTAAGGTCAGGAACAAGACAAGGATGTCCACTCTCACCACTTTTATTTACTATAGTAGTGGAAGTCCTAGCCACAGCAATCAGACAACGTAAAAAATAAGGCATCCAAATTGGTAAGGAGGAAGTAAAACTCTCCCTATTTTCAGATGACATGATACTATATATAGAAAACCCTAAAGACTTCACCATAAAACAACTAGAACTGGTAAATGAATTCAGTAAAGCTTCAGGATACAAAATCAATGTACAGAAATCTGTTGCATTCCAGTACACTAATAATGAAGCAGCAGAAAGTGAAATGAAGAAAAAAATCCCATTTACAACTGCACCAAAAACAATGAAATGTCTAGGAATAAACTTAACCAAAGCGGTGAAAGACCTGTACTCTGGAAACTATAAAAAACTGTGAAAGAAATTCAAGACAACACAAAGAAATGTAAAGACATTCCATGTTCATGGGTTGGAAGAACAAATATTGTTAACATGTCTATACTGTCCAAAACCACCTACAGATATAATGCAATCTCTATCAAAATACTAACAGTATTTTTCACAGAACTAGAACAAACAATCCAAAAATTGGTATGAAACCACAAAAGACCTCAAACAGCCAAAAGATTCTTGAAAAAGAAAACCAAACTGGATGTTGAAAAAGAAAAGCAAAGCTGGTAGCATCACAATTCCGGACTTCAAGCTCTGTTACAAAGCTGTCATCATCAAGACAGTATGGTACTGGCACAAAAACAGACACACAGATCAATGGAACAGAATCGAGAGCCCAGAAATGGACCCTCAACTCTATGGTCAACTCATCTTGGACAAAGCAGGAAAGAATGTCCAATGGAATAAAGACAGTCTCTTCAACAAATGGTGTTGGGAAAATTGGACAGCCACATGCAGAAGAATGAAACTGGACCATTTCCTTACACCACACACAAAAATAGACTCCAAATGGTTGAAAGACCTAAACGTGAGACAGGAGTCCATCAAAATCCTTGAGGAGGACACAGGCAGCAACCTCTTCAACCTCAGCTGCAGCAACGTCTTCCTAGAAACATCACCAAAGGTAAGGGAAGCAAGGGCAAAAATGAACTATTGGGACTTCATCAAGATTAAAAGCTTTTACAGAGCAAAGGAAACCGTCAATAAAACCAAAAGACAACCAACAGAATGGGTGAAGATATTTGCAAATGACATATCAGGTAAAGGGCTAGTATCCAAAATCTATAAAGAACTTATCAAACTCAACAGCCAAAGAACAAAAAATCCAGTAAGAAATGGGCAGAAGACATGAATAGACATTTTTCCAAAGAAGACATCTAAATGGCCAACAGACACATGAAAAAGTGTTCAATATCGTTCGGCATCAGGGAAATCCAAATCAAAACCTCAATGAGATTCCACCTCACACCATCAGAATGGCTAAAATTAACAAGTCAGGAAACGACAGATGTTGGCGGGGATGTGGAGAAAGGGGAACCCTCCTACACTGTTGGTGGGAATGCAAGCTGGTGCAACCACTCTGGAAAACAGTATGGAGGTTCCTCAAACAGTTGAAAATAGAGCTACCCTACAACCCAGCAATTGGGTAAAAAATCTTTACTCCAAAGATACAAATGTAGTGATCCAAAGGGGCACATGCACCCCAATGTTTATAGCAGCAATGTCCACAATAGCCAAACTATGGAAAGAGCCTAAATGTCCATCAACAGATGAATGGATAAAGAAGATGTGGTACACACACACACACACACACACACACACACACAAACACACACAATGGAATATTATGCAGCCATCAAAAAATGAAATCTTGCCATTTGTAACAACATGGATGGAACTAGAGGATATTAGGCTGAGCGAAATAAGTCAGTCAGAGAAAGACAATTATCATATGATCTCACTGATATGAAGAATTTGAGAAACAAGACAGAGGATCATAGGGGAGGGGAGGGAAAAATGAAATAAGACAAAACCAGAGAGGGAGACAAACCATAAGAGAATCTTAATTTCAGGAAACAAACTGAGGGTTGCTGGAGTGCAGGGGAGTGGCAGGGATGGGGGTGCTGGGTGATGGACACTGGGGAGGGTATGTGCTATGGTAAGTGCTGTGCTCCATGCAGAACATGCCCTCCTCAATACCCATCACCAAGCTAACACATCCCCCCACCCCCTCCCCTCTAGAAGCCTCAGTCTTATCTCAGAGTCCATAGTCTCTCATGGTTCATCTCTCCCTCCGATTCCCCCCTTTCATTTTTCCCTTCCTACTATCTTCTTTTTTTTTTTTTTTAACATATAGTGTATAATAATGTTGTATGGTGACTGATGGTAGCTACACTTACTGTGGTGAACATTTTGTAATATATGTAATTGTTGAATCACTATGTTGCACATCTGAAACTAATATAATATTGTATATTGACCATACTTCAATTAAAAAAAGAAAAAAGAGAGAGTTCAAGTATTTATGTCTCAGTTTTAGTTATTATGTTTTCCAGTTTTTGTGAAATACTTGGTAGTATTTTTCCTAGGTGAGAAGTATTTGTATGTTTTTTATTTTTTAAAACTTTAACTTTTTAAGTCATATATTATTTATTATTCTTTGATGGCAAAATCCTAGCAAAAGCTAGGAAGCAAATATTTTCTTCCTAATTCTTCAGCCAGTTCTCTGTGATCTGTGGTTAGGGTCCACTGAAAACACCACCAGTTCCTTGAGCAGTGCTGCTTCCAGCCAACCCAACATGGCCCTCCTTGTGTCTTCCCTCCTTCCTACCCCTCTCATCCCTCCCTCCTGGGCTCCACCTTAAGAGAACTTTCCACCATTCTTCAGACCTGCCCTGCTTGTTCAGGCCTTTATGCCATTATACATGCCTACAATGCCTTCCCTCCACGACCTACCCTCACTCAACACTTTCTGCCAGGAAAACCAGAGGTCTTTTTAAGACCCAGAGAATGTGTCACCTCTCCGATGATGTATTGTTTAAACGGAAAATAATCTCTTTGGGCTGTGAGTGCTCATTAGCAGTTGTTTACCATATTCATTTCTCTATTCTCAGCCCCTTTGATATATGGCAGATGGTAGAATAAAGCCCCTTCAATGAACAAACTAATGATTGACCTCTAAGCAAGCCATCATGACTCTATAGGCAGACTATCACAAGAACATCACTTCGTTCTCTTCCCAGTGCTCATTCCTGGCTTCTCTTCCAATAGTGTGTTGATTTACAATTGGGAATTCACCATTCTCCCCTCCTACCACCATGCATTTGCAATATGATCCAAAGGGGCACATGCACCGCAATGTTTATGGCAGCAATGCCCATAATAGCCATACTATGGAAAGAGCCTAGATGTCCATCAACAGATGAATGGAAAAGGAATATGTGGTATACATATATACACAATGGAATATTATGCAACCATCAGAAAATGAACTCTTGCCATTTGACTGTTAGGCCAGAATCTCTGGTTGACTTAGGACAAGCAGCCCACTCCATCTGGACCACAGTGATGACCTCAGGACCCAGAATGCAACTCAGCCAGAATCCTCAGCTTAAGGGGACATTTTCTGAGATTGTAAGGGGAGGACAGCCTATTTCTCCAGAGGGTGAAACCAGAAGCTCCTTGCATGCCCCGCCCCCACACACTGAATGTGAATGAGGAAGGATATGAACCTCAGAAGCTGTTGGTGGTCCTCAACAGACAGACCTCAACATCAACAGAAGAGCTTTTCAGAAAATATCGCCCACAACGAACAAGCTCAGCCAAGAAATACCTAGATAGAAACCAGTTCCTTAATATAACATTTAAATCCTGGATCATACTGCACAAAGTGGATATACCTGAAATGTTTAGTTACATGAACCATTGAATTCTGTTATCATTTAAGCCAGTTTGAATTGAGGTTTCTCTTAAGTTTAACCATAAAAAGCAAGAGATGGTAAATTAATGTTGCAAGGACTAAAGGTTACACTCACCAAACCATGGAAATTAGCATTTCTAGACAGGCTTCTAGATACCAAATCACTGTTAGCCAGGCAGTGTCCCATGATTTTCATTAGTTGCTTCTATAGATTGAAAGTTTGTGCCTCCCCACAAACTCATATGTTGAAACCTAACCCCTAAGGTGATGGGAATTGGAGGCGGGGTCTTTGGAGGTGATTAGGTCATGAGGGTGGAGCCCTCGTAAATGGGATCAGCGCCCTTCTAAAGAAAGGCCAAAGAGCTAGCTAGCTCTCTTTTTGCCATGGGGATAGAATGAGAAGTCGGCGTCTGCAATCTGGAAGAGGGTTCTCACCAGAACCTGACTGTACTGGCACCCTGATCTTGGACTTCCAGCCTCCAGAACTGTGAGAAACATACTGCTGTTTAAAAGTGACACAGTTCATGGTATTTTGTTATAGCATCCCAAACAGTCTAAGTCTGTGCATGGCTTTGAAGTATGTAAAGACCCTTGCCCAGTTCATGGCGCAGAGTATCCCTCAATAATCAATAATTTCCATAACCCCCACCTTTACCCAATCTCCTATAGGTATAACAATCAACAGCTCATCTTAGGATAATAAAATAACTACATGCAAACATGAACTATTGTCCTCAGCATTAGAGGATCTGTGAAGTCTAACGAGGTGTCAGAAGGACAAAGGTAGAAAGCTGAAATCATTCCCCAGCTGAATGCAAAAGTGAAACACTAAGTGATTCTTTTTGGAGAAATGTGAATAGTCGTAGCCCTGGGAGATAGAATGCAGTGCAGAGGGACTATATCCATATCTCACCAACAGTGACCTACGAGACCCGTATGCACAGATAATGGTAGAAAGTCAGGCATTGTACCTGGCCTTGTGGGCCTCAGTGTCTAATGGAGAAACCAAATGACAATGCTAAATATAGTAATTTAACTTGTAATAAACTGTGTGCTTAGGGATGCTTTGGGAGTGAGTTGGTCATAGGAAGTCTCTTAGAATGGATGGCTTGCCCGTTCAGATATAAAGTGAGAAAGGGCCAGTCAGGCAGTGGTGTTGAGGATCCGGGACAACATGTATAAAGCCTTCAGCTGCGAAATGGAAGAAAGAGAAGCACAAACACCATGGGCATCCAAAGAGGGCAGACGTGGCAGTTTATAACTTGCAAGAGTCGGGATGTGGTTATAGAGAGAGTGGTGTAGAGGATCAAAGGTGTGGGCCCCCAGGGATGGGGGTGTGGCTGGGACTGACTAATGCCTTTAAACCTGGGCCAGCAGTGACCACAGAGAAGGCAGAGGCCACTGACACCGGCATGACCCAAGCCTGGCTGATGCTGACATCCCTTTACTATGTGGTCCCACGGGGCTGGGGCTTTTCATCGGAAGGAAGCATTATTAGTGGCCAGACTCAGGGGAGGGGAGGGGATATATGCTCAGAGAGTGAGAGGAAGGAGGCAAAGTAGAGAACTGGGAGGAGAGGCCACAGCTTGGTGCTAGGGACCCAGGCCAAGGGTACACGGCTTACAGGCTGGGAAGAATCGGGTTAAACCATGGGCTGCTGTTCCTGAAAGGGGAAGTGTCAGGATATTGGGGTTGGAGGCATTGAGCTGGGGACATTTCTGGTTGTCAGGGCCCCACTTGCCTCCTCTGAAAGGCACAGACTGTGCTTAGGGGGTGCTACCTCAGGCTGGGCATGACCCTGCTCCCCAGTAAATAACCAATATTGAGCATGAATCTACTATGTTCCACGCCCTGCAGCAAATGGTGCCTCTATATGGAGTGATCATATTACGTGCCATGTAAACTGGGACTTTTGAGAATACTAAGGGAGTGGGAAACATTCTGAACCCACTGGAGTACGGAGACCACTGGGATTAACTGAGTAAACCGGGGTAAAGGATGGCCTCATGTACACCTCCCTGCCCTTAGGAAGCTGGTTGTTGACTGACTGAATGTGTAATGGGGGTTAAAAATTATACTTCTGTCTTGTCCTTTAAAAGGTGAACAAATGGCAGGACAGAAGAATCAGGAATATCCAGGGGCTTCGACACTGAAGCAATGTCGCATTCCGGGTAGTGTGGGGGGTTAGATTTGGAGACTCCTTGACTCCAGTCCTGCCACCACTGTTTACTCTGAGCCTTCACATTATAAAGGGGTTAGCATGGTGCTGGGTGCATAATATACAGCAATAAATCTTAGCTGATGGGATTAATTCTCAGTAGTGGAGAGAGACCAATACAACATTGTATCAAGACTGTGTTAAATGCATCTCCAACAATACTGTGTCATCCATCCCTAGGGCCTGGTAGATGCTTCTCCTGTTCAAGCGACACACACACACCTCCCCAGAGCATGTTTTCCCCTGTTTCCAAAAAGAAAATGTCCTGATCTATCTTCTCTATGAGGAGGCTGAGTGGAGAAGGCAAGGGGAGACCTGTGGTCATTGGCCCAACAACACATAAGCTCCATTTTAGTCCTATCAGGGAATCACTCTGGATTTATTCACCACAAAGTGATAGATGAGAACAACTCAGTAATTTGAAGGCCTGGGGAAGAACACATATTCTAAGATGTTCCCAGTGCTGGTTTGGAATAACGGAGAATTGCTCATTTCAGCATTCACTGGGTGGTGTTGCCCTGAGCTGGGGCTGATGATTCTAGGAAAGTCTGGAGATTAACCCAGAGGCTAAGACTCAATTGCAGGGATTTGCATTTGTGTTTCATTTGAGGCCCTAGCCAGTGTTCATACCATGCTTGTTGGCTTCTCACTCTTCCGGCAACTGTATAATCAATCTCTACCTTATTTCCTGTCTACAATACTTAGCATAGTTTCTTTTTCAAGATAGAGCCACCGAATGGAATAAATGTGATTAGCAAGCCACGCAGGAAGTTTACAAAACACTGCAAGGGGGACAGACTGTTTTCCTAGGGGCTAGTATATCATGTGAATAGGGTCTTGAAGGATAAGTATGAGTAGGGAGTTTAAGGAAGAGAGAAGGAAGGGTATTGACAACATGGGAATAATATTAACACATGTATAGAAACTGGCATGTCTGACAGGTAGATGAGTGTGTATACATAAGTAACATCTGGGATCAGTCTGGGAGAAAGAAGCTGCCTCAATTTTCTCTTTCTTACGAATTAGACTGGTGTCTTTCTTGGTCAAAGACTGTGGTATCCAAGGCTCCAGCATGGCTCTCAACTGCTTTTCTTGTCCTGTGCAGTCACCTCTCCCACTGAATAGGGCTGACCTATGTAACCAGTAGGATGTGGTCAAAATTAAGGTGTCCCTTCCATAGCTAAGTCATAAAATAGTTTCTACTTTGCTCTTTCTTGGGTCACCAGCTATAGAAAAGCCAACTGCCATTACCATGAGGATATGCAAACAGACTTATGGGGAGGTCCATCTAGCAAGGAACTGAGGCTTCTAAACCAGTAGCACTGGTTTTAGTTCTACTAAAAACCAGCACTACTTTGCCAGGCAGGTAAGTGAGATAAAGTGGAAGTGGATTTTCCAGCCCAGTCAAGTCTTAAGACAAAGGCAGACTTGGCCAATAGCCAAATTGCTATTTTAGGAGGCAGGATCACCCAGCTAAGCTACTCCTGGACTCACGGAAACTGGTGAGATAATAAGTGTTTATTGTTTGACGATGCTATATTTTGGGATAATTTGTTATGTGGCTTAGTTAACTAATACACAGATCACCAAAGTTATCTCTACTTTGAACCCTAACTCAGAATAATCTTATGCTATGTCTTTTTGGTTGGAGCTTCCACACAAAAGGATCTTCACCATGGACATCATTGTTGCAATAAATAGAAGACCTCCCAAAGTAGCATATTAAAGGGAAGTATGTCATCAGTTAACCTGATGTTAGATGTTTGTCAAGGTGGCTCCGTGTCTTTGCTTTCCCTGCACACAGACTGTGTGCAGTCCACTGTCTCCTCTGTGCAGCCCACTTCCTTTGTAAGGCTGTACATTTCCACTTCCCTGTAACTTTGGTTAGCATATGGTTTGTGGGAGCAACACTGGTTCTAGCCCTTACATGACCTCATTGATCCAGAGTCAATCCCAATTTTACAGCTCATTTTGCAAAGCTTAGTTTATATCCTCAAGAGTGAAGCTGACTGGCTCCACCTTAGTTGGGTACCTTCCCATGCGCTTTTCAGGTAGAACCAAAAAGCAGAGTCACCCAGTGCCAAACATGGCTACCCAGGACTCTCCCTTAGGATGGAATAGGAGATGAATTTCCAAATCAGGGGTTATGGATCTGGCAAGTACTTCAAATGTGTCTAGCAAATGTAGCCCCAACTAAGAGCTTCCCAGAAAGCCTGCTCAAGATCATGATCACACACTCTCTCCATTTTTATTAACTCACTGGGGTGTGAAATGTTTTCTTCTGAATGGGAAGAGACATGAAACATCCTCCTCAGCATGACAAAAGCCTGTTGGCAGCAAGGCATTAGGATTCATGACTCAAGTCCTATATTTCTACAAAAGCAATTCCAAACTCTCAAAAGAAATTATACATCGTATTTTATCATCAGAATAAAATAAATATAAAATCCCTGGATTAATATGAAGACATAAACAACTGCTGACAGCCTATAAATTGTATTAAGAATATTTTGATAAGCTCCCAGTTTTCCATACTTCCCTTAACCTCATGATAATAGCTGCTTAGATTCAGTACACATTGGGGGAATATGTGGCAAGTGTCTTGGTGGCAGCAGGGAGTAAGCTGGGTTGGAAATAAAGAGAAAGAAAAGCAAAGAAGGAGAAATGGGTAGACGAATAATGACTTTAAGGGGAGAAAGCCAGAAGGAATTAATCTGGGAATGCAGGGAGCAGCCCTTTTCCCTTCTGACCTGTCTATAAGAGGTGGTATCTGGTGGAACCTTTTATAATTTTGCTCTTCATGCTTCTCCTCTAGCCCTTAGCAAAAAGGAGGCAATTCTGAATGGGTTAGTATTTATTCAAGAAACATTCACTGAGCATCCACAGGCTGAAGGGAATAGATGGGGTCATGATCTTGTACAACTTACACACAAGTGTAGGAGATGTTTGAACAAACAGTTGAAGTTCAGTGAGATCACTGCTATATTGTGGTCATTGAAAAAAATTAAATGAGTGCCCAGGGAGGTGGGGGAAGCTCCCAACTCTATTGTATTGACTCGTGGAATGAGCATTGTTAAGGATGTTGAATTGTGTCCCCCTAAAATTTGTATGTTGATGCCTTAGCCCTTAATACCTCTGAATGTGACCTTTTTGGGAATAGGGTCATTGAAGATTATAATTAGTTAAGGCAAGGTCATTAGGGTGGGTCAATGTGACTGATATCCTTTTACATGGGGGAGTTTGGACACAGTGACATACACACAGGGAAAATGCCATGTGAAGCTGAAGGCAGAGATTGGAGTGATGCTTTTAAAAGCCAGGAATTCCATGTGCAAGACTGTTGAATCACAGATCTGTACCTCTGAAACAAATAATGCAATATATGTTAAGAATATAAAAAGAAGACAGCAGGAGGGGAAGAATGAAGGGGGGGAAATCAGAGGGGGAGATGAACCACGAGAGACGATGGACTCTGAAAAACAGACTGAGGGTTCTAGAGGGGAGGGGGTGGGGGGATGGGTTAGCCTGGTGATGGGTATTAAAGAGGGCACGTTCTGTGTGGAGCACTGGGTGTTATGCACAAACAATGAATCATGGAACACTGCATCCAAAACTAATGATGTAATGTATGGTGATTAACATAACAATAAAAAATTTAAAGAAAAAAAATAAAATAAAAGCCAGGGAATTCCAGAGATTGCCAGCAAACCACTGGAAGCAAAGGGAGAGTTATGGGTCAGATTCTCCCTTCACCTTCAGGAGGAGCCAACCTTCCTGAAAGACATCTTGATTTTGGATTTCCAGCCTCCAGAACTGTGAGAGAATGAATTCCTGTGGTTAAGCCACCCAAATGTTGTTGCGGCAGCCCTAACAAATTAAGCATTTTAGATTAGAGATTAAGAGATTAGATTAAAGATTAAAAGAAAGGAAGGTCCTCTAGGCTGAAGGGGTGGAAGAGAGACTCAGTTGCTTGAAGAAAATGAACTTTGGGGAACATTGCAAGACGACTTGTGTTTCTGGAGTGATTAAGAAGTGTGGCTAGAAAGTCAGGGCAATTTTAGAGAGGTGCTTTCTGAGGTTGCAACGTCTAATTATAACTACTGGAGAAAGAGAGGGAGCAAGGTATTGGAACAGCATGAGGACCACCCTGTGATGTGCCCATAGTATGCTATTTGTTAAATGAATAGACAAGAATTGGCTACTTGAGCACAAACAGGCAAGATTCGGGACCCCTGGTATATCCAGCATTAGTCTCTACCACCTGCCTGAATGTTCCAGTGGCTTCCTTATCCCCAAATGAAGAAAGAGTCCTAAAGGCAGGATGCTATAATGATTTCTGCAATGAAAAGGCCAGTGCTAGCCTTTGTTTGTCCCCTCCGTGTTCTTTGCCTTTCAACCTAACCCACTCATCATGCGTAGTTTGGAACCATGGGCTGCCAAAGTTCACCTAAAACTCAGTTATATATTTTGGCATCTAGAGAAAAGTGTAGGATGTGTTGAGAAGCCAGGGGTGGTAACCAGAAGGTGAGGAAAGAGTGACCAGCTCCTGAGACCGTGACCTTGACTTGCCCGAATCCCGAATTGCTCTTTCTTAAACATACTTGATTTCTCCACAGATCACATTGTGGTGGGAGCCAGAGGGGGGCAGCCTTGTAGCAAAATGCCCAGAGGCTACATTAACTTCTTTCCCTGGCAACTTGGAAGGCAGCTAATTTACACGCTACCTCCTATTAGTTTTTGGGGAAAAATATAGCTAACAATAAGGAAGAGAATGCCATCTATTTCTTCGACTTAAACACGCCTGCTTCAGTGGTGAATGGTTGATCTCCAAGCTTGCTGTTTTCAGGCTATAAAAGCTGTTTATTTCACTCTATAAAAGAACATTTGAACTTATATAGCTCTCTGAGTTTAAATGTGTGGGGGGAAAGAAAAACGCAAGGGGAATGAGCAAATTGAAGCTGAAACCTGATCTGTACAGGCTGCGGGGCTTGCATAGAAACTTCCTTCATTGAGAATCCCTCCTCCCTGTCCCCAGTGCACCCACAGCGGCCCCAGTGCACAGGAAATACATCAAGTATGATTCCAACATCAGTGGGCATTTCGGCAAAGCTCTCTGAGTCAATCATTTCTCATACACTGGTGTGATCCACACTCCCTGGGGACTCCTTGGCTCTTAAAAAGGTGCAGTTGCCCAAAGGAGGTGACGGACATTGACAAATCTGTTTTGTTTTTCTCCTAAAAATGGTGAGTTTTGTGTGAGTGCTCTAGGTAAAAATGAGCTTCCCCCACGTGCGGAGAGCTGCTGCTCTGGGAATGGGAAGCCCTGAGGTTCTGACAGATGACCTAAGTATCCATGCTGCCTTCTCCTAAGGGGTGCTTAGAGCCCCCTGGTCAGACCCCAGAACTCTGGCCTGGACATTAAAGCTTCTCCCAGACAGGCTGATCATGTTTGCCAGCCATAGTTCTGGTTTATGTCTGTTGTTCTCTTGGCATGCTTTCAAGTGAAGGGAGCATACTTGGCCCCCTTCACTCTCCACATTGCCCTGGTTTAGATCTTACATTATATAACCAATCTATTCCTAGAAGTCTGTTCATGATTTGGGGGCTACATTTTTTTTTTTTAAGTACAGCTTTCTGAGTTTCTTTTTTTTTTTTTTTAAAGATTTTATTCATTTATTTGAGAGAGAGAGACACAGCGAGAGAAGGAACACAAGCAGGGGGAGTGGGAGAGGGAGAAGCAGGCTTTGCGCTGAGCAGGGAGCCTGATGTGGGACTCGATCCCAGGATCCCGGGATCATGACCTGAGCCGAAGGCAGATGCTTAATGACTGAGCCACCCAGGTGCCCCTTGGGGGCCACATTTCGTGCCCAGAGTGGGGGCACAGATCTCTTTGAGAGAAGCTTTCTTGGTTAAGGCCCTCAGAAGAGCAGATCTGAGTCAAAGAGTTGGTGCAGATAGTTGATTTGGATGGTACATCAGCTGTAGGGGAATGGGGAAGTGAGAAAAAGGGATAGCAGCCAAAAAAGGTGTGCTAGCAAACCGTACTGTGGGCACCTGGAGCTGGATTCTATGGAGGAAACTCTGGCAGACAGTGAATGGGCCCAGAAGCATTCCTTGCATCGGGGAAACTGCTCCCGGGGACGTTATTTCTAGCACTGCCTGTCTGCCTGCCGCAGGACATAGTGGCCTTCAGCTGCTTCAGAGAAAAGCTCTAAGCAAAGACTTGTAGACCCTGGTGCATATTCTGAGCAAATGGAAGGGACATGGCCCAAGACATGTGGGCAGGGACGGATATTGGCTGCTACAAGAGGGAAAGACAGAGGAGAGAAAGAAAACATGAATATTCTGGAGTGCCCACATTCTTCTTGACTCTTCAGTTTTGTTTAATTGACACATACCCTCTTTCAGTAGGTTCATCATCATAATAGCAAAATTATTTTAAGCAAAATGTTTAACATGTCTCTCCTGCAAAACTATGATCTCTATAGGGCAGACTGCATTCACCTTCTTTACTGTGTTCTTTCAATAAAGTATAATATTTGCTAAAAGAAGCAATGAATGAATGAATTGTGCCCATTTCTGTAATATCCTCTATTTATATTATGAGGGGTACACTATTATCTCCAACTTGTAGACAAGTAAACAAGAAGAAACTTTCCCCAATATCACCACGTTGCTGAGAAATTCAAATCCAGGTCTGTCTAACTTCTAAGCTCACTCTCTTTCAGTGTAACCTTCTGATAAAGGGGAAATATGGATACATAAAGATCTTTTGCATATATAAATATGTATATACATATACAATTTATATATGTAACATAGATCTACACGCACATAAGAGTTGCATAACAAAACCCCAGGCACTGCCTAATTGCTAGTTCTCATCACTTCCCACTCCTTTGGCATCTCTCCAATGTACCCTCTTAGCTCAGGGTATGTCAGACTCAAGCCTTCTTTAACTACTTGAAGTCTTGGCATGGAAAAAGACAATTTTTTGTTTATTTAAATCTTCAGGCAGGGGAAAAAAAGCCAAAGTGTCAGAAACTAGTGTCTGTCTTTCCCTTGAATGACTTTTCTCATCAAAGAGGTAAAGGCATTTAGGGATTCATGACATCATTATTTTTTATTCTTCATTGTTCCAAGTCTGGTCAAGTTTCAGTGGGGAGGGGAGACTCCAGTGGTGTGCTGGTAAATGTCAACAATTAGTTCTCTTGGGGAAAAAAAACAACAAACAACAAAAAACCAACCAACCAACCTTGATTTGTGGCAGATGCAAATTCCCATGATGTAAATATTCCCATTAGGGCCAATTTCAAACTATCAATGTGAAATCACTGAACGTGGATATTGAGAAGAGGCGGACAGTAACACTCCACTCAATGTTGTTTCCACCACATGAACACAATAGGTGTAAATAACCTCACAAACATAGGTAATAATAAAATGTAGTAAACAATTAGAAAGCAATGAATTTTGAGTAGTTATTACCTTTGCTCTTAATGCAACTTATTTGTAAGTTTATTTATTTAATTTTTAATAATGGCTCTAATAGGGGCACCTGTGTGGCTCAGTCAGTTAGGCGTCAGACTCTTGATTTCAGCTCAGGTCGCAAATCTCAGGGTCATTGGGCTCCATGCTCAGCAGGCAGTCTGCTTCTCTTTCTCCCTCTCCCTCTGCTGCTGCCCCCCACTCACGCTTTCTCTCTAAAATAAATAAATCAATCTTAAAAAAAATGGCCATGATAACAACTGACACAAAAGATTTCTGAAAGTTTAACAATCACTCTTGTGACCTGGTATAAGTTGGCTCCACCACCCCATTTTGGAGACTCTCTCTTTGAAGACTCTATCAAACCTTTTTTTTTTTTTTAAGATTTTATTTATTTATTTGACAGAGAGAGAGAAAGACAGAGTGAGAGAGGGAACACAAGCAGAGGAGTGGGAGAGAGAGAAGCAGGCTTCCCGCCGAGCAGGGAGCCCGATGCGGGGCTCGATCCCAGGACCCTGGGATCATGACCTGAGCCGAAGACGCTTAATGACTGAGCCACCCAGGTGCCCCGACTCTATCAAACCTTTATCCTTAGTCCAAAAAAGGAAGGTCTTCAGGTAAAATGGATCAATGACATATGTTTCAAGATCCTGGCTGGACAGCTAGAGCATGAACCCACTTCCTGGTGATCAGCCAACTATCAAATCATCAAAAGCCTGAGATCCTTTGTGAGTTATTTTGTTTGCTATCACCCTCATCCCTGATCAACTATCTGCCTTTGTTACCCTGTGTGTGTCCAGAGGCTGACATCTGAGGACGCCATTGTTCAGTCTCCTTTGACCTCCTGCCCCTGGTTGAGCTCAGCCAGAAGGAAATGCTGGCCGGAGATAAGAAGGTAGTAGGAGAGAAGCTCCTCTCCTCATCCCTCCAGCCCTGGAAGAAGCAGTGGCTTTCTACAGTTGCTAGTCTCTGGATTGCCTCATTTTCTTTGGCTGTTTTAGCTCTTCTTATATCTTGAGATGAATTCCCTACATTAAATTCTCTCTGTTAAAATACCTGGCATGGGATTTGATTTCCTGGCTGCACCTTCATTGATAAGGCTTCTCAACCCTTTGTCCTCTGCACTCACACCTCCGACACGTTTTTAATTTATTGAAAGCATCTATTTTTAAATTTTTTATTGTTATGTTAATCACCATACATTACATCATTAGTTCTTGATGTAGTGTTCCATGATTCATTGTTTGT
>NW_027397100.1:6837368-6931415 GCF_003265705.2 Callorhinus ursinus | reverse complement strand
TCTTCTTTATCCATTCATCTGTCGATGGACATCTTGGCTCTTTCCACAGTTTGGCTATTGTGGACATTGCTGCTATAAACATTGGGGTGCACGTACCCCTTCGGATCCCTACATTTGTATCTTTGGGGTAAATACCCAGTAGTGCAATTGCTGGATCGTATGAGCTCTATTTTCAACTCTTTGAGGAACCGCCATACTGTTTTCCAGAGTGGCTGCACCAGCTTGCATTCCCACCAACAGTGTAGGAGGGTTCCCCTTTCTCCGCATCCCCGCCAGCATCTGTTGTTTCCTGACTTGTTAATTTTAGCCATTCTGACTGGTGTGAGGTGATATCCCATGGAGGTTTTGATTTGGATTTCCCTGATGCCGAGCGATGTTGAGCACTTTTTCATGTGTCTGTTGGCCGAAAGCATCTTTTAATATAACTCCTTGTTCCTTTTCTGGCATTAACTAGCAATTACAATCAATAACTAGTTACAGTAATAACCACTTGTTTCCTTTTCCTTTTTTATTTGTTCCCTTTTCCTTGTTTATTATCTGTGTTCTCTGATAACCTATCAGCTTTGCAAAGGTAGGCATCTTACATATTTTATTCATTGCTGATTTTCTAACACTCCAGTAGATGTCTAACTCGTGGACACTCATATTCAATAAATAAATGAAGAAATTAATGAATCTTCATTTTCCATATAAAGACATTCAAACTTAGATGAATTAATTTTTCAGATCACTTGATTTTGTGCTGCAACCAGCCTGGGGGCACTGCCTCACTGCCTCCCGCATGCCAACTGCTTTATTCTATGGAATTTAGAATTGTGACCCACGTTCCTCATGGCAGCAGCCACCTTATTCATCTTAGACCTTCTACTCGCATTACCCCATTTCCCTGTGAAGTCTATGTCTGCTTTCCCCATACCCTGCCTTGGTATGAGCCTTTTATGAACCAGGCCTTTGGTTCTTCCTTGCATAGCATCCTGGGCCCTATTTCCCTATATTGCTCCCATTCCATAGGTGGGCCAAACTTCATTCCAGCCTTGATCCCTGTCCCCATGAAACTGAATTCCAAGATTCTTCAACAGTGTAGAGTGTCTGATAGAACTGAGGTATTCAGTTGGCTCCCCCAAATGTCTAACTACCAGAACCTCCGAAAGAGATTTTTAGAAAACAGAGTCTCAGGTCTGATCCCAGACCTACTTGTTAGGTGGGCCCTGGGAATCCATATCTTTACGAATGTCCCTTGTGTTCTCTGAATCAACCAGGCTTTAGAATGACTCTCAATGTTCCCACAATAACAGAAGTGAGAAGGAAATCACTGAATGAAGGTAGAAATGAAAACAAAACAGAAGAAAAAAAACAACAAGAGTTTTAGGTGAATGCCAGGAATGGGTCTATCTGATCTCAAATATTATGACTCTCTGAGGCAGAAGACAGGGACTGCCTGTGCCCAGGACTGTTGACTAATCGTGTCCTGGGACCGCTTCCTGTCCCTGGTCTCCATCCTCGCCTCCTCAGCACTCTGTGGGGCAGAGTCCCCAACAGTAACCAAGCAACTCTGAGCTCTCTGCTAGGGTTGCCAGATTAAATATAGAATATCCAGTTGAATTTGAATTTCAGATGAACTATGAACAACAAATACTTTTTAAACATATATGTTATATATATTATACATATGTGTGTGCGTGTATATATATAAAAATATGTGTGTGTATATATACATATATATATATTCTGAAATTCAAACTTAACTAAATGACCTGTATTTTTTATTGCTGCACCTGACAACCCTACTCTCTACAGTTATCTAATATCAGTAGGCTGAGGCACTAACCAAGGCCATGCTCCTTTCTAAGAGGACATTTTGAACATCTGTTTCTGTGAGTCATTCAGGGAGCTAACGGTCATAAGGAGGTCCCTTTTTAATAAACATGGCCTTTTGCAAGGCTTGGCATTGGTAGATTCCATTTTTTTTAAAGATTTTATTTATTTGATAGAGAGAGACACAGCGAGAGAGGGAACACAAGCAGGGGGAGTGGAAGAGGGAGAAGCAGGCTTCCTGCTGAGCAGGGAGCCCGAGGTGGGGCTCAGTCCCAGCACCCTGGGATCATGACCTGAGCCGAAGGCAGACGCTTAATGACTGAGCCACCCAGGTGCCTGGTAGATTCTATTTTGTACACATGTATTTAGTACCTATAGCTGGCTGTTCTATGGACCCCAAGTCCATCCCAAAGACCATGATGGCAAATGCTCAGTGCTCTGGGAGGACTTGGGGAGAAACCTCCAACTTCCAACTATTTCAGAAGAACAGTATCAGTTCGGCTAAGCCAGCACCACTATTTCAAGTGTCCAATTTGTCTTTTACAATTTTGGTTATTAGAAAGATGTCTAACACATTTGTCTAAGGGCACATCCCCCCTTTCTCTGCATTTCTCATAAATATGTATCAGACATGGAACCTTTTTTTTTATTATGTTATGTTAATCACCATACATTACATCATTAGTTTTTGATGTAGTGTTCCATGATTCATTGTTTGCATATAACACCCAGTGCTCCATGCAGAACGTGCCCTCTTTAATACCCATCACCAGGCTAACCCATCCTCCCACCCCCCTCTCCTCTAGAACCCTCAGTTTGCTTTTCAGAATCCATTGTCTCTTATGGTTCGTCTCCCCCTCCGATTTCCTCCCCTTCATTCTTCCCTTCCTGCTGTCTTCTTCTTCTTCTTCTATTTTTTTAACATATAATGTATTATTTGCTTCAGAGGTACAGATCTGTGATTCAATAGTCTTGCACAATTCATAGTGCTCACCATAGCACATACCCTCCTCAATGTCTATCACCCAGCCACCCCATCCCTCCCACCCCCACCACTCCAGCAACCCTCAGTTTGTTTCCTGAGATTAAGAATTCCTCATATCAGTGACATCATATGATCCATGGATTGACTTATTTCACTCAGCATAATACCCTCTAGCTCCATCCACGTCATTGCAAGTGGCAAGATTTCATTCTTTTTGATGGCTGCATAATATTCCATTGTGTGTGTGTGTGTGTGTGTGTGTGTGTGTGTGTGTGTGTGTGTAGTGTGTATATATACATATATATATATATATATCACATTTTCTTTATCCATTCATCTGTCAATGGACATCTTGGCTCTTTCCACAGTTTGGCTATTGTGGACATTGCTGCTATAAACATCGGGGTGCACGTGCCCCTTCAGATCTCTACATTTGTATCTTTGGGGTAAATACCCAGTAGTGCAATTGCTGGATCGTATGGTAGCTCTATTTTCAACTTTTTGAAGAACCTCCGTACTGTTTTCCAGAGAAGCTGCACCAGTTTGCATTCCCACCAACAGTGTAGGAGGGTTCCCCTTTCTCTGCAACCCTGCCAACATCTGTCATTTCCTGACTTGTTAATTTTAGCCATTCTGACTGGTGTGAGGTGATATCTCATTGAGGTTTTGATTTGGATTTCCCTGATGCCGAGCGAAGACATGGAACCTTTGTATAAGTGATGGGGTTATCTTCTATTTTGGAGAAGCCTCTGCATTTGTCATTTATCTATTCACTCAACAAACCTTTTCTTGACCATATATTATGTACCACACGCTGTTCTAGGTGTTGGGGATGCTGAAGTGAAAAAAAAATACACAACCTTAAGGAACATGTGCTACAAAGAAAATAAGAAAGGAAGGAAGATAGGGTGTGCTTCTGGGGAGAAAATGAAGTTGCAATTTTAAAATATTGATTAGAGAAGATCTCACTGAAAAGGTGACATGTAGGCAACAATTTGAAGGACAACTACTTTTAGGATTTCAAGAACTCTGTAATGAGTTTTTTTACTCTTCATTCTTTGTAAAATATCTACATTTACCCAAAAGAGAGTACTTCATGCAAATGCTATCATTTATCAAGATATCAAATTTGTAAGATGATATTGGAATATGATGCACTAAATGTAAATATCCATTTGTCTGTCTCAGATGGACCAACTCAGGAATACGCAGTGTATCACAGTTGTTTCTAATTAATGTGTGGCCAGGCACGTAATGTTTAAAGCAAAAGCTCTGGAGTGTGACTGCCTGGTTTCAAATCCTTTCCCCACCATTTAATAATGGTATTATATATGACAAGTTGCTTTAGTTTTCTGTGCCTCATTTCCTAATATTAAATTGGAGTAATGATGTTAGTCACCACATAGTGCTGTGAAGATTAAATGACAATGTACAATCTTTGTTACACAGAAAATTCTTAATGGGTGATGATAAACTGGCTCTCCAAAAAAACAATAACGAAAACAAAAAACAAAACAAAACAAAAACCCAAAGCCCTAATATGCAGGGCTTTCTAAATAGTCCCACCATGGTCAATTTCAAGCTATTGGCACTGGTGTTGGGAAGAGATGTACACAGGACACTGGGATGAGCTGGCACAAACTGCCTGTAACACCACATTAGTGATTCATAGTGCCATATTGTCGATGGTAAGTATTTCTCGATATATAAAAATCTACACAAAGTATCACACGCATTTATTTATGACTTTAGAGCAGTTTCTCAACCTTGTCACTGTTGACCTTTTGAGCTGGATAATTTTTTATTGTGGAGGGTTGTCTTGTGCATTATAGAATGGTGAACAGAACTGCTGACCCCTACCCAAGAAACACTGGAACCACCCTCCTGCTCCAGTTGCAAGAATCAAAGAGTGTCTCCAGACACGGCCAAATGTCCTCTGGGGAACAAGATGTCCCTGGTGGAGACCCATGGCTTTAGAAAAATACAAACAAAGGCTAGAAAAATATATTTCTAGAAGACATATTTTTAAAAGAAGGTAAATTTCATTAAGATGCCCATGTGGCTGCAAATACACTGGAATGAGAATAGGTGTTCTGGTAGCTTCTGGTCAGACAAACTGAGCACTGGGTTCACATTAGGAGAAAAAGGTGGCTTTGGGCGTCGCAGGTGGGAAACGTCAATGCAGACTGGCCAGAGTATTTGTGGTAGATGGTTGTGTGATGCCCACATTTCAACGGCCTCTTGATATTGGCTAGGCCTCAGCTCCTACCTAGACTCTGCACGTTATCAGCTGTGTGATTCTGAGCAAGTCACTTGACCACCCTCAGAGTCCTCATTAATGGAGGATTGACTTAATCCAAGTCATTGGATTGACTCAATCCAACCAAGAAGGTTGACTTAAATAGGTTGTGAAAATCCTTACAAATATTTATTAAAGAGGAAAGAAAAGGGTCCCTGTTAGCTCTGGGTTTTGGAAGATTGGTAGGTCTTGGGCAGGGATGGATGAAGTGGGAAAGGTGAATGGGTGGGGTGGGCTTCGGAAAGCGAATTGATAAAGTGCCTGGCCTGTCACACATGGCTGCAGGTCACTGCTTAGAAATGTGAGAACAAAATAGGACCCCCAATCTAATGACTTTCAGGTGTGCTGGCCACTGGGGAATCACGCCGAGGCCAAGGCTAACGCTCCAGGGCTGCCAAGGCAAACATCCAGGCCTGGAGTAAACTCACCAGAGCCAGGGACCTGGGGCATACCACCAGACTGTGTAGGACCCTGTGCCTACTGGTGCCCACACCTGCTCACTGTAGACATTGCAGGCAGTGCCCAACTGCCCCTGCTCCCAGCAGTCCCTGTTACCCTGTCACCTGCCCAGCCCAGCCAGAAGGGATCCCATTGTCCCCTCTTTCTCACTTCCCTGGACCCCAGTGAATGCCCTGCTGATTGGAGCTAGGTGTGTAGACAGAAAATCTCTCCATTCTCCCTCCCAAAACCCTTCACCTTGGTCGATTCTTTGCCCCCTGTACCCTGCTCCAGCCCTCACCAGTATTCCACATTGGTCCTTCCTTCCTTCCACCACCCAGCTGTGAAGATGGACCTAATGTCACTTGCATTCTGCCTAAGTTCTGTTCTGCTCAAGTAACTCCCTGGTGGGCTGCAAGGCAAGCCCAGCATCATGAATGCAGCATTCGTTAGTCCCCAGGACATGATGGGAGGTAGCCAGAAAGGCAGACAGGCAGGCAGGCAGAGTCAGGTCAGTTTGGGAAGCCTGTTGTCATGACACAAATTCCACTTTGCACGTACATGACCCTAGGCTTATAGGAAGATCTGCTCTGACTCCTCAGTAAGACTGTCGTGAAACATTTTTGCTCTGGGCCTTAGAGACATGGGTCAGAATCTAGACAACACTGCTCATGTACAAGCTGTGCAAACATGAGCATTATTTAATTTCTCTGTTTCCTCATCTATCAAGTTATAATCATATATTCTTTCATATGATTGTTAGGAGTATTAATGAGATTACTTTTCTTTCAACAAGCATTTACTAAGCATCATCTATATTCCAAGAGCAGGGGTAGGCCCTGGGTAGATATATATGAATAAACCAAGGTCCCTGATCTTTATTCCAGTGAAAAGGCAAATGAGAAATTATAGCAAGGGTATAGATTATGTATATAAAATAAGAAATAAGAGAGAAGTCTTCCTGGACTATGCCATTCATGAACGGACCCCAGGGCTTTTGCACTTGCTTTTCTTCTTCTACCCTTAAATTCTTCCCAACAGTATCTCCAAAGCTTATTCCCTCACATTCTTCAGGTCTCTGCTCCAATGTCATCTTGTCATAGACACCTCCCCTGAGCACCCTATATAAAATAACACCCACTCTCTCACGTTCTCTTTCCCTTATCTTTGATTTTCTTCCTGGTCTGAAATACACTTTTTTTCCCTTTCCCTTACCCTCTCTAGAATGTAATCTCCATGAGGGCAGAAATGTTATTTTGTTCACTCCAGACCTAGGACTATGTCTGTAATATAATTAAACATGCCAATAAATAGTTCTCAATGAATGAATGAATCAATAAACGAATGAGTGAAATTTGGAGTTAACAGCGAGTCGAAGACAGAAATATTCCTAGGTGAGTCACAGAGAGGAATGCTTGAGAGAAGCTGAAGGAGGGGCAGAGCCATGTGAGTGATGCCAGGAGGCTTAGGGGAGAGCAGAAACAAAGGACAGCAGAATGTCTCATCCCCAGAATTCTGGTATTTTTGAGTCCCTAGGGAGCTACCCCATGTGTGAGGACCAGAGGCATCGGTCAGCAATGTTGTGTGGAGAGTAGGCTGGAAACAATTCTCATCGGATCCCTCTGTGCTGGAAGACTTGCAGCCACCCATGTGCTGAGTTGAGAACAGGCAGATTATGACGTGCTGGATGAGGAGACACAAGCCACCCATGAGGGGTCAACAGGTAGCTTCCTCAGCAGCAGAGCTCCCATTTTGGGGAAATGAAACTCCAGGGTCATTTTGATTGAAGGCGCAGTTTCAGTACACTCACAGGAAGTAGAGTCATAAGGTTTGTTGCTTACGAGTCCCAGGATGGGGGTGCGGCAAACTGAGGAAGGCAGTCCTCCATCCCAGGTCACAAGTGGACAAGAGGTGGAGGGCAGGGTAGCAAGCACTTATGACTTAGGAGGTGGTTGGGGAAGCGGTCACTCATTTTTCACAGACTGAACTCTAACTGGCTATTTTGAAAAGCACCCCAGGAAAAGCCAGCTGGGAACCTGTGGTAGGAATACTAAGCTCTGATCCTAGGGTCCTTATCTAAATGCCCAGACCCTGGGGGGAGGGGAGCAGGCTGTCATTCTGTGAAAGGCCCGGGCAGCCACTCAGAATGGCTATTTTCTCAGCACACCCTCTTAGGAAAAATGGACTTAGCCTGGGACCTAGAACCTAATTTTATTTTATTTTTTTTTTAGTTTTTTTATTGTTATGTTAATCACCATATATTACATAATTTGTTTTGGTGTAGTGTTCCATGATTCATTGTTTTAGAACCTAATTTTAGTTTTAAAAAAGTAGCACAGTGCCAGGCACACAAGCGATGGTCATGCTTTCCCAGCATCAGATCTCCTTTACATCAGCCCCTGAGGGGTACACAGAAACCTCCAAGGGGACAGGCTAGTTGACTGGCCCCAGCTGGCCCCACAGTCTCCTGAACCCAGACGAGGGCATGATGGCTGTGTTGGTCAGAATTATCAGGCGACCCAAGACAATGTTTGCTCCTTCCCAGAATCCAGCCAAGGCCAGTCTGGCCCAGTTCAGTCATCCCATTTTGGAATTCTCCACTCCAAAAGTGCTGTTCCCAAAGTGTCGATGAATTAGGGCTCAATTATCCCAGCTCTAGTTCCATGCTGCTCTGGTTACAGTAAATAAACCAGAGCCTGTTTAAATGGATTTTTACCACGGGGTGAGCACTTGCATGGACTTTTTGCTGAAATAGTATCACTGCTTTGAAGAGGGCCCAAGCCGCATAGAAGAGGTTTGCGGCAACTTCTCCCCTGCTCGGCAGACATACTCAGGAGTGGAAAGAAGAAGCCCAGTGTTCCCACTGGACTGAAGTGAGAGAAGCTGAAGGACTGTGGAGTCAGCGATATTGATTCTTTCTCCAGTTCCTCAGCCATGTCCAGGGTTTTGAAGAGATCATGTTCTCAGAACTTCTATAGTTTTTGAAATGCATTTTAAAAAAAGTGGTATTTCAGAAATGAATGAGCACAGCCACTGTGGTGTGGTGGCATGGTGTGAGGTAGGGGTGTGTGTGAGTGTGAGGCAGGTGTGTGTGTGAGACAGGTGTGTGTGAGTGTGTGTGTGTGAGGTAGGTATGTGTGTGAGGTAGGAGTGTATGTGTGTGTAGGAAATGGAAGGATTATAAACTTTGGGAAATGGCCTCTTAGGGAAATGGTCATCTTGCTTGTAATTAATTATTAATAAATTACATTCCAATTTACTCATGATTTTGGGGCTTTACCACCTCTCACCCAGAGCAACTGTGCCTTAATTAATCCCTGTGCCTCAAAGCTCACGCAGGTCCAATCTTCTCAAAGATTTAGTCAGAAAACTCTTTCTAGTGTACAAATTATGCAATGCACTCTCTTGCCCCAAATCCCTTCAACATAAGCCATTGTCCTGGAGAGTAGTGTCCAAATTCCTTAACTTGGCAGTTATAAGTTCTGCTCAAATAGTTTGTGTTCACCTGGCACCCCACATCCCCAGCATCCTACATTTCAGCTAGAAGAAATCACCAGGGGCTGCTGTATCATTTATCTTCCCTGCTAACATATCTCTCTGCCAAAGACCCACTCATCCTGTTGAGAGGATGCCCAGCAAATATTTCTCGACTGAAAAAATAAAGGGACAAGGAAGGATGTACACAAACGCAAACATCTGTTTATATTCTCTCCTTTTTGCCAATTGCTTTCTCATTATTCCAACATTTTCAAGAATATGTAACTTCTCTCGCGGGATCTATGAGTGTATATGTCAAGGTCAGAGCTAGGGCCATTGAAAGGGTAGATAAGGGTGGATAAAAAGTAGATAAACCAAGTTCACTTCCTATTTCAGGGCCGGGCACTGTCAGAGACAATGGTCCATGCCTTGGTAAGAGAGGACTGTGCCATTTTGGGAAATGCTGACGCTGAGGATCAAGAAACCCAGGCTGAATGAGAGCGACCGAGACCTCGCCTGACCCACCCGAGGAGAGAGAAAGGGTTGCTGGCACTTTCATCCCCACAGATCTGCTCCAGGAGCCACCAGGATCCTGGTCATCCAGCTTTCACAGACTTGCTCCTCCTCCAGATAAAAACTTCGGTGGCTGCCCACTCTTTACGGTGGGTGGCTTATGACAAGTATGTTGTGAGTCACGCTAAGAAGCCAGCTCAAATGACCAGCATCTCTGTACTGACTGTGGAGGAAAATGCTGTCATTCCAGAGAACCAGGAGGACAGCAACAGGCTCTAAATTGTCTGCTGATTTCAGAACTTTTTTTTTTTTTTTAACCTACCTCTAGCAGACAAAATAAGCTTTCTCTCTATAGTGAATCTTTTGGAAAATATTTGGCCTCTGTTCCAATTAGCTTGGATCCTGGCAGCCTGAGACTTCACGGAAGCTGTTAGATTCACTAGAATGTGGACAAATCTGAGACCTTCCCCGATTCTCACGGGTCACTTAGACAAGAGCTGTCTCCGAAGTCAGCCTGAGATGGCTGGGAGCTGTTGTCTTCTCATTCCAACCCGGAGGCTGGACCGATGTGAGAGTCCAGCCGAACACAGGTGGGTTAACCACAAGGGGATGAGATCCGTGGAAGGGGCCCGGGACTTTACTTAATCACCGAGCCAGACCACTCACTTAGAAACTGGGAAAAAGCAGATCCAGCTATGGGTGTGCAGATAAAGTCAGGGTGTGAATTCAGGTCTTCTTAACTTCAACTCAGCACGAACACATGCTGCACCATGGTCTCTCCCTTAATTCCACACTGCTGGTGTTCACTATTTGAGTCTATACTGAACGGAATCCTGCATGCCCTAAGTCTGGCACATAAAACCCAATCATGACTCCAGAGGTTTTGTCTCTCTGGCTTTGCTTGATTTTAATATGACACGAGGGCCTGGAAGTCCCTCTTATTCATTTTATTTATTTATTTTAATGGCCAAAATTCAACTCCACTAAGCACATCAATTTAGCACCAAGGCTAAAATTTACGATACACCCACCAACACCATGGCTCAACAGGATGCATTAAGAGGCTAGTTAAACACCAAATGCAGTATAAATCTCAGCCTTATAGGTGGGCTGAAAACGTAAATAGCTTCCAAAGAGCTTCGATCAATACCAAGATATATGTGTTGGCTCAAAGTGTGCAAATAATTTAAATTTTAAATGAGCCCCTCCTTTGTACCCTTCCCCTCATTCCTGCGCTCTGCAATTTCAGTTAATGGACCAAATTTCTAGTATCTGAGTGTTAGTCCTTGACTTTCTTTTAAGATATCAAAACCGTAACTGAGGTGGTATCAGGGTTTGCACATTGGTTGGAATCCAGAGACAGAAAGGGGAAAAACCTGAAGAAGCTGGGGGCACAGGGAGTAAGATAAGGGGGGGCACAGGGCATCTCAGAAGGGATAAATAGTCTAGAAAACAAGAGCAGGCAAAGTTGGTACTGAGAAATCCACAAGCAGGCAGAAATTGCCAGGTCACACACAGAAAAGGTGCCTTGGCAGTACCTTAACGGGGCTGGACTGGACTCGTCTGGAAAGCTGTGGATTCGGAGCACAGGCACCAAGTGAGGGTCTCCCCATGGGGACACGACACAAAGCTGCAAGACTTAAGTGGTATCAACAGCAGCTCAGACCCAGGGCCACTGCCAAGTCAGGTGGTAACTATTTGCTTCGGGGCTGAGGGGGGCTGAATTCACAGGTGAGACAGGGTTGAGGTCATACAGACAAGCTACAGTCTCTCTTCTCTAGGAGCAGTGTCAGCAGCCCCTGCATTCCTGGGGTGATGGGGCAGCAGCATTTTCATGATTTTCTCCAGAGTCTGGATTCCCTCCGTACACAGCCTGGATTGCAAATACCAAGGCATGAAACTGTCCCAAGGATGGTGGCAGCTCAGACTGAAGGAACAGTCCACAGCCTGCCAGCCCATCTTTCTGAAGGATATTGTCTCTGGGTGACACCCATTCCCACTTTGCCCTTTGGTTGTTAATTGGGCTGTGGCATCTCCTTTGAGGTAGGGCTCGTGAGGCCTCAGAGCCCAGCAGGTTCAGAAACGGATGTCCACCGGAAAGAACCTCTCCCCGCAACTCCAGGCCACCTGTAGGTCAGCCTGACCATCTAACGAGTCAAGTAGCAGGTGACTGGGCAGGAAGATGCTCCACAGATAAGCAGACCAGGTAGCTCTGTGTTTGGACCCAAGCCCTTGGAGACAGCTATGCAAAGCGTGTCCCCAGTTATGGGCACCAACACACGGGGACTGAGGATGTTGTCTAAGGCTGGACTGATTCTCTGATGATCCAGCAGCTCTGGCTTTCAGGAGGAGGGCAACTGGGTGCTCTCAGATTCAAGCACTGGGAAGACAGGGGGAGGGGCCATGCATATGTCACAGCAGCAAAATGGGAGGAAGAGGCAAATAAGGGACAGCTAATAAGGAATGAAATAAGGATGGATAACGTTTCCACGGTCTGAGCACGTGCCAGACAACGTACCAACCACAACTGCATGAAGAGGGGCATCCCCATCCTCATCACCTTTCCCCTGGATAACTGCAAGGGGCTCCCAGGAGGTACCCCCGACCCCAATTTTCCCCTGCCCACAGTGGCCACAGTTACCCTCTGAAACTGGAAATCACATGGTGGAGCTGCCCTTTAAAGACCCCTTCAATGACCTTCCCTCTCCTTCAGAACAAACACCGAGCTCTTTACCACGGCTGCCAAGGCCGCCTGCTCTGCTCCTATTCCTCTTCCTTGCTCACCTTGCTCCCACCCCTTGAGCTATCCTGCTGCTCCTTACACCAAAAACCTCAGACCTTTGTGCCTCAGTTTCCTCTGCATGGAAAGTTCTTCCTGCACAACTTTGCAAAGTTTACTCTCTCACTTCAGCCCTATCTGCTCAAATGTCTTCTCCTCAGAAAGGTCTTTTCTGGCTGCCTTAGCTAAAACAGCACCCCTAGCTCTGCTCTGGTGCTTATTCTGTCTTTTCTTCCTAACACGTATCACCCAACATGTCTTGTGTTCTCTGTTGTTGATGATCAGCCTCCCCGCCTAGAATGCAAGATCCATGAAAGCTGGCTCGTTGTCACTCCCCACTGCATTCTCAGGGCTGGTAGAGTGGCTGGCTCCTAGAGGGTGTCCAGCAAGTGCTTGCTGAATAGAACAGTGGGGATGATCATGGGCCACGTGAAATGCCTTCGTGGTACTCCATGCTTCCATCAACTGGTTGAGGTAGGTTCCACTGGTCCTTCTATCTTACAAATAAGGACATGGGCATTTTTAGAGGGTGGAAAACTTGCCTGGGGTGGTGGTGCTACTGGGCAGGAGAGAAGGGGCTAGAAGTTGGACCTGACTGTCTGGTCCAGGAGGGGAGGTGATGGATGCAAAACATCTGGAAGGAAGTAAAGATAAATGAAGGCCTCTTGCCCCTGAACGACCCGCTGAACAATCCTGAACAATCCACTATAGCTGTGACTCACTCTGTCGTTATGCCCTCTGCTCATTCGATGTGCCTAAATCTACTTAGCAGGACACTCTGCAACCAACGATACCCAGTGCCCAGTGCACGACGACATACAATAGCCATTGCCCTCAGACAGTTGAGGCACCAGAACAAGAGAATGCCGTGTGCACAGATAATTGGCAAGTCATTCGGGAAATCTGAAATCAAGGCAGGAAAATGTCTGAGGTGCCTAGGGCAACTTAGGGTCACAAGCTGGCCCCATGTTCCGAGGCTTACTGCAGTAGGATGGGCTTATTTCAGCTCCCACAGTTCCTGCGGAGACGGACACCCAGCTGATGGGGTATGAACACGGGGCCATTCTGATGAGTGCCACTAAGTTTGGTTGTTGCTTCAGGAAGCCTCCATTGGGGCGCCTGGGTAGCTCAGTCAGTTAGGCATCTGCATTCAGCTCAGGTCATGGTCCTAGAGTCCCAGGATCGAACCCCATGTCGGGCTCCCTGCTCAGTGGGAGTCTGCTTTTCCCTCTCCCTCTGCCCCTCCCCCGCTTGTGCTCACTCTCTGTCTCTCTCGCTCACTCGCTCACTCTCTCTCCCAAATAAATAAATCTTTTTTTAAAAAAGAAGTCTTCATCATGCAGATGTCTGCTGGGCAACCAGTTTACCAAGTCTTTCCATCTGCCTTCCAAATATTCCTCCAGCCTTTCTCTCTCTACCCCCGGAGCCCTGATCCAGATGAGCCTTTATTGTCCCCAGAGTGGGTGAATGCACCAACCTCCATCTGCTATCATTCTTGCCCCTTTCCACTCCAAACTTGAGCAAGTGTCCCACCCCCACCCCCTGACATCTCTGATGCTCCCGGGGCCTCAGAAGAAAGTGTGACCAAGCCTGTGTGACTCGCCTTGCACCTGCTACTGTACCACCTGTGGGAGTTCTCCAGTTCAGCCCAAGTCCTCAGCTCCCTGGGAGACTGCTGTGCCCTCATACATTCCCATGTCTTCACATATGTCCTCTCTCTTGTCATTTTTATGACCCAACATCCACCTCGAAAGCACTTTTTCCGTGAAGTTTTCCATGATTAGTCCAGGAAATGAGATTGCTCGTTCCTCTGGGCACCCCAGACATTTGTTTACCATGACTTCAGATTTTCCAAACTGTTTTCCAATTGTCTGTGCACACGGCATTCTCCTGCTCTGGTGCCTCATCTGTCTGAGGGCAATGGCTGTTTATGTCGTTGTGCACTGGGCACTGGGTATCGTTGGTTGCAGAGTGTCCTGCTAAGTAGATTTAGGCACATCGCATGAGCGGAGGGTACAATGACCAAGTGAGTCACAACTACAGTGGAGAAAATCCTAGAACACTTTGCAGTAATATTGGCCAGTATTTTCTCAATCATTCACTCATTTACTCTTCACATAAATCCCATGAGGGAGGCATTTTTATTCCTCTTTTGCAGATGCCAGCCAGATTGAGGCGTACACAGAGAGGTTAATGGGATTGTCCAATGTGCGACAGTAGCTTGTGGTATGGGAGGCTGAATTTAAAGCCCACTCCGTCTTGGCTTAACACATGAGCTCCCGGCCATGGTAGAAACAGAGAGGTAGAAGGTAGAAATCTCCCTTGCATGTGGGAGCTGTTGATCGGGTGCCTGTATATGACCAGCTCCGAGGCTGGACGTGTAGGGAATTGCAGGATTATGTAAGAGACGCGGTTGTAGCACCGTCTGCAAGATGTCTGCCTCCAACAGGGTGTACAGACTTACTTCCCCAGGATGTCAACAGTTCAAAGCACTTAACGTAAAAACAAAACGAGCAGGACTTGCGCGACTTGGCCCCATCCTTCACCGAGAATTCCAAATCATACTTGTCAATCTCGACATCCAAGCCCAGCCCTTTCGTCCCTGGAACAGAGACACAAAAGGAATCTTAACTAATTGGTGAACATTATAGCACTCTCATGTTTCCCTGGCCTTGATTTGGGGGCAGTTATCTGTGGCTGAGCGCAGTGCCTGAGGGCCAAGGGAGCAAAGGAAGCAAAGGGGATGATGTCACCAATGATCCCTAGGCAGTCCGCACACTACTTTTACTCAGGAAGCTCTTCGAGTCAAAAGTTCTATTCCATAATCTACTCACCGCTCCTATGGACCTTTCTGTATTCATTCAACAAACACTCATTAACACCTAATATACCAGACTCTGTTCTAGATGATGAGCTATGGTGGCAAAGAAGAAGAAGGCTCATAAAATCGTAAAACTCAGACTGTATGGGTAGGGACAAAAAGAAGCCACATAAATAATTACGAAAAGTAAATAGTTTTACACTGCAGTAAGTATTATCAAGGCACTTAGGAGGCAGGGAGAGAAAATAATGAGCGTTGCTTTACTTTTGATAGTGTGGTCAGGGAAGGCTTCCTGGAGGAGGTGTTATTTAAGTAGAAGCCTGAAGAAAGAGAAGAAGCCAGGCATTTGAGGGGAGTGGAAAAGAGAAATCCAGGCATCGGGAGTCAGAAGACTGCCCTGGCAAGCCACAGAGTTGAAAAGCACGTGCATCCGTGAGGTTTCACAAGACCGGGAAGGCACCAATGTTGTCTCGAAATTTAATTTTGAATACCACAGTGCCTGTGCACCAAGTGAGCCAGGAAAGCTGATTTTCTTTTCCCTTCACCTTGATCTCTAACTACACGAACTGTCTTCCTCTACCACAATCTTCTGTTTTACTCCTGGTGCTTATGGAAGTTGAGAACACACCTTGGAAAATCTCCTTGGCTCAAAGTCACCAGGGAAACAGAATAACATGGAGGCCACCTCTGAAGCCAACCCACCGTAAGCAGGGCTTCTGCTTCAGGCCTGCCATGAACAGGAGACGAGTGCAGCATCCCCGACACCAGAGCCACTTTTTTTTTTTTTAAAGTTTTACTTATTTAAGTAATCTCTACACCCATTGTGGGACTTGAATGCAAAACCTTCAGATCAAGAGTCACATGTTTTTCTGACTCAGCCAGCCAGGCAACCCAGGGTCACCTCTTTTTAAACCTCAGTGAGAGATGCAAGGTGCTTCATATGAAAATATTGATCTCTTCTCTTTGTACGACTCTGTATGGTTCAGAGGCAGTCAGGGAAGTCTCCTGGAGGAGGTGACTTCAGGATGCGTACAATGATGGTTGGTGGAAAGGAGAAAGAGGCACATTCCAGGCTGCAGAAATTGCTGCTTAGTTTTGAAAGTGTAACCACCCGGTTTGTGTGCAGGTGGAGACAAGCCGGGTTAGAGCAGGTCTGTGCTGGAGAGAAGTCAACGTGAGGAATACAAAGCTAGGAGAACAACAGTGGGGGTCCTTGAAAGCCAGGTCTGGCCACTTGGATCCTGCCCCCCCCCATTTCCTCCCTCTTCTTGCTTTGGTGTGAACGGAACTTGTTTCCTCGTTCCCTCCATGGGCGATCTCACAGCTACTACCTCAATTCTCCCAACCTCCTAGGGAGGTACGGTGCCTCCCACTGACAAGGTTAACTGAGAGAGGGCGGAAGCGGAATCCTGCACGTGTCCCTCCTTCCCCACCCTGCGTCCTGCCTCATCGTACCACATGCGTGTGCTTAGGTCACAGCCAGACTTTGCTTCTTTGTCTCTTTCACTCTCAACACAGATAGGTCCCTCGATTATCCCAATTCTACATGCAAACTGGGGCTCGGACGCATTAGGCAACTCCTCCAATGGCTAGGAAGTGGCAAAGGTGTCCGTTACTCAAAGCCAGGGGTCTCCTGCTCTCAACATCACACTCCATCACCTCCCAGTACCCCCTAGTTGTGATGGTTGGATAATTAGCATTAAGATTACTAAAATTCCTGCTCTGGGGCAACGTCAGAAGGGCAGCAGAGAGAAGGCGAGCAAGGTGCACGGGCAGCTCGCTCGGCCACATCTGCCTCGGAGCTGCCGTTGGCCTGTGCACCAGGGGACCCTCCGAAGCCTGAGAGCTGTCAGCACAGATTCCAGCAGGGAGCGAGCAACACCCCTCACTTCCTCGGGCCTCTCTGAAACCCAGCCAAGGAGCAGGCATTGAGCTAACGCTCAGACAGCTCCCGGAGCCTCCAGCCCTGGGCACCGTGCCCTTGCCTGTGACGATGGAAACGGCCAGGCCTGTCTGACTCAAAGACGCTTCATTGCTCCTGACACCTCGGACTTAAAACCCACCATCCCTGTCATTCAGCATCTACCCCGTGGGGCATGATGTAGGGAAAGAGGGAGAGGAAATGGAAGGGACCCGCGGAGCCAGGGCGGGGTGGGGGGGGTGCAGAGACTGGTGGAAAGAATTAAGGACCCACTTTGTGGGAATCCTTGGGGGTGTGGGGCTAAAGACCAGCTGTGTGGGATCAAAGGGGAGCCCCCAGCACAGCCCAGGGCCAGAGGATCAGTGCCTCGCAGGCCTCGTTAGGCCTTGATCTCCCTTCTCCTCCGCCTTTGAGGGCACATTGCAGCCTCTGCCTGAGCAAAAGCCTGCCTCAGGACGCGCGGGTCTCTAGTGGGGCCTGAACAGCATTCTGACAAGAGGTCCCCAATGGGAGGGTCATAAATCTGGATTGTTCCACAAAGCACTAGGTAAAATCACATCAAGAGAAAAAAAAAAAAACGTCATTCCCTCTTCAATTCTCTTTCAAGCCCTAGAGTACCCCAAGGGCAATGCATCCGACTAGTTCCAGGGTGTCTGTAACACCGAACTGTTTCCTCAGCTTCCCTTCAAACAAAGAGCCCAATCTTTGGTAGGCAAGGGTGTCTAGGTAAAACAATTGTCACATTGTCTGGCTTTCATTACACTTTTATGCTTAACCGCTGCTTAGTACAGGAAATATTTGTTGTCTCTCAAGTAATGATACAAAGTTCTGTTTAAATCCTTATACCTGAAGTTTGTTTTCATTTTTTTATTTTTTTTTTAAGTGAACAGAAAAATAACCCAACCCTTCACAGATACTTGTGATATCTTGAGGAGATTCGGGGCCAACTGAAGGTAGGGAGACAGGGTCCAGGGTGACAAACCTCTGAGGACTCTGGGAAGGTTCTGGAGATAGGACAACCAGTCCAGGAGCTGCTGGTCCCTGGCAGCCACGGGAGCCCCCTGAGCAGCGGCCTTTCTTCGAGCAAACATCCGTCTCTCGCCTCTTTGTCTTTAATGACCACAGCCAGGGGGGAGCAGCTTTAACTCCCAAGGAGGCTGTTTGTATCCAGTCTGTGAGGAGAGGCCTAAATTGGCATTCCACATCATAATAAAAAAATTCCCAACAATTATTAAAAGATTCTTATCTCTTGCTCCCTACGTGGATAATGAGGTCCTTCTCTGCTGGACTGAGACAGGCTGTCTCTGCTCTCACTTAATGAAACAGGACCAAGTTTGCAAATGAGCCTGCCCCGGCTCTCCCCTTAACCTCTGCTTGTCGAGTTGTACATCAAACCTCCTGGCTCTGTCTTTCCTTATTAACAGCCTGTAATCTTAGCAGGGCCCTTGCCTTGGCACTTCCTCTTTGCATGTACAGATCTGGTTTTCCCTGGACCGAACGACTAGGGGGTTGTTGCTTTTGTCTCCAGGGCTGAGGTTTTAGGGGATCGAGGTGCTCCTGCTTTCATCTAACAAGAAGGGTTCACAACACTGAGCGAGACAGAATGGAGAGAGAGTGAGTGTGTGTGTTTTTGCTGAAGAATCGCTAGCATTCTCTCCCTGGGACTATTGGTGCTGGAAGCTGTGCTTAGTAATGGTTCTGACAGGAAACCTTTATCTGCAGCTGTGGGGTTCAGGGTTCATCTCCGTCTCCAGACCTGGTCTACTCCTGAGGGTGGGATCAGGTCAGCTGAGTCATCATAATAGAGGTTGCTGTATTGTACTTTTCCAAGTCGTCGCTCCTCCGGGAGTCCCAGGGACTTTCCTTTATTTTGACCCCCACAAAAACCTTTGAAATATGTGGATATGTCTGTTAAGTGGAGTGTTCGACAGCTTCTCCTTAAAGACCCATCCCCTGCTAGGGGAGCAAGGAGAAGTCGAGCGTGTGCTGAAGGGGCAGTCTTAAGAATAGTTTGATCCATGTATTCTCTTGTGTGTGTGTAGGCTATTATTTTGATAAAATGGGAGCTGATGGGCTCTTTGCTCCCAGAAGGTGTTGGCTTTCTCTCTCTGGTGGAGTACGACCAACACTACAGCTCTTGAGGTAGATGTTCTGTGGAATACTAACTGCCCTCCATTTCCGGAGGGCTTCACTCAGACTCTGGGATTCTATTCCAACTGTCTATTGCTACCTAGCAAAGTATCCCTAAACTCAGTGGCTTGGAATGAAACCGATCTTTTTTCTTTTTTTAAAGATTTTATTTATTTGACAGAGACAGAGACAGCGAGAGAGGGAACACAAGCAGGGGGAGTGGGAGAGGGAGAAGCAGGCTTCCCGCGGAGCAGGGAGCCTGATGCAGGGCTCGATCCCAGGACCATGACCTGAGCCGAAGGCAGACGCTTGACGACTGAGCCACCCAGGCGCCCCAGAATAAAATCAATCTTATTATACCTCCTGATTTTGTCAGGGGTCAGGAATTCAAGCAAGGCTCGATGGGGCTATTCTGTTCCTCGTGGCACTGCCTGGCATCTCGAGGTGGTATTCAGCTAGTGATGCACTTGGTCTGAAGATCCAAGATGGCTTTGCTCCCATGTTTGGTGGAAGACGGGTACTCCTGGCGGGCTGCCCAGCCTCACCCGGGCTCCTCTCCCTCTCCTTGTTTTCTTAGCGACTCTTCAGTGGTCTCTCCAGCAGGGGACTGGACTCCTTACATGACGGTTCGGGGATCTAGGAGCGAGCATGTCTGAAGACAGGAAGCAAAAGCTGCTGGCTTCGTGGAGTCTGGGCCCGAATCCTGGCTCTGCATCCTTTCAGCTACATCTGGTTGGTCACAGCCACCACAGTCTGCCCGGATTCCAAGGGAAGCAACACACCTTGGGAGTAGGAGTTATGTTCCCAGTCCAGTGGTTACAGAAGAAGGTACCAGCAACACACACAGAAACCCTGGAAGAGATTCTGGATGCCTCTTGATAGACTTGACTGAAAGAGTAGCTGGAGTGGGCCCAGCTTCCCAGTCCCTATATGAAGTCAAGCCTAGGAAGTGGCAATCACAGGAGTATGACTTCCAATATCCAAGGTCTCCAAAAAGACGGAGGTCCTGAGACCTGGGTTTCCCCTTTGCTGCCCACCAAAGGAATGCAGGGCGAAGACCTCAAGTCAATTCCAGTCTCTGTTGCCAGTTTCCCCCATAGATAACCCCTTGAAGCTTGGGAAATCAAGTAATCCGTAGTTGAGGATGGCACTCGCACCCAAAAACTTATTTGTCTCTTCTGCAGGTGTAAACATGACGATACTCTCACCACTTACTATTGGGGTCTTGGGGGATCCAGAAGCAGTAGCTCCTTTCTTCCTACCAAAGCAGGAATATTAAGTCATCTCTTCCTGCCTCTGCACCCGCCGCTGTTATTGCCATCCGTTCCACCAGTCGTAAGCACTCCAGAGTGACAAGCTTGAGACGTGATCTATACCAATTCTCCTGCCACTTTTTTCCCAGCTCAGCACCTGAAGTCCCCATTCCACCTGAGGATCCTTGCAGTGACACGAGAGAGGAGGTTATTTTCAGTGATACCCAGACCTAGCTGTGCATATGAATAACCTGGGAAAGTTAAGAAAAAAAATGTAGATCCACGGGATTCCCTTAAAGAGATCCTGATTCAGGAGGTCTGGCCTGGGACTCAGGAATCTCCAGGTCCCCAAGTCTTCTCCGGTGATTTTGATGTGATCCAATGCTCACCTAGATGCATTTTATTAACTTCCAGCTATGCTGGGTCCTCATTTCAAAGGGACGGGGCCAATTAGCTCTCTCAGTTGGCGAGACCAGCTTGGTTATTGAGGAGACAAAGACCCGAGGTGTGTTTTCTATAGCAAGAGCCTGACCCATGACCTTAGCCAGGTGCCTTGCAAATGCCATTGGTCACCAGAGCAACCCAGCCAGAAAGGACTAATGGTTCAGAGCAAATGCATCTTCACTATGGGTGTGTGAGGGGGAGGAAAGACAACTCTCTCCTAAGAACAGGCCATACTGACTCTGCCACTTCTGAACAGCATCATCATCTTTTACTCTGAAACTATGTGATGGAACTAGACACCTCCCTGGTTCTTAAGACTGTCCGTCATCCCAACAAAGAGTCCCACCCCTACCCCTTTCCTCCAAGGACATCTTTGTTCAAAGCAAAATGAGATAATATATTTCTGTGACATAGTGGTTAAGATACAGCCTCTGGATCTAAAGGCCTTCCATGGATTCATGGCTTTAGTGTTTGTGAGTGGTCTGTGGACAAGCAAGTGAATGAACCCGTGTGCCTCAGTTTCCTCGTTCTGCAAAATTCTGGTAAAATTGGTGCCTATCTTGTTCTCAGGATAGGATACCAGATAGTACATAGAACAGATTTGACTTAGCACAGTGCATGCTCTGTAGTAAACACTCAAGAAATATTCTCTGTTGTTATTGCTATTATTATTTTTATGAATGATAAATCCCTCTCATCACTTCTACTTTCATGATGTACATCACCCCCAGCTTGTCCTCCCTTGCCAGTAATTTCCCTTCCTGTGATCACTCCCCAACTTTGGTCCAGAGGGAGCCTTCTAAGAGATCAATCTTAATAACTCATTCTGCTTAAAGAACTTACTGGTTTCCATCTCCTATGACACTAAGTTCAAATCATCTACTTGGTACACAAAGTCCTTCATGCCTTGTCCCATATCTCTTCTCCAGGCCCTCCACCCTTGCTTTCCTCTGCATAGTAGGCACCAACCAGAATTCCAGGTCTATAGAGATGCCTTTCTGTGGTTCTCTCTGCAATATTTTTTCTGCTGGCCAAGACATCCCTCACCTTCTTTTCTCCATGATGAGCCTCAAGTCATCTTTAAAGACCCATCCTTAAAGAGCCAATGTCCCAGGTCTCTCTTTGATGCCTTTAGGTTGGAACCAGTCTCCTCTGTGTTCCCATATTTCTATCAGAGTAGGGACTTAACTCAAAAGGCTAAAGGACTTACCTCGAAGCTACATTGCAAGTGCCTGAGGTTCAAGCTCATGGGATGAAGAGCTCAGGCTCCAAGGGCACACAGTCCTGGGTTTAACTCGAGTCCTAACCCACGTGTGCCTCCATTTTCTTCTCTATAAAATAGGCATAAAAGTACTCCTTTCCAGAGTTATTGTAAGAATTAAATGAAATCATGCAATAATACGTAGCAGAGCATACTAGTACTAAATAAACACTGGCTGTTTTTTGTTTTTGTTTTTGTTTTTGTTTTGTCTGTAGGTAGGTTTTTCCTGTGAGGTTTTCCAGGCAGAGCCCTTGTCTTTTACAGCTCTGCATCACGAGCTGCTAAGGCAAGGCCTAACACTTAATAACTGTTCAATGAATATTGAGAAGTCAATGGGTTCATTCTAATCGTGAGTTAAACATTAACGTATCACCTGCTTATGCTATTATCTGAAATGTGGTAGGAGTCCTAGCCTCAACTACTGGGGTCCTAACTCCCTCTCTGTTCCTTGCTCTCACTCCTTATTCCTTCTTTTCCTCTCTCCTTCTCTCCTTTCCTCTCTTCTTTTTCTTCCTTCCTTCCCTTCCTTTTCTTCTTATCTATTGGAATCATAATTGCTTGATTTGCAATGAAAAAATAGACTTGTATTAACAAGAAATACTTTGATCTTAGTGACAAGTCATCATATGACATCATTTGAAGGTGTTTGGGAGTTCAGGTCATACTTAAAAATTGCTTGACTTACTTGGCGAGGAATGAAAACAGCCTGCCTATTGAATAGTCACGTAAGTACACTTGGAACTGGATTCTCCAGCCCTATTTCAAAGCCCGAGAAGATCGTAATCCCAGCTGACTGCATCCCTGAGACCTTAGGGGAGCCAGAATCACCCAGCTAACTTGCCTCCGGACTTCCAAACCTCAGAAACTGTGTGTGATAATAAATCTTTGTTGCTAAGTTTAAACCGAGCTTGGAGTAGTTTGTTACACAGCAGTAGATAACAAATACAGTCCACATCAACAATGTATTCTCTACTCTCAGACAAGAAGAAAATAGGTGGAGTTTATTTAAGAAACATGTATTTAGCATGAAAAGGGAGGTGAGTAAGAATGAAGTGGGTGGCAGTTTATTTTTTAAAAACAATATGTATTGCTAATATGTTTATATTATAGATGTTAGTAGTACAAATTCACATAGTATAAGTATTATAAAGTAAAATTTAGACTCTCTCCATTCCCCAGTCCTATGCCCCTAAATCAATAATATTATTTCTCCCAGAATGTATCCATTCATATATAAGTAGAAATACAATGTATCATTCACTGATCAATCGATTTCAAAGTGTGGTCCCAGGCCCAGCAACAGTAGCAGTGGCATTACCTGGGAACTTGTTAGAAATGCAAAACTTCAGGTTTTGACCCAGACCTATTGAATCTGATATTCCAAAGTGCATCCAGCAATCCGTGTTTTAGCAAAATCTTTAGGTGACTCTGATGCAAAGTAAAGTTTGACTCTACATACCATTCTGCAACTCACTTCTTTCACTTAGTAGACTTTGGACAGCTTTTCATGTGTATATATTTAAATGATGCATTATTTAAACTGCCACCCAGGACTTTGTGTTTGTATACATCACACTTCATTGAACAAATCCACATCCATGTCTGTACCCAAGTTTCTTCAGTATCATAAGCAGAGTTAAAATAAAAAGACTTGTGTTATGTTTATGTGTTATAGATGGATACATAGATAGGTAGATAGATGATTATAAACTTTATAAAAATTCTCTAGGAGAAATTCCCAGACATGGTACAGTTAGGTCAAAGAGGAAGTGTATTTTGAATTTGGACAAATTTGAAAAGTTCTCTACAAAACTATTGCATCGATGTTTAGAAGGTCTACTCCTTGAAATCTGCTTCCATACTTGGGCATTATTATTAATGTTTAAATGTCATTTTGATGGGTTAAAACCATTACTCCTTTTACACTGCATTTCTTTATTTATGAGTAATATTTAGCACTTTTCATAGTTTTATTGACTTTCTTCCCCCTATGAACTGCCTTCAGATCATTTCCTTCCAAAACTAAGATTTCAGTAAAAAGCTCATTCTGACTGGTTTGGGGGTCGTTACAAAGTTTGAAGGAAAACTGCATTATTAGCATCCTGCCGATTGCCCTGAATGTTTTAATACGATTCGCAAGAAGTGATTGATCATAATCAAAGACTTAATCACCAATCAGCCCTAGTAATTAAGTCATAATCATATTTGCATATAGGTGATAATTTATGCAATCTTTAGAGAAGGAAATTTAGATGGGAGTTATTGACTGTGGAAGATACACAAAAGGTGTCAGTTATGGGAACAGTGATTTCTACTACAGTGTGGCTGGATCCCTATGGTTAGTTCACTGGACTAAAGGGGCAGGCTGGAGAGTGATGTCCACGGACTGGCTGGCATATTTCTACCCCACTAGCTGCATCCTGGTACACCATTTTACCAATGGGGTATTTTAATTTCAAGGACTATGATGATAAAAATATGGATGGTACAGGGCAAATCCAGTTTCCATGCTCAAATAGAGCTCACAGTGTACCCACACAGAACGGGTCTGAAAGACAGACATTATGAGCTGATTTAAGTCCAATTCACTCAACGTTTTTGGTAAAGGGCACTATAGTAAATATTTTTGGCTCAGTGGGCCATATGGTCTGTGTTGTAACTACTCAACTCCGACATCATTTTTAAAAGCAGCCCTAGATAACATGCAAATGAATGTGCATTGCTGTGTTGCAATCTTTACCTACACAGTGCACCAGATTTGACCCATGGGCCATCATGTGCTCACCCCTGGCTTAGACATTCTTAGTGGACCAAGAGTTCAGGTTCCTACTTGTGCTGAAATATCACTTCTTCCTAGTTCCCCTCCGTCTCTTCCTTCTTCTTTTTAATAACTGTGTGACATAAAGACAGTTTCTTAACATCTCTGCAGCTCAGTCTCCAGATCTATAAAATGGTGACAATAACAGAACCTTATAAAAGGGTTATTGGGAAGAGTAAATTAAGTAAAGATTCTGGAAGATTCTTTGAGAGATTCCCACGTCTGATTGTGCATGCACACAAAACCTCAAGAAGGGGAAGAGCCAAGCACAAGAAATAATTATAATTCGGAAATGACATATTTAGCTTCCAGATTGAGAGCATCCTTTAATGTGTGTCCATTGTAAAGTTGCAAGATCTCAGATATTGTACCAGCTGTGAGGAAGCAGTGTTCTGGGTCCTTGTGTTCTGGGTTGGCCGGGTGAGCAAAGAGCTCTCCAGAGCTCCCTTCTTTTTACCGGGAGCCAGAGCATCTTTGACCCAGTTGTATCCACTAGCTGGGGCGAAACTCGGATCCATTCCTCTAAAGTGGTAGAAGTCCCCGCTGGTCACAGTGTTCTCCCAGACGCAGCCCACTACGCTAGAATGCCCTGGGTCGCTACAGTAATCTGAATCTGCTTTGATTTTGCAGCCTCACTTTGAGTACCTTCTATTGGACAAATGACCTCGACACTTATCCACTGGGTCTCGCTGTGTGTGTTGTACTAAGCTGTGATTCTGGATTTTTCCCTCTTCACCCACCCTTGCTCCTCAGATTCTATGTCGAAGCCCTAACCCCCAGGGCTTCAGAATGTGACTTTATTTGGAAATAGGATCATGAAAGATAGAATTAGTGCAGATAAGGACATATTAGAGTAAACCCTGGCTCCTTCAGGAGCCTGGTGCCCTTCTGAGAAGAGGGAATGTGCACACGGTAACATGCGTGGGAGAATGCCGTGTGAAGGCGGAGGCAGAGATTGGGTGATGCATCTACAGGTCGAGGAATGCCAAGGATCACCAGCAAAGCACTGGACGCTGGGCATGGGGGAGGCCTGGAACGGATTCTTCCTCGCAGTCTTCAGAAGGAAGCAAGCCTGAGGACGGCTTGATTTAGGAGTTCTAGCCTCTGGAACTTCTGTTGTTCAAGCAACGAATTTTGTGGCACTTTGTTATGGCAGCTCTCACAAACTAATACACTTGCAACTATATTCTTAATGATAGGAGTAATAATAACAACAAAACTGTATTGAAGGTTAGTTATGCACCAGTCATGTGCTGGGTCCTCTTATGTGCATTATTTAATTTTATCCTTCCAAATACCTCTCCGAGGCACGTGCAGTTAATATTCCTATTAGATAGATAATGAAATGGAGGGTCGGAGCCTAGAGAATTCAAGTATCATTTTCAACGTGGGAAGAGGGGTGGTTAGGATTTGCATCAGGCCATCCTAAGGCTGAATCCTGTGGCTTGATTCACCTGGCAGTTCTGGAGAAGCTCGGGGAGAGAAGGTCCAGTGGAGTCACTCCGAGGAGCATTCACTTCCCATCAGTCTCGGTAAATGAGAGGTAACAAGCGATATGGAAAGTGGGATGTTGACAGTGCAGCAGTTAAGTGGGAGAGAACGGTCCAAATGGACAGGTGGTTATTTGCAGGTGCTGCTGATTCAGATCTCAGGCTTGCTGGTCTGAGTCATCTGTTTGTTCTCCGATGTTCTGTGCTCAAAAGCCGTCGAGGTGCAGGCCCTGTATCAGCTTCCCCGAGTCTGAGCTCTTTCCCTGTAATCACTGGCCTGTTTTTCCACACGGCAGCCCTGGTTATGAATCCAGCCAGTCCTTCCCTCATCAGGATCCCAGGGAAGCTGCTAGCAACACACTTCTCACCAGTTCTGGGGCTGGGGTCCATCATGCCAAGAGTCAGCAGATCAAGAGAGAACTAAGTCCGGAGGTTAATTGGAATCAGAAGTTTGGAACCTGTTAAGCCATTCAATTAATTATGTGCAACTCCTCCCCTGTCCTCCCCTTTCCCTGCCTTCACACCTGCACCACAGCAAGGAGAGGGCTCCGGTTGCATGCCAATGCTCACCTTTCACCCGAGAAGCCAGCAGGGCCTGTCTACCACTGCGGTCACCCAAGAAAACAAACATACATGTCGTCCGTGCCCTGGAAGGTGGCGATTCCGAGATGAGAGGCTGTGACATGTCCATGATCCCTCCCTCATCTCGAGGATCCTAGGCTGTGGCAGGAAGCTGTGTCTGCAGGCAGAAAGTCTGCTTTACTCCCAGCACGGCTACAAGCAAACGCTTCAAAGGCAGGCTGACTTGGGTTTTCTTCCCGGCTCCACGGTCCTTAGATGTGTGCCCTTGAGAAAGTTTTGTGTCCTCTGGCCTCACATACCTAATCCACAAAATGGGTACAGACCTTATGGTTGTTGTGCAAATCAGACCAAGTTTTGCATCCGAAGCACGGAACACAGCACTTGGAGGCACAGCAATTGCTGAATTAAGGCTAGCTCTTTGTGGATGCTCTACTGTTGAAAATCAAGGCTTCTCCTCCCTTCTTCTAGCTCCTCTTTGTTGAGACAAACCGGCAGGCGGTGGCTCCAGGTCCTGACCGATCACTTACGTTAACGCCCCTGACTCCTAAGACAGCCTCCCAGGTCTTGTCAGACTTCAGTGTGAACTGCTGGCTTAGACTTCATTCTTTGCAGAAAGACAGGTCCCATGGGAGCCAGATCTCAGCCTTCAGAATTCACTGGGGGGCCCCTTCCTGTTCATTTACTAGGTGGGGTCCCCCTGGCCTGAGGGAGCTAATATGTTTCGCAGCATGTTTTGTAGATTGCATCTGGCCAGATGTTCCTCTGTGTGGGTTCCCTAAGCAATGTGGGAGGGAAGGAACGCCCTCGTATACATGGAATTCCAGCCAAGAGGCCTGGTGTTGCATCGCCTTTGCTCTAGACCAACCACCCCCATGGCTCTCAGGGAGCAAGACTATCCCAGACTGAAGGCTCAGATTGTATTTCTGAGACCACTTTTGATATCTTCCATTAGGTACAGGCCCATGACTGCTTCTCTCGATGACACAGGCTTCTTTGAAGACAGGAGCCATCTTTCAAGGCAGGAACCCAATTATAGATCCATTACAAACACTGGAATGAGTATTCCCCGAAGTGGTTGTGGAAGGGATAATATGTAATGGCCGGGGGACCATGTGTTCTTGTTTGCTGGAGACAGTACCAGTCAGCATCCCATCCAGTCCTGACCAGTCCCATCCAGCATCCCTCCCTCCCACCCAGTTTGAATCTGAAAGTATACGCACATCATAGCTATCTCACTCAGAGTTAAGGTATTTTCACCCAGGGATGCAGTAGACACATGGTCTTCATGGCAAGCCTATGGGAGGCATCCTTATCCTGAATCAGAAGGGGGAAGGAAGCTACAGAAAGGTATCATTAAGATGTCCGTTACTTCACCATACAGGGCCAATAGATTTCCAGAAAACAGAGAGAGAAGAACGTGGGTGGGACAGGCTTAGAAGAGATGTTAGATCACCTAGCCTCTCCCTTGATGGAAGAACGTAGATTGTTAAGATCCATCTCACCTGTGTCAAGCATGGTGGAAGATCACGGTGAGGTGTCCCCCACCCGCAGCCTCTTCCTGCAGGGAACAGAGTCCCATTCAAACCAGGTGGTTTGGGTTTTATGGTTTCCCAGGCCCCACAAGCCTAGAGAGGGTGATCTTACACTGGGGTTGCAAGTACAGGGACAAGGCACAGCCGCATCACAGTACTGCACCAGTAACAATGACACCAAGAATGGGAAAGACAAAATACCTCCTTTATATGGACACTCTGTCCATGATGGTTTGTGCTATGTGATTCACAAACATTGTCCTATGTCATTGTCACACAGCCAACTGAACTTGGACCTAGAATTCCAGATGAACAAATGACTCAGAGAGAGAATGACTTGTCCAGTGCCACACAGTCGAGAAGTGGAGAAGCCAGTTCTCAAATCCAGGTGGACCAAAACCTGAGTGCCTAACCAGCACCTTACTCTGTCTTTTGGGAGTGATCAGTCTCCCAATTTCCTCCTTTTCCAGGGAACAGCTTTCCCAAAGCCAGCTAGACCAAGCAGCTCCGAGCTGCTACGGCACTAATTAAACTCTTCCCGGCTTGGCTGGAACTGTGCTTTCCCCTCTAAAGCTCCATTATGCCTGCCTGTGTGTTTGGCTGCCATTTTGCTCAGAAGGTAAGAAGCATGGGAAAGAACCTCCCTGCAAAAAAAAGTCTAATTAATTTTATCATAAAGTCAAATGGGCATCAGTGTGTTCCTGGTATGAGTGGTGTTACTGGTGGTGAAATAGTAAGAATGGTGATTGTGGTAATCATTTAAATAAAAGAAGAATGGCAGTTAATGCAATTTCAATAATACACCAATACCTAGTGTTTATGGAGCACTTACTGTGGACCAGTTCCTGCTCTGATCCTTTTACATCTAACAACTCATCAGCTCTCAAGTCCTGGACTAAGATGGGGTGAGGAGGGCTCCCAGGGGCGAAATGCAAGGAGGTGCTCACTGTCAGGGTTTGAAAGGTGAGTGACCCCTTAAACATGGCACCCTAGGTGTCCGGCATGCCTCACCTGAGCCCCGCCTGCACCCTATGAGTGTGGCGGGGGTAGAATGCTCATAACCATATGAACCTTTTATAAGCAAATAAACTGAAACTTAAAGGGTGGGAGTAAGTTTTGTGGGGATCATACAGATAGCAGGCGACAGAATTAGAATTTGAATCCAGACTTGTGTCAGCTAATGCTCTTTGACTGAGCCATACTTCCTCTGGGTTCCATCACCCTCTTAACAGGGAGCTTGTGATAGAACGGTTCTGGGACCTAATAGTGGAGTGTTTGCTCAAAAGCTCAGTCTTGCAGAGAAGAGTCAAGAAACATTAAAAGCAGGAATAAAGGAAGGAAGAGAGGGCGGAAGAAGGGCAGGAGAGAGAGAGAGTATGAGACCCAGAGGAAGAATAGGAGGGAAAGGGAGGAAGGGGGGGAAGGGAGGCCGGTAGGGAGGGGGGTAGTTAGTTCAAGGCTTGTTCAAAAGCCAATGTTAGCATGGAACACTACATCAAAAACTAATGATGTAATGTATGGTGATTAACATAACAATAAAATTAAAAAAAATAAAAATAGTGGTGATGAACTGCTAAACTGGAAAAAAAAAAAAAAAAGCCAATGTGAGGAGCTACATTGTCCCAGTCTGTGTATTAGGCAGAACGTTTCTTGTTCACAGGACAGAAATCCAGTTCACATTAGCTCAGGCAAAAGGTAGAATGTATGTTTACAGTATAGGACTGCATCATGTAATAAGAGACGAACTAAAAACCAAACTACAGGTAAGGCGCAGACACAGCACACTTGAAAAATACTTGAAAATAGGGACCTGAACTCTTTCTCGTCATCATCACCAGCAGCAGCGGCATCTTTTCTAGAAGGCTCATGAGTTTGGTGTTCAGGGAGAAACTCAGACAACCTCAGCTGAGATCTCATGCTGGAATTCTCATGGTAGATATGCAGATGGGGCCTCATTACCTGTGTAGTGACAATCATATTACCAGAGAGAATGTGATAAGGGCATACATTTTTGTGCTGTACTATTTCTAGGAATGGAGAATTAACATCTGGTGATAAATCAGTGAAAAAAAAGCATCATGGAAAATATGACATGATAGGATGGGTTGGATTTTGACAAGTGAAAAGTGCAAAACCAGGACTTCGGGAGGGGAAGGGAGAGTATTTTTTTTTTATTAACGTATAATGCATTATTTTTTTCATGGGTACAGATCTGTGATTCATCAGTCCCACACAATTCACAGCACTCACAATAGCACATACCCTCCCCAATGTCCATCACCCAGCCACCCGATCCCTCCTACCTCCCTCCCCTCCAGCAACACTCAGTTTGTTTCATAAGATTAAGTCTCTTACAGTTGGTCTCCCTCTCTGGTTTTGTCTTGTTTCATTTTTCCCTCCCTTCCCCTATGATCTTCTGCCTTGTTTCTCAAATTACTCATATCAGTGAGATCATATGATATTTGTCTTTCTCTGATTGACTTATTTCACTTAGCATAATACCCTCTAGTTCCATCCACGTTGTTGCAAATGTCAAGATTTCATTTTTTTGATGGCTGCATAATATTCCATTGTATACATATACCACATCTTCTTTATCCATTCATCTGTTGATGGATATCTAGGCTCTTTCCATAGTTTGGCCATTGTGGACATTGTGCTATAAACATTGGGGTGCATTGGGGTGCATGTGCCCCTTCAGATCACTACATTTGTACCTTTGGGGTAAATACCCAGTAGTGCAATTGCTGGGTCATAGGGTAGCTCTATTTTCAACTTTTTGAGGAACCTCCATACTGTTTTCCAGAGTGGCTGCACCAGCTTGCATTCCCACCAACAGTGTAGGAAGGTTCCCAGGAAGGGACAGTATTGACAAATGCCTGTGACAGGAGATTTCAGAGCATGACCAGCCATGGTGTTTGGCTGGATTGTAGATGATAAATCATGGTATCATGGGGGTGGGACAGAAAGGGGGAAGTTACAATAGTGTGGTAGAGAACTCTGAATATAGAGATGAGGAATTGTATTTACCCAATATATGTATTCACTTATTCACTTATGTATTCATCAATAAATAATAATAGGATACTTTTGTGCGCCTACTAAGTCTCTAGGTGCAAAGATAATCATAAAACATAAATGACTTCCAGTTTAGATAAATTTCTCATGTGAATGGGAGCAGTGAGTAATTGAGGACAAGGTGGCAGACGCTATCTTGTCTTTGGCTTTGATGAGAAGACTGTTATGTGAAGGAATCTAGGAAGCTCTAAAGCTTTTTGATCAGGGGAATGACATGTTAAGGATTTCCCTTTAGCAAGTTAGTTGTAGTGGTTCTAAGGAAGGGGAGACTGGAATTGGAAGATTTGGAACAGAACAACTTTGTGGAAGTGTGTGTGTGTGTGTGTGTGTGTGTGTGTGTGTGTGTGTGTGGTGTTGAGGGGATAAAGAGTTTGCATAAAAGGAAGTAACATTTATGTAGTTATAAAGCATGGATTTGGGAGTGGGATGAGAAAATAGAAGGACATGTTAGGGGACCTGACAGTCTCCTGGGTATGTTGGCTATTAAAGTATGTTGAGGATTCTGATGGCTAGATGGATGGTGCTACCACCGACTCAAACAGAAAGATCAAAATTAGGAGCAAGTGTGATCAGGGCAAGAGGGAGTAATTTAAGACATGTGGAATCTGTGGTACTGTATATTTACTAGGGGCAGCTGGAAATCAGTTCAGTTAGGAGGCTGAGGATGGAGATACAAATTTGGGGTCTTTAGTTTAGAACAGCCCTTCTCAACCCAGGTTCCAAAAGAATTAAACTCGTCTGTCCTAAGGTATCCATTGTATATAATAAATTGACTTTCCTCCTGTGCATGGAAAATGATATTAGTTATGTACCATTTTCGAGAGAATTGAGAAGAGTCATTCAAGTCATCAAATGATCCCATTTGAGAAAGGCTATGTTAGAGGTAATGGCTGCTGCAACTGGGGTTTAGTGAGGGCATTAGGAAACATGATAGAACTCATGCAAAAGAGAACATAAGTAAAATGATTAGGTAGATCTAATATTTAGGAAGCAAGAGGGAAAATAAACTACTCTATCAGTAAGGAAAGGAGCAGCCGAAGAAGTAAGAGAAGAAACAGTCTCCATACTGTTGTTCATGCTGCATTCACTGTCTGGAAACCCCTCCATCCACGTCTTTTCCTGTTGAATCCTATGTGTGTTTCAAATGTCAGAACACAGGCCATAGGTTCTAGGAAACCTCACCTTTAAATCTCATCTGGGGAATTGCCACAACTTTATCACCCAAGTATGTCAAAATGCGCCCCCCAGAATACCCAAAGCACCTTCCACAAATCTGTCACTTTTACTATGTTATTATTTTGAAATGTGCAATGTGTATAATCATGTCTCTTACTAGATCTTAGAGCCCAAGCCATATTACATTTATTTTTATAGTTCCATTTGTGGACAGAGAGCTGTGCCACTCAGGTCACCCTTCACAGAAGGACTTATCTCAGCTGTCAACTCCTACAAGGTTTGCTCAGCTGCAGAGATCCACCTTGCTCAAGGGTATACCCTTCCCATGGCAGCCCATAACCAATGACTGGAACAACTCCGATAAGCCATACACATTCCAGAGCTTCCCATATGGTAGCCTAAGTCTTTGTCAGGCCTCTACCACAAGTTGACTTCTTCATCTGCCTAATCTTACTTCTTGCCTCTCCCTTCTAAAAGTGTTAATTCCTAATAAAACACTGTATGTCAAACTCTGTCTTAGTATTTGCTTGTGAAGGGCTCAGCCAGGGACTGCCCCGTATTTAGAACAAAATCTGACACATCAAAGGAGAGTGATGACTTTTTGTGCAAAGAAAGAAGTTGAACACCACCAAAGTTACATATTTTATTCATCCATGCAATGAAAGTTAAGTATCTAATCTGTGTCAGGCTCTGTTCCAGGGACTAGATTTTGAAATATATAGAGTTGGTCTTCAGTGCTTTGAAAGCAGTGAATCATGGCAGGGGGCAGCTATTTCAAGACTGTAAAATGTTAGGGAGAATGAGATCTGAGGTGGGTCAATGCTGTGTTAAATGTAACACCCAATTCAGAGGTTAGTAACTTTTATTTTTTCTTCAAAAATGATAGCAGGGGAATAAAATAGGAAGAGATGAGGCATGAGTGAGACTGATGGTTTATCATAATATCTGGGGTCTCCTCTACCCCTTGGCACTCTACTTGACTACATAGCCCAACCTTCTTGTGTAAGTGGGACAAAATAATTATTTCTGAACAATCTAATATGAGCAGAAGTGATGTGCATCACTTACAATTCTGGGCCATAAAAATGTCCACTGGAGATCCTCCATATCTTCTTTCCCCCTAACTGCTGCGAATGAAGAGCAACACAAGGATTCAGAGCAGAACTGCAAGATAAAATGACCCTGGATCCCTGAATGACTGCATGGCACAGAGACCCTTGACATTGGCCTACTTACCCTGTACCCTGATACAAGCAACAAGTGAACTATTACTGTATAAAATCGCTGAGATTTTGAAGTCGTTTGCAGGTTGCCTATCCTAACTAATCCATAAGGTGTAGAAGTTAAGGGAAGATATTCTTCTTAGAATAGGAAAGCCTTGACTCTATTTAGAGGCTGAGGGGGTGGTGCCATGAAAGATAAGTTGAAAGCAAATGAGAGAGTGGATAATTGTTTAATCAAGTTCCCTGTGGCACAGAAGGAAGTGACCCAGAACAGGATCCTCTGTTCTCCTGTGTTTTGTTGTCAATTACGAGAAGAATATTGGTCATTTTTGTTGTAGTTGTTCTACTACTAATTATTTACTAGAGAGAAGTGTTGAGAAAGGAACAGGATAACAAACATGGGCAAGTAACAAAGGTTCAAGAATCTTTTCATGTTGTTACACACATGGTGTGTTACAGGAAAAAAAATAGCAAAGCAAACAAGAGCTTAAATCCTGGCTTTGCCATATCTTGGATGTGAAATAGGAAAACAATTTATTTCGAGATTATTCATTCAGTTCAGCTGTAACATGGATAATCTGGTAAACACCTCACATGGATTATTTGTGTGTGTGAGTGTGTGTGAGTATGTGTGTGAGTGTGTATGAATGTGTGAGAAGACATAAGATGTCATATAAAGTGCATAGGAAAATGTTTGGAATGTGTTGAAAATCGTAGCACTAGCTAATAATTATCAGGAACTTTTCTAAGAAAAATATAAGCATTAAATCATTTATTTCTCATAACAACTCAATGAGCTGTGTTCACTTATTATTCCCATTTTATGGATCAAGAAATCCATTCAGAAAGCATTAACTGCCAAGGGGGTACCTGGATGGCTCAGTCAGTTAAGCAGCTGGCTCTTAATTTTTGGCTCAGGTCATGATTTCGGGGTCCTGGGATGGAGTCCCACTTTGGGGTCTGTGCTCAGTGGGGAGACTGCTTGAAGATTCTTTCTCTCTCCCTCTGCCACTCCCCTGCTCTCTCTCTCTCTAAAATAAATAAATCCTTAAAAAAAAAAAAGGATTAGCTGCCAGTACTTGTCCTTGGATTAGAGAGATTATGGTTATATATTTCCTGATATTTTCATTATTTTTCAAATTTTATGAGAGGGTCATATTTTTCTTTTATAATTAGAAATAAAGGAATGGTATTTTAAAGACAATGGAAATATTAGGTTTTTATTCCTTTTGAGGAAACCAGAAGTGTGTTTCTTCAATGCGAGATGAAACCCCAATACTGATCCTTTTGTGAAGCTTCGAGGTATTTTTATGGTGCATAGTGTATGGAGGAATCCACAAAGTGAGAGCAGGGACTGCCTTAGCTCTGTGAACCTCCAGTTTCACTGGTATTCAGGTCGGTATTCTTCACACCCTCCTGGGCTTCTCCTCATACAATGTGGCATGGGTGTTTTTTTTTCCACTGGAGAGCTGAGTGTTCTTGAAACATGCCATTTAACTCTCCCAGTGATCCTGCTGAGATCCCATATAGAACACATCTCAGAATCGCCCTGCGAGGGGCAAGGAAAGTGGGATGTTTATTGACAAATTTATACCCCTGATTGTCTGGGGGTCACTGTTGGTTCTTACAACACCTTGGCCGTCCTGGCTGTCTAGCGCAGTGGGCCAAAGTCTTCCTGTGGCCAGAGGACACTGAGGCAGACAGAGACACAGTGCTCCTTAGTATCGATGATGACCTCTGAAATGAGAGGTGACAGGGCCAGGCACCAACAGAATCTGCTACTGATGTTAAAAAGATAAATAAAATGATCCGTTTAAGGATTTGGCACATGGTAAGTGCTCAATAAGTGCTAATTGTCATAATTAAAATTACAGCATTAGCATTATCATAACTACCACAGAATTCATATTTTTAAAATCCAAGCCTTGTGAGTCCACGCCTCAGAATGTTTTAATTAACAAGAGAATCTTAAGATTTCTTTTTGGTTGTTCTCCTGCTCCCTCCCAACCACGATGGCTGCTTTGGGCTAACCCATAACTCCTCATTCTCTGGGTAGGAATAATTAAATGGGAGCCATTTTTACAGACTAAATCCTCCGTCCCTGAAATTCTGTGCTTTGCTTCAGGAAAACCCCCAAAAAACATTAGCCTCTATTGTTGTTTTATTTCTTCAAGCTATGCCATTTATGGCTTTGGGGTCAGGAGATAGACATCTTGTTTGTATGAAGGCTCCCGAGGGGTGAACTACAGTCAAACTATGTTACCCTGGAAGACTTTAAGCCAGTTTAGCTGCTCAATGGAGAACACATCCCAGGATGCAGGCGGGTTTCCAAGACAACTGGGGTTTGATGGGTCATTGAAGGCTGGCCAAAGCAGCTGCATATTAGTGCTCTGGAAGCCTCAAACTATTCTGCAAGAGCTTTGGGTTCAGAAAATCCAAAACATATTTGCTACGAACATTTTTCTCCTCCATTTTTAATCACATATATATTGCAAGGGAAATGTATCCCATCTGTTTTTTTTTTTTTACTCATTTATACTTATATCATCCAAATAAAATTTTGAAGTTTATTTGATGTTTCACATTTTAAAAAAATACTATAATGGAAGAACATATTTGGTAAAAGACAGTGCTTCTGCTCCTTCTGCTGCCAGTGACTGTGGGTCACTGAAGTGGCCTCCAAGTCCACATAGTGAATTGGCCATGTCCTGGATTCCTTTGAGAGACAGTTCCAGCTCTCTCAGTGGCAGATACAATGGGCAACAAAGGGCTCATCTAATTCTATTAATCACAGAAACTTGGCAAAAAGAAGAGCGATGGTCAAAAGAGGTTGAGGGACCTCAGATATCAACGAGTCCAACCTCACTGTTATTTTACAGCTGAGGAAACTGAGCCCCAGAGGGAAGAAATTCTTTGCCTAATGACACATGGTTAATTAAAGGCAGATTTGGGGTCATAAACTCTGGTCTCCTGAGCCAAGGAGCAGTGCAGCAGTGTTCTTTCTACTCTCTGTTGTAAAGCATCAAAGCACAAATGCAAAATCAGACTGCAAAAGCAGAGGCATAAGTGTGTGAAGAGTCACAGACCGTTATGAATTTGGGGGCAGAAAGGATCACAGTGATTTTAAAAACAGCCCCCCCGCCCAAGGAGCACAGGCTCTGGGGCTAGCCAGGTGGGTTTCATGGTATAGTTTAACAACTTTCTTGATGACAATTTAATAACCTTGGGAATCTCCCCCAAGAGCTCTGAGCCCTGTTTCCTAATCAATCTGCAAAATGGGTTAAAATTAGCACCTGTGCCTTGGATTTTCATGAAAATTATATAGAAACCTGCACATCAAAGCCCTTGATGTGGTGGCCTCCACAGGGCAAATGTTCAAAACACAAGTTTTTCTTAGCATTACTATTCTCATCATTACTCAAAGGTCTTACCTTCTAAGACAGGGTTTCCTACACTGTGTTTTGTGGAACACTATTTTCCAGGAGATGTGACTTGACTTGTTCTTATGAAAAATAAAAAAAGTGTAAGGAAAACATCCCATATCATCCTATGTTTTGAAAACACTATACACTCCACCTTTCTCTCACAGATTCTGAAGGCATAAAACACAACTGGTAAACTCTCCGAGAAGGCAGGCAGAGGAAAACACTGTCCAATTTTGTTGAATGAAAATAGTACCAGAGGTGGCTGATTTTTTTTTTCCAAGAATGTACGTAAATGAATCCTCTGTGGACCAGCTTGCCGTTGCACACAAGTTTGAGCAATGAAGGTACGGGAGAGATAAAGATAGATGCAAATCTGCAATGTAGAGCAGAGAGTGATCCGTCGCGAAAAGGCGTGCAAAGCCGAGTGTTCAGGAGCATTCCTCTTCGAAAAGAATGCTCATGGTTGGCTACATAGGAAAGGGATATTAAAGCAGGAAAGGGTCCGTTGGAGATGGAAATGAGGATGTTCCTGGACACAGAGTCAAGAAAGTGCCAAGGAAGTTCTAGAGAAGAACAAAAATCCACCTTCCTACCTTCAGCAGCGGGTGTGAGTGGGAAGAAATGCTGGCTGGAGATTTGGGGACCAGCTTCTCTTCTTTTCTTCCCCCAAGGGCAGGAAGCATCCTGGGTTCAGTTTCACACTCACAATGCCTAGCACAGGGGCTGGGACGAAAGAGGACTCAATAAATGTGCACTGAGTTGAGACCAGATCTAAGTGGATGTGAAAAGCCATGATAAGGAATCTGGACGTTATTTGGCAGGCAATGGGGAGCCGTCGAAGCTTGTTGCTCAGGGAAGTGACATGTTCAGAAGTGCACTTTAGAGAGATTGGTTTGGCAGCGTGTGGGGGATGGAGCCAAAGAGAGAGAAACTGGAGGCAAGAATCCTCCAAGAATCCACACGAAGCAACTGCACTCAGGGATGGGCAGTAGGAATGGCGACGAGAAAGCAGCTGCAGGCACTGAAATTTAATGAAACTTAATTATTTTTTTTAAGTTAAAAGAGGAAAATTGACAAGGATTCATAAGTGATTTCAAGTCGTGCACAGAGAGAGAGAGAGAGAGAGAGAGAGAGCCATCTGGACCTCTGAGGCTCGAGCCCCGGGAAACAGAATGATGGTGGTGTGGGCAGGAGAGAGGAAGGGGGAAGGTGGTATGGACTCAGCTGGGACAAAGATGGCTCCCTTCTGGCCTTGCTGGAGGTGTGAGCTGCTGATGAGACATCGAGGGCACCCACCAGAAGGCATCTGGGAGCGTGCAGTGGAAACCTGAAGATAAATTAGGAGAGAGACGACCTGCATGGGATCCACCTGCGTGGAGCTGGGACCTGCAGCTCTGTGATGCATGAGTGTGGGCTTGGAGACTAGAGAGAGACAGAGAAAGAAAGACAAGGTCTAAGGTATGGGCACCAAGAGCATCATGTCCACCAGTGTCCACGGTGGCAGCCTGACAGCCTGGGCCCTGCCCTACTCACGTCTCTGTCCAGTCCCTGCGGCTACCCTGCAGGACTGGTTTAGCTCCCCTGAGAGGTGGAGTCCAGACATGTCCCAACATGACCTTGCTCTTCTGTGTGGGAGGAGCCCAGACACCCACCTGCCCACTCAACTGAACTCTTCCCCTGTCCCCGTAACTGTCTTCAGAATGCCACCTCTGGAATCAGACTACTTGGATTTGAATCTCAGCACGCAGAAAGTGAAAGGGTTTTTTAAGCTCTGTCTTTGTTTCTGTTTTTCTACAAATTTGGAATAAATGTAGTATGTATGTGAGAGTTCACGGCTATGAAGAGTAAATGTAAAGCATTTAGAAAGTTCTTGACATCTAGTAGGAGCTCAATATATCTTGGCCATTACCATTATTATTTCTTTTATCATACCAGCCATTTGTAACCAGTACTGCTGCCTGGGCTTGTGCCTCAGTTTCCCTACAATGATTAAAAACCTGCCCTGATGTCCTGTTCCCTTTGCAGAATCTAAAGTACTTAATTTAAGTTGTGCTAGGCATTTCCTGGGTCTAGCTCTTACCCTCCCTACCTTTCTCTCTGGAGATCACTATGCCCATCATCGCTGTCTGGGAACATCAGCTGCTACATCTCTCCCACCACCTACTCATTCATTTATGTATGGAATCATCCATTCAGTTAATATTTATGGAGCATTCACTTTATGCTAGGTACTCTCTCTACAGCCACCAGATAGCACTTCCTGAAACTGAGGTATCCACATATTTTTCTGGATATTATGACACTGTGACTTCCCACCTCAGCCACCAGGCCAGCAGAAAGGATTGGAACACCGCTCTCCCATGAGTCTCTTGCATGTTTTGAGGTTGAGCCATCATACTTCTCCAGCAAAGCAACCCTGCTTTGTTGTGTCTTCCCAGGCTCATGAGCACAGGGTGGGCACAGGGCAAAAACCCAGTAAATGCATGCTGATGACTTGGGAAGATACACAAAAAGGTCAGCATTGCTTTTACCCCATCATGACTCAGGCTAGAAGACATTCATTCTCCCCTATATCTGTTTGCATCTGCCCTGATACCTCATAAAACCTTCCCCCAGATAGTCATTAACGAGGTGGCAACATGGATGTCAGGGGCCCAGGGAGACATTTTGTTTGATGTTCTGGATGAAGAAAACACAGACTTGCTCTTTGTGAAAGCATGGGAGCTCACTCTGAAGCTCTGCTTGACCGTCTCTCCCTGTCAACTCAGACATGAAGTCAGGGGAATACAATCGTATGGAGGAAGTGGAGCAGTGGAGTGTTGGTTGGAAGATTTAGAGGCTCAAGGACAGGAGTGGAAGAGTAAAAACAGATACAAGAGTCTGTGTATGGCTAATATGAAATGGTGAGTCAGATCCACATCAACAGAATGCTCCCTACTCTGCTTGTGCTGTTTTTGTGTGTGCATCCCAACTTCTGTGTACACATCCAGACTTCTGACTGGCAGTGAAGGCTGGGAAGGGGCTGGGCATTGTACTAGCAGTAAACTTACATCCATGTGTCATTGTAGGTGTTTTTTCTCCTCTCTGTTCTTGGGTAGCACTTAGCACCATGCCTGATATGTGGTGAATGCTAAGAAAATTTGAATGGGTGGGTGGGTGGGTGGGTGGATGGATGGTTGGGTGGATGGATGGTTGGGTGGATGGATGGTTGGATGAATGAATGAATAATCAAAGAACGGGACCATTTAGCAGGGAGAAGGGACTGTCATTTTCCATTTTTTTCTCTTTTGTGTCCATGACACCAGACTTAGGCAAAGAATAGAGAAGAGACACTGGGGAACCCCATTCTAGGAGTCTTGTGGACTCCCAGTTGTTGATGGGGCTGACTCCAGTCAATTCTGGGAAGGTGACCTTCTGTTCCCGAAAATGGAAAAGACCCCAGCGCAGAGATATAAGGAAACCAGACCTCACTTCTCGGTTCAGGTGTGGCAAGTCTTTCTCTGACCCTCCCCCCACCCCCAGTCCCCTTACACACACACACACACACACACACACACACACAGTGGTAGGAAGCAGACCCTGCTTTGAAATGGGGAAGGCCACTTCATCCCACCCAACAGGGACCACCTAAATCACACCAAATGCAGCCCAGCTGGGATCACTGCACGACATACCTTAGAGTTCTCCTATATGTATTGAAAAACCAAACATTTTTATATGCTCTAAAAACCAACTGCAGTTCAGTGGAAAGATCACTGATGTTCCAATATCATTAACAAATACCTTTTGAGCATTTATTTGCACGGGTCACTTATCTTTTAAACCTGGGTACTAGTTACTTTGTGGTTTTAGTTCTGTTACATGCACTAGGCTTTAGTTTTCTCACCTATAAAAGGAGAAGAAAAAGCAAACAAAACTCTTCTGTCCTAAGTTGTCAGGGCGAGGTGTGCAGAGAACCCAGGTGACACAGCGTCTGGCGTATAGGACACCTCTCTCCCCAACATCTTGGTCATTAAGACAAGTTCGTATTGCCAGTTCTCCCAAGTCTAGATCTCCCTGGGTCTGAGAACCCCTTCCCCGGGGAATGGGAAGGGCTCTTGGGAAGCTGTTGCCTCTCAGGATGAGGGAGAGAGCACCCTCAAGGTGTGCTCAGGCCAACTTCATTCATAAAACAAACATTTTTGGCACCACAGCAAGAGGCTGGGGGTAGCAGTAACCCAGTCCTGGGGACTGGGCAGTTGGCTCGTTAGGAGCTGAAGCCCCCTGGAGGCGGGCAAGGAAGGGGGCCAGAGGGGAGAGCTGTGCAGAGGCCAGCTGGCTCTCCCGCAGCAAAGTCAACATCGCCCCAGATGTCTGCCCCGGGGTTGGGGCCATTAGCTCCAGTTTACCTGCTCGCTTCATTTTTCAAAATTAGCCACAAAAGCCTCCCATGGAAACACGACGCGCAGCATTGCTCAGCGGGGGAAAAAGAAAACAAAGTATATCTTTTCCGCGCACTTGTTTGGAGTTTCTGAATGTCTCCCAGAGCCTGGAGACTTGGCAGGCGTGCTCCTGATTGCTCCCACATGGATGTCTACGTGAGCCCCACTTTTCTTTCTGCCCCCAGATGCTCCTCAGCTTAGACCAGGCCGCTGTCCCCTCCCTGTCGCCAGGCGGGCCTGGGCACCCCAATGCTGAGCCCAGCAAGGCACTGACTTTCTCATTTTCTTGCTCCTTTTCCTGGGGGATAATATTACAGTGGAAATTCCTGGGTTCGCTTTGAGGGTTGCTTAGAGACGGTGTTAGCTTTCAACCACCTGATTTAATCTCTGCTCACTCCCAGCTTCCCCCAGTGCTGCTCAGACAAGGCGGAGGGCGAAGGGGAGAGGTGAGGAGGTGAAGCGCTTGTCGGCGGTGACATCTTTTCATCAGGTTGTGCTGAGAGCGGGGCCAGACAGGAGAGGCTGGGGTGCTGGTGGGGGCTGTGACGGGTTGTCTGTCTGTCTCTCCACAGCCTGTACAGACCTCAAATGGGAGAATGGGGGGAGGAAGGGCAGAGGCAAGGTACCGACACAAGGAAAGATGAACAAAAATATAAACACTGAGACGCAAGGCTGTGCAGTTGGAGCTGTGGGGCTCAGAGTACATTTTTTGCCCTTAGAAAGTAATTCCCACCTACAGATTAGTAGGAAATTATGCAACAACCTATAGGTGCTAAAAAAAAATCTGCCCCAAATAAAAAGGCATCGAAAACACTTCTAAGAGAAGAACCAAATGCCACCCAAGTGATGAGAGCATGCCCGGTGGTGACTTACTGGTTTCTACTTTTAATCTCCGGGGAGTCAAGGAAACAGGAGAGATGCCAGAAGATTGGAAATTGGAATGTTTTTATTTACACTTAATTTAGTCATTAATGAAGTGTATTGTTAACTGTCAGTCCCACCGCAAGGCCCGGGACTCTTGCTTTCATCTGCTCCCTTGATCTATCCTGGTGCATAGAACAGAGTCTGATTCACAGCAGGTGCTGAATAATAATGGTTGAGTGAGTCTGTAAAAGGGGGGAATGGAGATGAGTCTGCAGCTCCCCCCACAGTGATGTTCCTCAGGGCTTCAGTTGGCAGACCAGGTAACTGTGAGGGAGCCTGCACGGCTTGAGCCACTACCGCGAGTTTCTGAACGTCTCTCCTCACTGTGTGTGCGTGTTTGTGCGTGTGTGAAATAGATGTTCTTATCCTCACTGAAGAAGTTCATGAAAGATCTTAGTAGCCCCCAACTCACCATCTTCCCCATTTTAAGAGCTCCTTCCTCCTGCATCATCTTTGGCTCTGGATCCACTCCAGCCATTTTCGGTGGTGTATTAGGCTGAATAGTGGTCCCCAGAGAGATGGGGTCCTAATCCCTGGGGCCTGGGACCGGTAACCATTACCTTGTAAGGAAAAATGGTCTTTACAGAGGGGACTAAGTTAAGGATCTTGTCTTGGGGGGACTATGCTGTATTATCCAAGTGGGTCCTAAATCGAATCACCTGTTATGATAAGAGGGAAGGAGAGGAGATTTGATAAACACCGTGAAAACAATGTGAAGATGGAAGCAGAGATGTGAGTTCTGAGCCAAGGAAGGCCAGAAGCCACGAGGAACTGGAAGAGGCAAGTCCTTCTCTGTTCGATGAGAAGGACTGAGCCGATGGAGGCTCAGCGATCTGTACTGTACAATTTCTGACGTTGCCTCGGGCATCTACATTCAGGTGTCTGATGGAGAGAAAAGAAGATTACACTTGGAGCACTTTTACAAGTCGTGATTACAAATGGCACATATCACTTCTACCCATATCCCACTGGATATAAGTAACTTTGTCATATTACCCAAAAAGGGCCAGGAAGTTTAGTTCCTGACCGGGTAGGCACATTCCCACCACAGCACTGTCATGGTGAGGGAGCATGGATTTTTAGTGGAGAGCTAGCCAAGGCCTCAACAAAAGGGAGAAAAATACCTACAGAAGCAAAGGGACTAAAACGACAACTAGGTAATTTAACTCAAAATATGAAACCTTCTCATTTGCCTTTATTATGCATTTTGGGGAGGGCCTCTGATCCAGTAGCCTTATGTGTCCACTCCCCTCTGACTTGTCCTGCAGGGAAAATGAACACAGACCCTGGAATCAGAAAGAACAATGTTCAAATTCTAGCTCTTCTATTTACTTATGTGACCTTGAAAAATTACTTCATTGTTTTGACCCTTAGTTTCCTTATATTTGGAAACAGGGGAGTAGGTTTCCTACCATCCATCCATGGGCGTGATGGTAGGTAGAGGCACTTGTAGTCTGGTGAGCACCCCCTGCAGGACGTACTGAGGAAGAGTCTCTGGTGCACATCAAGGGATGAGATCATGGTTTCTGCTAATAAGAATTAATTTGCTCTAAATCACAGATCTGTACCTCTGAAACAAATAATGCAATATATGTTAAGGAAAAAAAAGAAGAAAAAGATAGCAGGAGGGGAAGAATGAAGGGGGGCAAATCGGAGGGGGAGATGAACCATGAGAGACGATGGACTCTGAAAAACAAACTGAAGGTTCTAGAGGGGAGGGGGGTGGGGGGATGGGTTAGCCTGGTGATGGGTATTAAGGAGGGCACGTTCTGCGCGGAGCACTGGGTGTTATGCACAAACAATGAATCATGGAACACTACATCAAGAACTAATGATGTAATGTATGGTGATTAACATAACAATAAAAATTTAAAGAAAAAAATTAATTTGCTCTAAAGAGCTTCTGGGTACTGTTTGTTTATCATTTCTCCAGCTATCTTAAGAGGACGTAGGTATTTATCATGATGTTGCATCCACATTCTATACCATGTTCAACTCACTAATGGGGTTGACCAGAGGAATTTTGGTGTTGTAAAATGAAAGACTCCTGGCTTTCTATGGGAAAGTTATCGTGGAACTGAAAGTATCTAGGTGGTCTGCTCTCTGTACAGATATTGCTTTTGGTCTCCTTATTACCCTCCAGAGGGGATGTGTTCTTCTTTTTTTAAAAATATTTATTTATTTGAGAGAGAGAGAGAGAGAGCATGAGCATGGGAGGGGGCGAGGCAGAGGGAGAGAATACCAAGCAGACTCTACACTGAACACAGAGCCCGGTGTGGGACTTGATCCCATGACCTATGAGATCATGACCTGAGCCAAAACCAAGATTCAGAAGCTTCACCAACTGAGCCACTCAGGCGCTCTGGATGTGTTTTACCTATGAGATGCCCCGAGCAGGGGCAGAACCAAGGGTCAACCTAAAAATTCATAAGGGAGAGTCAATGAGTCAATATACACACATACACACATAACTCTAAGATTTGAAGGAACTACGATAATTTGAAATAGTCTATAAAATAATGTTAAATGTGATTAAAGATTAAATGACATAATAGAACACATAATGAAAATATGGCATAAAAAATAGGATATTTGCAAAAGGACCAAATAATACTTCTCAAAAAAAATATAGAAAACAAATTTTTTAAAAACGCCTTAGTGAACAAATGAAATACCAGAATAGACACAGCACAAGAGAGAATCCATGGGCTGGAAAATAGATCTAAATGTAGCAGTGAACGGTAAAAAGTCATTAGTGCCTAAAGTCAAGTCCAAACTGCAAAAGGTAACTAATACTGGAAAAAGCGAACTGCTAAGAAGCCTGAAAGCTTCACTGAGTAAAATATGAAGCATGATTTGGGACAAGATGTTCAGAACCAGGACTGGAAATGTGAGTGAGAGCTGGAACTTGATTTATATGTTGCTGCAATGTGATGGCATTCTTTAAGCCCAGGTCTGTGTGACTATGATCTTTTTCTTCTGTACTATGTGGTCTCTCATGGAATTACTTTGGCTGGTGTTGTTACTGACAGAGACTGAAATTAGAATTGCTTATTCACTTAATTTTTCCTTAAATGTAGATCTGTAAATTGTTTTAAAACAAAACAATGTGAATAATAAGATTATATTTTACCTGCTTCTCTGACAGGTGTTTAGCCACTTCAGGCTTAGGATGAAATATTTAAGATTGAGTAGCAACCCAGTGAAATCATAATTATAGCTGTAATTACAGTGGAAGCTGCATAAATCTCTCCCTCTCACTCCTGCAGCTGGAAAGGCCTCTCAGGGAGTTCTAAGTGGGTGGAGAAAGGGGACGAAATAAGTTTATTTCTAGGAGCATGTCTCAGAAAAGGAGGCAAGATACAGCCCTACTAATCTCCTGGTAGGCATTTCCTTGCATATAAAAAGACCAGTATGTAAAGGAAAAGTTTCTTGGCCACCACGGCTTCAACCAGACCCTTCCTGCTGGAAAACCTCAGAAGCCCCTTGTCTTCACCTCCCACTATCAGGGCTGCTATTCCCAGCCCTCACTCTGCTCTATTTGCCTTCATGCCTCAGAAGGCAGGGAAATCATAGCCAAAGCTTGAGCTGACAAATGGTAATAAAACCAAAGAACTCCCAGGCAGGATTTTGAGCTTGACCTCAGAGCTGCTGGTGAAGCTGGAGATATATTTTTAATGTAAATATTCCTGGTAACATGAGCTTGGGACTCATGCCAGCGAAGCTTCTGAGGGGCCTTTTCTCACTCTGTGTTCTGTGCACAAGTTTCTCCTTCTTAGAGCCTTTTCCTCTGTTCAGGAGCAAACTTTGTTTTATGATCACCAAAGCAGTTAGCAACCTGATGACTTTTCCAAAACTAAGGCTGAGAGACCGTAAAACAGGTTTCAGAGTTTGAGCTGAGGTCCTTCGGAAATAGCTTCTGGTCTAGATTTTACAAATGTTTGTGAACATTTGGTTCTAGACTGTCGCCACGCATTAGAAAAGGCGCATTTGCTTATGCGTGACTTGAGTTGGCTAAATCATATGGCATGTAAGAAAGAGCATTAGAGATACATTCATAAGGATTCAGAATCTTTGGAGAATTAAATAAATATGCTAAACTTAAGAGTAATGTAGTTGTTATGACGAGAAATATATTTGAGCTTCCTGGTGGTCGGGGTTAAAAGAAAAGCCTGTCAAAAAGGAGGACACAGATTGATTCCTAGGGAGAAATAATAGGTTCCATTTCATTCTCTGTATTTGCTGTATTTTAAAAGAAACATGTTACATGACAACTTCTAATGGGGGTATTGATGGGCAAAATGGAAAATACTCTTACAGCAACATTGAAACCAAGACAAAAGTGGTTTTTAAATTGTTATTTGATAAAACACCTTCGATAAATATCAAAGGTAAAATCTTGAAGCAAGATTTGGTGAAGAATGTCTTTCAAGGGACTGAGCTCACAGGGACTAAGTATACAAATCTTCCAGTGAATTTAGTTTATTTAGAGTGATGAATGAATGGGCTGACTATTGGTTTTTATTTCTTCAATTTTTTTTTCCTCTTAGATACCCAAAATGCTGAGCAGACGTGATGAACCCAAACTCTTGACTTACAAAAGACCTCATTGCCCTTCTATTTTCCCTTCTCCTTTTCCTTCACCCCACCTCTTCATCTTATCTAAGATTTACTGATCTATTCAATACACCAGTAACAAAGCTTTGTGTTTTTCATCTATCATCTTGATCAATCTTTGAAACGATCTTTTGAAAGAAACACCACCATACCCCATTTATTGGATGCAAAAATTGAGGCATAGAGACATTAAGTAACTTGTCAAAGGTCCCAGAGCTAACAAATGTCAGCCCTGGGATTTTTTACTTTGACCTATTTCACATTGATCTATCACCTCCATAATACTCTGCAATAAGCCACTCCCAAACTTAATGGCTCAAAACAATAACCATTTATCGTCAATGAGGTCTGAGTAGGCTATATTCTTCTGGTCTCACTCATGTCTCTGAAGACAACTGGGAGCTAGATAGGTGACTGCTAATCTTGGCTGGTATTTCTCTCTCTCTCTCTCTCTCTCTCTCTTTCTCTCTTTTTTCCCCCCCAGTGGGGGAGTCAGCTAACTGTCAAGTCATCTAAGATGACCTTGACCTTTCTCCATGTATCTCTAACATTCCTCTAGGGGCTTAGAATAGCACATTCTTATGGCAAGGAAGAAGTGTGAAAATGAAGAAGCCCACTTAGGCAAGAGGAAGGAGAAAGGAGAAACATGACTGTGCTTTTCAAGATGCTGTTTGCGTCAGGTTTGCAAACAACTCCATAACCAAGGAAGTCACATGGTTGAACATGGTTGAACCCAGAGTTGACAAGGGAAGGAGCTACAAAGTAAAGGACAAATTATGGGCATACAGTTAGGCCGTAATGCAATAAGTTCACTTTTGAAAGATTCTAAAGTCCCAGCTTTTAACCATTATGTCTATTGCTCATCAAAATTAATAATCCTTTGAATCTTGAGATTGCTGTGGGGACTATAGTCCAATGGGCCTTTCAAGTGAACTCTTTTAGCCACTCTATATCCATGTGGGGGTATGGAAAGTTAAAAATAGAATAGAAGGTGAAATGGTTTGGGGATGAGGACATACAGTGGGTGCTCATTTCTTAATTTGCTGTTTGAGGTATTATAGTAAGTGATACTAACTGCAGTACAAACAAGCCCCACATCCCACAGGCTTAATCTATTGAAGTTTGTTTCTTGATCATCAAAAGTTCAAGTGAGTATTTCTATGCAGTTCTAGGGCTTCAAAGCCCTACACTAGATCCCTTGCATCCTGCCAGAAGACAAGGGAAGAAAGAATGAGCATGGAGGATTGCATGAGACCAGACCTGAACCACTTACATTCCACTAGTGAGACCCCAGTTATAGGGCTACATGCACTAGATGAAGAAGAAACAGGACATGGTAAACATACAGCAGTCTGCACCATTTTTATTTTAGTCTTTTTACCTTGGATTCATCTACCTCCTTGTGGCAGTGGCAACCTGATCCTGCTTTGGATGTCACCACTTTTCTATCCTATATATTTTTAGGGAAGCAAAAATCCCTCTAAGGGCTGAGGGATTCTCTAAAGAGAAGATGCTTAAGCCAAGACCTTAAGAGTTAGCCAGGTGAAGATCTTGGATAAGAGAATCCCAACAAGTGAAAAGATTGTGCAGCACAATCCCAATGGAGGAGTGAGCGCTATCTTTGGGAGGAAATGAGAAAAGGCTTACTGGTTCATAGAACAGAAGCCAGGAATGAAAATGGGGATGTAAGCATGGGTGAGATCCTTTGGCACATGGGTCCAGTGTTAAAAAATTGGATTTAATATAAATCCTTGAATTGTAAGAACAATGGAAGATGAAGAATTCTGAGATGCAAATAGCACTGATGATTTCTTTTTTTTTTTTTAAAAGATTTTATTTATTTGACAGAGAGAGACACAGTGAGAGAGGGAACACAAGCAGGGGGAGTGGGAGAGGGAGAAGCAGGCTTCTTGCGGAGCAGGGAGCCCGATGTGGGGCTCGATCCCAGGACCCTGGGATCATGACCTGAGCCGAAGGCAGATGCTTAACGACTGAGCCACCCAGGCACCCCTAGCACTGATGGTTTCTGTTTATAAAAATTTACATTGGTTACCCTGTGAAGCATGTATTTGGCTGACAAAGTATAGAGAGGATATTTGGGAGCGTCACTGTGATTGGAAAGACCAGGTAGACAGATACATAATAATCTAGAAAGATAGGAAGGAATTCTGGAATCTGGATTAGAGGCTAATGATGGAACAAGTAGAAACTTAAAAAGACTTCTGGCACTAAATGGACTTCAGAAGAGAGGCAAGTTCTGGACAGAGAGGAATCCAATTTTTATGGGGCCCGAAGATTATGCAATCTGGGGGACCATTTTTCAGAAAAAAAAAAAGAACAGAATTACAAGCACAAACTTAGGTATAAAAGGTAGTATTTATTTAGAGTGGGAAAAGAAGTCACAACAAATTACTGTAATGATGAAGATTCAGTTTCTTTCCTTCTGAGGTTTCTTTAGGCAATTTGCCAGGAAATGCTTCCAAGGAAATGCTCCCTGGTTGTGACTTCTATTTTGCTCCATACCTAAAACATTGTACATTCCCTGAAAGCCTGCAACACTCACAGAGGCCCATGAAAAGAGTGGCCTGGCATAACTACAACAACCTCCTTAGCTTTACAATAAACCCATCTCTGGGTTTCGATTCATCAGTTTTAGCATCACTGGGATCTAGTGGTGGTTAAAACAATGGGGAATAATTTTTTTAAAAATCACCTAGGAATAAAATAGAACATACACAAGTGGGGGTCAAATAAATGAATGAAAAGAATACAAAGAAACAAATTAAAACAAAATCCTGAAGGACTCCAATATGGAGTAACCAACAAAAAAAGGAAAAAAGAGTTGACAAAGAGGACTGAAGAAAAAAGAAATCCATTAGACTGGGAAGAAGAGAAGCAGGAGTGTTGGATCACACTCCTGCCAAGAGTGTCTTGGGCAGGAAATGGTCAAGTTAGTTGAAGTCTGGTGAGTGATGTCTCACTGATAGAGAATATGCAACTTTACTTCCTAAGTTTATTATCTGTAACCTCCACTATAATGGTGAAGTCCAAAAAAATAGGAGTTTTTCTCAGTTTTCTTCACTGCTGTGTCTCCAATACCTGGAACAGTACTTGGGTATGTAGCGGGCATTCAATAAATACATCAATGGGTAAACAAATGAAAAAGAGATTGAAGTTGTCCATTTTATTTAGTGGTGTGGTGCCTCTCATGGTATTGAAAAGAGACTATCTCCTGGACTGGTAAGACTCAAAGCCAGATTTGGTGTGTTTGGAAAAGTGAGTAGTTATAGAAAATGGATATCAGTGGAGCAGACAACTTTTTGAGAAATGTTGCTGTTAACAGAGGGCACACACCAAAAGAGTTAAGGGGGAAGTAAAATCAAGGAAGATTCTTTTTTTTATGAATAGAGAAAGTTGATGGGGCGCCTGGGGGCTCAGTTGTTCAGCGTTTGCCTTCGGTTCAGGTCATGATCCCAGGGTCCTGGGATCAAGCCCTGAGTCGGACTCCCTGCTCAGCAGCGAGCCTGCTTCTCCCTCTCCCACTCCCCCTGCTTGTGTTTCCTCTCTTGTTGTGTTTCTCTCTGTTAAATAAATAAATAAAAATCGTAAAAAAAAAAGAATAGAGAAAGTTGAGCAAACGATATTCTGGAAAGATCTACAATCCAGAGAGTGCAAAGTTATTGAAAAAGTGGAAATGAATGTCATCCAGGGCACAGGTGAAGGAACTGCCTCAGGTAGAAATCTAGAAATTCTTAGAATTGCTTTTAACCTGGGTTTGATGTAATTACCATCTTTGCACACTAATGTGTGGACAATTATATGATTTTGGGGGGACATGAGTTATCCAGAACTCTGCTTTGGGATGCCATGGAGGCAACTGCTAACAGTTATTTCCTCACACTCCTTGCAATGGGACTGTTTTCTATTTCCCCCTAATAGTCAAATGACTTATAATGAATATATTTTACTCTCTGAGTAAAAATAAATCATAATAATATTTCTGAAAAAAATATGCTCAAAATGATATGCTCCTCTCTGGGCTTGGGTTTACATATTCTCAGTTGTTTGCTAAGGGCCAATAACCTCTAACAATCCTTGAGGATAGCACTGATTATCTGCTCAAATATGGCATTGTTCTGAATTGTCTCGTGCTGGATAATCTAAATATCATTTATTTTATGATCTGGGATTTAAGTTTAAGGAAAATTACAAAATATGAAAAGCATGACTCTGTACAAGAGAGAAAAGTTTTATAGGGTGTATAAAAGTAAAACACAGTAAAGGACCCAATTGCTTGAGACTTCTCAGTTCACGATAGCATTGGCATTAATTATCATCACTTGTGCTAATCCTAAACAGTTTTGTTTTTAAATTACATTGGTAGTATTTCAAAGAGCAAAAACACACTTGACAATAGATAAAATTGAATTTTAGTTAAATCCAAAGTGAGTCATTGGAAACGTATTTATTCTTCTGTATACATACACAAACATACAGAGGTACACACAAGGCAGAATTTCTTAAGTTTCAACTAGACTATTGTTAAGAGAATCATAAGAAACAAGGGTTTAAGAGTGATTGATGTTTTCAGTGCTGATCTGTATGCTCTCTTCCATGTAAACTATGGAAAAGTTCCCAGTTTCAAATCTCAAACTCTTCTGGGTAACGGGAGCAGTGAAATTCTGCCATGCTATATTCAACGTCTGGGCAAAAGCAGAACATGCTCGAAGGGATCATTTTGTATAAATATGCTTTCTTTAGCTGCTGTGGCGAGTCTATTTCCACTTCAGAGCTAGTTAGAGGAGTGTCATTCTTGTCTTCGGAACAATGCCCAGACAGGTACCCAGAAGAAACTGCAAATAAGAGCCTTAGGTTATCTTACTAAAGGAGAGCGGTGTTGGGCTGCCCCCGCTCAGTCCTGTGTGTCTGAGATCCTGAAATTGAAGCCTAATGGGGTGTGTTGCCTGGTGGATGCATGGTGAAACTCTTCTTATTTAATTTACCTGCCCATGGACCACCTGAAATCCAGGAGGAAAAACAATGTTCTTGTTGAAAAATTTAGAAAGAAGACTAGGGAGGAAGTTGTGCAGAGGTTCCCTGTACCTGGGCATGTGAATACAAGAGGGGTGTGGCTTGCAGACGAGTGACAGTATAATTGACAAATAGCAGGAATCCCTACCTCATGGCTTCTCCTCCCTCAGTTTGCTATGGGAGATACACAAAGCCATGAATTTACCAGACCAGAATAGAAGCTCCTTGGAATGTCTCACTGTTGTTTTCTAAGAGCCTGGCACTTAGTAGGTGCTCAGCAGGGGGCAGTGTGACACAGTGGTTAGGATCTTGGAAGCTATGCTGTCTCTGGGCCTCATCTTCCTCATCTGCAACATGAGGATGACCAGTCATTTCATGGAGTCTTGCAAGATTAAATTAGATAATAGATGGTTAGCTTTGGCACTGAGTGAGTATTCAATAAACGTTAACATTTGTTATTTCTATTTTTTAAATAATTATTATAAAATATTCCCCTCCAGCCCAAAACTCCCATCCAAACTCCAATCCTGCATATCTTTGTCTGGGAGGTCAGGGAAGGCTTCCAACTCACAATGTTCAAAATGTAACTCATGACCACCCCAACCAATTGATCTGATATCTGTCCGGCACTCCCTGCCTTAGTCAAAAGAGCAGCATCCAGGAAGTTTTGCAAACTTTCATGCTTAACACCTCCCTCCCCCGTGCTCCTGCCCACCAAACTAACCTGAGTGCTTTAGATTTTACCACCTACCTCTAGGAACATCCCACTTCTCTCTACTGCCCCCACCACCTCCACAGTCCAGGCACCATGTCCCCACCCTGGGGGCTGCGATGCAATCCTCACTGGTCTGCTCCTCACATCCTTTCTTGTCCCTCTCCAATCTGTCCTCCATATTGGCAGAAAGGTCCCTAGTGTAGGAACACGGATACCACCTTGTTGCCCCCTTCGTTTCTTCCCAGTGCTCTCAGAATGAGGACTAAAACATGCCCACCATTACTCCAGCCTAAGCATCCCAGACCTCCCTCCGCTTCCTCCTTCCTCTGGGCTCCACTCATTCCAGCTTGTTTCAGTTCCTCAAGAGGCCCTGATTTCCCTGGTCATGGGACATTAGCACCAGATGGGCCACCCCTCCCTGTCACACCCGCCTTGGCCTGTTGAACCCTACCCACCGCTCAGTTTTGTCCCCTCTTCAGCGGAAACGTCCTGAATAGATCTGTCTCCTTAGGGCACTGGTATCTCTCTCTGATGAGTGGTGATCACTGTTACGATGTCACAAACAGTTTTGTGGTTACTTGATTCATGTCTATTTTCCTCCAAGGTGTAAGTTCCACAAGGGCCAAGGATGAGAGATAGAGACAGGATTTGGTTTTGTTCACTTTGGGATCCACATTGTCCAGGATAATGACAGATGTTCAATATGTGTACATGTGTGTGCATGCCTATTACATCCCAAAACTTAACCCAGGTTTTTATTCACTAGCCTCCCTCCATCTTTTCTCCAGCTATTTGGAATCCAGTGAAATTAGGGATTTCATTATGTATTGATGACAATGTTAGGCCAAATGATAATTGGGGCAAACTATTCTCTGACTTTGCTCTGGGTATTTTTTGTTCAGTGAAAGCCTTTAGTATTTATTACCTGAGGCCAGACTTCTCTTTGTTTCTATATGAATTCAGGCTCCAACACCCCCTAACTTTCTAAGTATGGTGTGACCGCAGAGGGGAACATCATAGAGAAGGAATATCAATCAGTGAGAAAAGCTGGAATAGCCAACAGCATACCATCATTCTATGACTAGAATAGGGAATTGGTCTTGGAGGGCCCCCCAGTAGGCCAAATATCAGGTGTTGTGTCTCAACAAAGACCAAGGATCAGGTAGAAAATTCAAACCAGAAAATAACTCAAAGAAGGCATTTATATAAATGCTAAACCAGTGGTAAACGATGGTGGAGAGATGGAGAGAAGCTACTCATTTAGAGGGCTTTGATTCAAAGGGATGTTAAGAGCTTCATCTAGGCATCAATTTTTGGTGGGTGGTAGAACAAAGGTTGTTTCTGGAAAAATGCACAAACCTTGGGGATGCATTCCTCTTAATATTGACAAAGAACCATACTTCCTAAACTTAATGAGCACACAGATCACCAGGGGATTCTGTTAACTATTTGCTTTCTGATTCGGTGGGTCTGAGGTAAGACTAGTGATTTTGTAGTTCTAAGAAGTTCACAGGTGATGTGCATACTGCTGGTTTGGGTACCCCAGTTTGAGCAGTAGGTATGTAAAGCACTTCTTCCAGTCTTGGAGCAGATACTACCCAGATGATTCCAATGCTGATATAAGCCATAGCCTAGGATGATAAGTTTCCTGTGATCTCTCCTGAGTGCTCTGCCACTGGGGATCCAGGTCTATTCTAATGCTCTGTCAATGCAAGTCATTCTTAATTACTCAAAAAGAAAACTGGGCCACCATCAGCCTGAGAGGTACCGAGGTTAGGAAAGGGTTTCTTGATAGATCCTAGCATCTAGGACCTTGGGTTGTCCCTGTGGCCAAGATGGTGCTCAGCACGCTTTGACACCTGCTAGCAGGTTGAGGCAAAGGTGATAGATGGAGATGAGGTGAGAATAAAGAATGGAAGATACCTATTAAAGGGAGATAAACAGAACAAATACCCAGTGAGTACTCTTCTCTCTATATGTGCTATTTCATTTAAATGTCATTGTAGCTTTATGAGGAAGGAACTTCTTTTATTTGCATGTCCATTTTACAGATGTGAAAACAGGAGCCTGAAGAGATTAAGAAATTTCCCCAAAGTTGTGCAGCTGGTTATTGAAGGAACCCAGATTCTGACCCATAAAGACTCACTTTAAGTCTGTTGTTCTTAATCTGACTGCACATTTCCTGAGGAGCTTTGAGAAAATACCCATTTCTGAACCCTCAATAATTTATTTCATTGCTATTAAAAAATAAAGGGACCTGTCTAATCAATTTAATGTATATCCAGTGTTGAATACAATTTCCCAGGCCCTGACTCTTAATTACTAGGATTTATTCCCTCCAAAAAGTAACTCAGCATTCAAGCCAAATAACTGGGAATGCTTGATAGGGTATTTTGAGAAGGCTGCATTTAGGGTCATGAAGTGCCCCTTACTAACTGTTGGTGCACTGAGTCCTGATCTTACAAGGCTGAAGGATGATTTCCAGACTCTATTTGCTAGGATTCTATGTGATAATAGCTATGTAGTGTTTACATCACCAGGAGACACTGTTCTAAGCATTTACATACACCACCTCCTATCTTTTAAGAATGCCTGAAGTAGATACCTAGGAACATTCCCCATTGTACAGAAGGGAAAAACTACGATCCTGCAAGGTTAAATGCCTTGCCTCCTTAAGAGTCTGGCGGGGATTCAAACTCAAGCACATTGGCCCTAGGGTATGGGATAAGCCACTTTGCTGTACTCTCTGTCACTTCATGGGCTGTGCTTGCTTCCTACTGGCTCAGATGATGCAGGTCTGCACTACCCCTCATGATGTGAGAGCAGAAAGGGGCCGAAAGAGATTCATTTTGTCACAGAATGGAGTCTCTATTGGAGAATGGGGCTCAGTGCATGGCAATTTGGGAAGCAGATTTCCACTTACAACCAGGAAAGATTTTTTGGGCGGGCAAAGCCATCCAGCAAAGGAAAGGGCTACTTTGGGCAGGAACAAGTCCCTCCATCACCAAGACATCAAATATTTCCTGGGTGCCTCCATGGCAGTGATGTTGTTGAAAGCATTCAGGAATTGGATGCAGAGTGGGCATGGATGCTGTCTGAGGTCTTTAGTCCTGAGTAGCTGTGATCCTATGATCTGACTTCAGTCCTCAAACACTCATTCAGCAAGTAAGGGCTTGATCATTTACAGTTACACAGTGAGATATTTCCAGGAACGATTTCCCTGTAGCATTTTAATAAGTACTCTATAAATAATAATTTATTGAAGTTGCCTACTATGTTAGAAAAAGAATATATTAAAGAACCCGGGCTAATTGAAGCTGGCAGTTAAGTTCCCTGAATCGAAACCAATCGGTTTATCTACATGATTCTAAAGATTTGGGATGAAAACTGCTCATTATATTCCAACATCTTAATACCCAAAGATCCAGATGTTTCACAGTATATTGACATAGCCTTCCAGGAAACCTATGTGCAACACTGAGTTGAAAATGTTTTGATACAATTAAAAATAAATTGGATCAGAAAGAGCCTTACTCTTCTTTGGCTGGGAGCTGAAGGTTTGAACTTGAAAGATGCTGAAAGCTGTGTGACCCAAGTCAGCACGATTGCTGGGTCTTTCTTGTTGTTGTTTGTCTTTTGAAGATTTTATTTATTTATTTATTTAAGAGTGAGAGAGAGAGAGAGAGAGCAGGGGATGGGGCAGAAGGAGAGGGAGAGAATCTCAAGCAGACTCCACACTGAACACAGAGCCCGATTGTGGGGATTGATCTCACAACCTTGAGATCATGACCTGAGCTGAAATCAAGAGTCAGATGCTTAACCACCTGAGCCATCCAGGTGCCCTGGATTGCTGGTTCTAACTTAGATGATCATACAGCTTGAATTGCCTGTGACTGTCCAATTCACATCTGCAGTCCCAGTGTAAAGTTTAACAGAGCATCCTTTTCCTCCCAAAAGTGTCCTGGTTGGACAATAAACTACACAGCTATTGTGTAATTTACACACCTCGTTACATTAAAATGAGAGACTGGATGGGGTACAACCTACTGGAGGCAAACCAGTCACTTGAGGAAGACACAGTTTCAGATGGCGACAGGGAATACAGACCAGGAGGCAGAATTGGGGCTTAAGGAGAAAGTGCTTTTCACCATTCCTGAAGCATTCTTTACCCTTGTGTAACTCAGTGATTTCACTTAGCTTGTTCCTTCAGCTCAACTTTTGTCTGTGTGTATGTGCATGCAAGGAATCACAACCTGGGCTCTCTGTATGGTCTCTGTATGAGCTCGGATTATAAGTGAGATCATCAAGAGGTATAAACTTTCAGTTATAAAATAAATAAGTCCCAGGGATATAATGTATAGCATGGTGACTACAGTTAATACTATATTGCATATTTGATGGTTGCTTAAAAAGATCTGAAATGTTCTCTTCACAAGGAAAAAAAATTGTAACTATGGTGATGAATGTTAACTAGTCTTATTGTGGTGATCATTTTGCAATATATATAAATACTAAAGCATTATGTTGTACACCTGAAACTAATGTGATATATGTCAATTATATCTCAATTTTAAAAAAAAACTATAGCCATCCCTTTTTCTTTAATTTTTCCCAAGTTGCATTATTGTAGTAGGGTAGTTATGGACACAGACACTAGAAAGGGACATAAGAGGTACAAGATCCTCTGAAGATTTTGACTTCACTAAAAAAAGTGAGTGTGAATCAGGCTTGACAATTCAGTCTCTCTAATCTTTCCTCAGACTTTTATAATAATGACTAACATTTCTGAGCATTTGGTTGAGTTATTCACACATGTTATTTTTAATGCTCACGCAATTCCTAGAGGATAGGTATTGTCACTATCCCTACTTTGTAGCTGAAAAAAAGGACACTGGAAGCGATGAAGCAACCTGCTGAAGATTCCACATCGAGCAGGTCATAGTGTCCAGATTCTAACCTAAGAAGCCTGACCTATGCTCCTCCTGACTAATACTCTATTTTGAGCAGAGTGTTGTACACAGTTCATCAACAAGTATTTACCAACGTGAACGGGGTAGGGAAAGCCGTAGGAGACAGCTCCTGCTGTCACGAAGCTCCCAGTGTCTGGGTTGGATGGTCACCAGTCCAAGAAGCAGAGAAGTGGGATGCGGAAGTGCTCTGAGAGGTACAGACTCACATGGGGAGAAGTGTGCCCATTTGAGGACGTGATCAGAGGCTCCTGGAGAGGGGAGCACCAAGGTTGGTTTTAAGGAGAGAGAAAATGTGAAACAGGAATTAGAAGAATATGATGTCTGGCAGATGGAACAGCCTGGCAAATGGCATTGTCCTGAGGAATACATGGGAGTCTGGGTCCTCAGGTAATCCACTGGGGCTGGATTATTGTAAAGTTCAAGTTAATATGACTTATAGAGACACCCCAAAATGGCCTCTGCTCCCTAATGCTCATCACACATTCTCTCCCTTGGGTTCTACTCTCCAGTCTCAGCTTTCTATAGGACCCTTGCTTCAAGGCAATATCGTCCATGATCTTCTTTCATACTACAAGACCCTTTTCCTGGATGCTTTCTTCATCTATTTTGCTGTTGTCTGCCTCAAACATTGCTTTTTCGGGGAAGCCTTCTCTGATCTCCTGGGCCTGGTCATTTCTCTTTGCCATGCAATTCAATGGCTCTCCAGCAGGTACCCAGTGCTCTGCACAGTTTGCTTGGTACAGAGCCGGAGGTCAAAACAACAAAATAAAATCAGATGAAAAGAGATGCATAGATTAGACATGCAGCTTTGAGTCACGTTCAAAGACTGTTTCTGTAGTGGTTCTAGCAATAACCAGCTCAGTGTCTTTGAATATAGCCTGGGAGATATATGAGGAAGGGGGACTGTGGAGATATGGTCCTGGCGTGTGGACAGAAATCTCCTTCGAAACAATATGGAAGAACTTAGAATTTCAGACTCCAAAGTATGGGAGAGGCTTGGAGTCCATCTAATCTAAGAAACCTCTTCCCCAAGCTTCTCAAACTTTCCTTGCAAGTATTTGACCCTTTTTTCTTAAGGGAGTTTTCTCCTGTTTCTTCTGAGAAACCTACACTAGGAACTGGATTCAGTCGGTCAGTTAGGCGTTCATCCATCAACTGAGCACCTGTAATGCACTGTGTACACACAGGATCCAAGGATGAGCATGGCTCCTTTCCTATCCTAGTGAAGAGGAGAGGCTGATAAAGGAAACAGACACTTGAAACAGAGGATAAAACCTGTTTAAATATTGAGTCTCCTTCTCTCATTAGGCCCATTTTGGCCTCTGACAGTACAGAGTTGACCAGTCAACCTCCTTTTATGTGAAAACATCTATCATGTTCCCCAAAGACTTGCCTACACGTTCTTCTGATATGAGGCAATCATTTCATATTTTCTCCATTAGTTGTGGCCACTGATACTCTCATGAAGATCTATAAATGTCAACTTGTTCTTTCCCAATGTACTTAACGTACTTCTTTAGATGTGTGTGTGTTGAAGTGGTGGTTATGGAGGGGGTATGTGATAAACAGATGCAATGGGAAATTCAGTAAGAACATGCAGAACTGTTCATGTTTCTCAATTATAAGTTAAAAGGCAGAGCCTTGGGGACTGGGTTTTCTTAACTTTGGGGAAAGTGTGACGTAATAATCATTCCTTCCTTCTGAAGAAATGAAGAGAAATGAGTGGTTTGTTCGGCTCTTGATATAAAAAAGTCAACTGGAAAGTGATATTTTATTAGAACCATAAGTTTTGTTTGAGAAATTTTTAAATCCAGAGTTTATTTTCCTTTGGTATTGCTGTAGAGAGTCAACAGGAATTGAGATAATTTTTTTCTTGTATTTGTGCCCACTTATTAAACACACATGTGAGCGAGATTCTTTGCATAGGTGCAAAAGGGATTAGAAATTGGGGGGGAAAGGTGCAATTTGGTCCATTGACCTGTTTCCCTGCCCTCAGGACTCTTTCAAACAGCTGTGAGAAAGAGGAGGAGGAGGAAGGAGGTAATTTAGCAGTTCATATCCAGATGTTCATTTCAAACACACCCTGAACAACTTTTGCATGGTTTATTTCATTTTCTGAAACCATTTTTCACAAGCCTGTTTTCTCAGCTGGGAAACTTCTGGTGTAGTCTTTTCAAACAAATATTGCGTTTGGCATTACAAGAAAAAAAAAAAGAGCTTTTGAGACATTCAAAGGACAATCTGTTTGCCTTGGTCTGCAGAAGTAGGACTACAAGAATGTGGGCATTTTGTACCACCCAAAGTATAGGTGGGAAAGTTCCACACTCACATTCCATTTACATGGAAATTGGAGATCTCCTTTAGCTTGATCACTGTAATACTTTGCTGTGTTTTAGGTTGACCTGAAGTGCTGGAGATGAGAAATCTGGCTGCAGACAAACAGGGCCTGTGGAAGAATCCTCCAGGATTAACACTAAACTAGAACCTTCCACATGGCGCTCCATACACAGTAGTCCATTAAAAAACAAAAACAAAACAAAACAAAAAAAAGTGTGTGCTATTCTACTTCCACCCATCTTCTTATATAAAATGGGAAGAATTAGAAGCAAAATATTTTCTGAATGCCAATGAATCTTTTAGGCAGAATCCTATAAGCTATCATCCCCATGGTCCCATTCACCTCAGGGTCTGGGTCCTGGCAGCAGATTGCTCCACTAGAGTCCTGGGAGTTGGGGTCTAGGGCATCCCATCACCCCACTAGCAAGTGGAGCTGGTCTCCTGGCCAACTGTAGGATATTCCCCCTTCAGGGTTGAACCAAACCCGGAAATAGCCTCAGAAAGGAATGGGCAGCCTGAAAGGATGAGTCCAAAGGGAAAGACTAAGATTTGTCTCTTTAAAGAAAGGAAATCGAGCCATGAAGGTAAAGGGAATCAGAAGAAACAATAGAGAAAAGTTTTAATGTTGATGAAATAGAAAATTGAAGCGTTTAAAACCAAAACTGTGTCTTGGGTAAGGTTCTTAAACTTCCTGAGACTCAGTTTTCCCACTTTTAGAATTAGACACCTGAGTCCTCAGACCAGAGTGTTAAAATGGGGATTGGGTATAAAAATGCTTCATGCGGTGCCAGGCATATAATAGGTCTTCATTATTGGTTAGTTCTCTGTACCACATTCCCTTGACTTAAAGAGAATAGCAGAATAATAGGAGAAGTCTGTATTTCTGTAACTGTTTCTGTTGAAAATCTTTGTGTGTCTCTGAGATATTAAAGAAGATATCCAGGAAATGTAGCCCAAGATGGTGATACAGGAAGACCTTGACCTCACCTCCTCCCAGGACACATGAGAGCTGCGGCGACATAGGCTGAGACAATAGCCTCTGAAAAAGACCTGACAGCTTGTGGAGCAGTTCCTTCCCATGGAGGAAGCATGAAAAGGGCCACATCTGAGGTAGGTAGGAGAGGTTGAGACTAAGTCTTGCCATACCCCACAACCCTGGGGAGGCCCACAGCTGGGTGGGAACTCAAAAACCTGGAGCATCTCCCTCGGGAGTGAAAGGTTTGTACCCTGCATCAGGCATCCCAACTTTTAAGACTTGCACCTGAGACATAAGCTCCCAAAACATCTGGCTTTGAAAACCAATGGGGTCTGCATGCCTGAGACCCAAACAGCCCAGACGAACTGGGCAGCACCTCTTAAAGCCTCGTATGGGTTCATTCACCCTCGGGCTGGTGCAGAAGCAGCCACTGGAAAAGTGCCCAGACTTGAGAATGATTCGTTCCCTGATCTAAAGCTGTCTGGAGGGGCTGGGCCTGTTGGGAGAATCTTCAGGACAGAAGGCGCTGGTGGGGGCCACTTCTGTGCTCTCCCCCTTCCTTGCTAAAGCCTGCGGGTGTCTTTTTTTTTTTTTTTCCTTTTTCCTATTTCTCTCTCTTTTGTCCTTCTCTTTTTTTGTCTTTCTCCACAGGTGCCATCTTTATCCTCCAACTGGTGGGCGCCATCTTGGCACCCTCCCTCAGCCTCGCGAGAGATCACTGGCAGCCCCCCAGAAAGATGCTCAGACTCTCATAGGGAGCCCCAGGGTTTGTGCTGGGCTTATACTTGTGGTCCCACAGCACTGTATAGGCACACCTCAGAGGTATTGCGGGTTCAGTTCCTGGCCACTGAGACAAAGTGAATCTCACAATAAAGTGAGTCAAATGAAATTTTTGGTTTCCCAGTGCATATAGGAGTTACGTTTACACCATACTGTAGTCTACTAAGTGTGCAATAGCACTATGTGTAAAAAAAAAAGTATACCTTAATTAAAAAACACATTTTTGCTAAAAAATGCTAACCATCATCTGAGCTTTCAGTAAATAGTAATCACAGATCACCATAACAAATACAAAAATTATGAGTAAGTTTGAGATATTGTGAGGATTACCAAAATGTGACACAGAGACATGAAGTAGTAAGCAAGTACTCTTGGAAAAATGGCACCGACAGACTTGCCACAAACCTTCGATTGGTTAAAAAAAACCACAGTATCTGCAAGGCACAATAAAATGAGGTATACCTTGTGAGAGAAGATTCCAAAGCGAAGGAAGCAGTGCTAAGAGAGTCATTAAAAATAGTGTCTGGATGGTACTGAGGAAGCAAGGCCTATGTAAGACTCCTGTTTCAACAGGGTTTCAATTTTTGGAACACCATGGACTTTTGACTTTTGTCAGTTGTAACTTGTCAATTGCACCTGGACCACCTTCTGGAACACACCCTTCAGCTTTGGGCTGAAATAGAGATAATGTAATACCTGTTAGCTAAACAGCCAATGGTGTATTAGAGATTCAGTTTAACTCTGTCAGCACCAATCATAATTCCTTCAAAACAAGTTATGTAACCTTGTGGTCTCTGTCGTTATAAGCCTGCACTCCCTACTTGCAATTCGGAACACACTTTCGATTTCGGTCGACTCTGTGTCTCCCAGATTGCAATCCCTAAAACCCCAAATAAACACTTTGGGTTGCTTTACAGCTTTGTCGTCTTCTTGGTCGACAGCTTGTATATATTTGCATACTTTAAAAGCTGCTGCCTGAGGATCTGGCTTCCAATCAGCCTGAATCTAAGTACTGACTGAGATTCCCCCCTTTGGGGACACTGACAGGTCTTGGCACGCCCTCAACAATGCAAGCTGTTAAAACTAAAATAGGCTGCTCAGACAATCACCAAGTTTCAAGAGACAACCAAGAGTTAGGGCAAGGTTGAATGGTAAGTTTCATTTCTGACATGAGGCTACCCCTTCAAGACTGGGGAAAGATACCCAGCAAGCTGTTGGGTTCACAGATCTCAATGGCAAGAGAGAAATCTGCCAGGAGGACAGAGATTCAAGAGTTACAAGCACAGAGGTGATGACCAGATGCCTGGGAGTATCTGAGATCATCTAAGAAGCTACAGAGATCGAGAGGGAAAAGCACAGAACAGAGACCCCGGGCCAACTGCATCTGAGGAGCTGCGACATCAGAGGACCCTGCAGAGATAATGGAAAAGCAAACTGAACAAAAATATTGAAAGTGGAAATTAATGAGAACGAGGCCAAGAACATTTGTGAAAGAAACAAGAGAGAATTTTCTAAATTTTAGAGTAAATGTTTATAACTTAAAATGTAAGATATTTTAGAAATAATAACAGTTGCCTAAAATCACATATGATACCATGAAATACCGGGAAATGGGAGAAGGGATGAAAAAATAAAATGTGCTAAATTTCTCGACCAAAATAGGATTGAGTCAAAGGCTATTGTTTCTTCTTGACCTTGATAATTAGAGGAATATCAGATCAAGTATGTTATTTTGCAAAATTTAGTAGAAACAAAAACAGGATGATTCCTCCCAAATTACTGCAGGAGATTAAAGAAATCAAAGCAGAGTTCAACTAGCAAAAGACAGGAAATAGGGGAAAATGGTAGGAAAGCATGAAATACAGAAAACATAGGATCACAGAAGGAAGCTGGAATTTATCTCTTATGACAACAAATGTAAATGATTATAACACCACAATATTTAGAAGTCACTGGTTTAGGTGAGAAACAAAAATACACCTCTTGGAAGACACAATTTTTAAAAATGTCTCAAGAGGTTTAAACACAGTATTTGGAAAATGTGTATCAGGAAAATGCAAATAAGAACAACATAGATGTGTTAGTATTAATATGTTAGAGCAGACTCCTGGGTGGAAAAACATACAAATAGGACAAGAGTTAATTTACCAGGAGTTATATTCCATTATGAATAAGTAACTACTACTCTCTGATAGTCTCAGTAGTTGAGTAATAAATAAATATGCCAATTAATCTTTTAGAAATTCAAAGGGAATTTTTTGTTTGGAATATATACATTACTCTCAACTAGACACATCATACAGACAAAATAAGTAAAGATAGATAAAGCTTTATTAATGTGATAAGAACACACAAACATGTACACTACACCTAGAGAATGAAACTCATCTGGCCAGCTATGTTTCAGATCTTTTTCCCTCTGAATTTCAAGGAACTCTTCGTAGGACCAGTTTCATTTCCCTTAGGGTATGGTTTTCATAAGAATATGAAATTTTGTCCATTTTGTCCTACCATATGGTCACACTTCTCTGACGACATTCGGGACTCAGCACTATGGATGTGTTCCCATACGTGCAATAGGATTTTTGCTAAAAAGATCCTAAACTCTTTTTCTACAAATAAGTGCAAACTCTTCTGAGTCTCACAGACTCTCTAGGTTCCCATTTTACAAGTAAACTCTTGGGAATATTCATTTAATCTATCTTCACAGAAAGCTCTAGGAAAACTGCCTTTTAATGTCTCGTTGTATTGAATATCTTTCCAAGACTTAACTCCTGCAAAGAGTTTTAGAGGAACTCATTCACATCACCCACGCTAGAAGAAACATGCGAGGACACACAGTCATCTCTTACACCAGTGAACTATCTGGTACATTGCTCACAAAGGATGAGTTGGCTCTACTATCAGGAGTAGAAATTGGCTGATGGTCCAGATGGGCACTTGCTAAATACATCTGGAGAAGTCCTCAAAATTGCAATCCGTGTTTTTTTCTCCCGACCACAATAGTCTTAAAATACCTTTGAATTGTCAGAATAGTTATAAAACAGCCCTTCTCTGGCTCATTACCCACATGCCAGAATTGGGAAAACTCACTCAAGACTTCCCTACCCTAATCAGAATGGAGTATTTCTGATAAGCTTTGCTACATGATCTCATCATCTGTCATTATCCTCCCCCTCCTCCTCCTCTTCATCAGGCTTGCTTACTAAATTATCACATACTGGAATTATAATCCATGCAGAACACTGTGCCTTTTTATATAATTTAATCTTACAATAATGCTCAAGGTGGATACCATTAAAACTTCCACTTTAGTGATGAATAAACTGAGTTTCATGCCCAAAGCCACAGAATAAGGGCATAGCAGAGCTAGTACTGTTGACATCTCCTTTCTCCAGTCACCCTTCCCGTGGATTCTTATTCAGTCTTTAATTATAAGGACTCCCAGGTCATTTCAGGAATCTCTCCCTCTTTGATGGCTTCCAAAATGTTTGTAGTTTCTCCTTATTTCTGTTTTTCAATGTCCACGAGTGGTCAAGCACCAGTGAGAGAAATTATCCAGGCCCTCTCATTACATGCTCTTGGGAAACAGACCTTAAGGCCAGGATGTTCGGTGTTGTCCTCGCTTACAGAGATTGGTGGGAATTCGTTTCACTTGAAATTGTTTTCTTACGGTATATTGTCACTAGCTCTTAGGGACAGGGGTAGCCAAATTCCATTTGAAAAACTCACCATACTATGTTTTATTCAAAATGGCCTCTCCTGTATTAAGAAAACCATTTTTCTTGGGTCAGACTTATGAGTTTTTAGTTATTTGTCATTCATTCACTCATTTATTCCATACATGTGTAGTGTTTGTGTTCTGTGGGTCAGGCCCTCTGTTGGGTGCTGGATGAATATTAATAAAGTAGACATTCTTGAAGACCTCAGTGAATTTGGTATTTAGGGAAGAACCAACAGGCAAGCTAAGACCTGAAATAGATCAGTATAGTTCCTCTAACAGGGCTATGACCAGTAGAGAGAGAATCATAGGTTGGAATCCCACCCACGAGCCTCCTTGGCTAACATCCTACTTGCCTGGCTAACCCTCCAGGCTTTCCCGAACATGTCTGAATATTCAAGATATACACACTTCAGGCTCCCATTCTGGGATCCTGCTAGACTGGGAACCGTACCAGGCTCCACTTGGTTGGTATTGTGGTCCAGAAGAAGGTAGAAAAAGAGGAAGTTATATATGTGGCAGAATAGAGATTTCATCCCTGTCTTCTTCCCTTTTCCCTGGGACAGAGTGCTTATCTGTCTACCGCTTACCTTTTAGGGCTAGCTTCCATGCAAGTCAGAATTAGAGAAGAGTGTTACCGGAAGAAAAAAACATAGGAAAAAGGGAAGCAGCAACCGTGTTAGGGAAAAAATGCAGGGGAATAAATAGTCTGAGAAGAGGTAAATGTTTGCAAGTACAGGATTTGTTCATCTTGTAAGATATGTCTGCAGGAGATTAGTAAGGAAGATTCATTTCCTTTAGGACTTCAACCCTTTGAGTGCCTTATCTGGCCTCTCCTCTACCCAGAGTGATAATGTCCCTGGAGTGGAAAATAACGACAACCATAGCCAATTTTTGGGTTTGATGCTTGATTGAGCACTTATGTTCCAGGCCATACTATGCATTTTCCCTGTATTATTTCATTGCATCCTAATAATAACACTATGGAGAAGGTAGTAGTAGCATGTTCATTCCATAGGGCAAAGGTGAATAGAAAAGAAAAGCAGCTTGCCCAAGGGCCCACATTGAGAGATGAAAGGAGAATTGGGAGTCCAGAGCTCTTATGCTCTTATGTACTGCATTCCACTGAAAGAACAGCATTCTGCATTATTGGTTACCAAGTTTTATTTTCAAATTTCTAGTAATAGACTGTGCTGTACCTTTGTGTACTTCTAAGGGATTAACTAAAATGTCAAGTAGAAACAAGGTGTCAGGATTGGGGCCTTCAACCAGGAGACATATGATTGAAGATGCATCTACCAAGGGTTTTGCTTCAGAGAAAACTAAGAATTATAGTACAAGATGAATAACTTCAATCACAAAAAGGCATGGATATGTAAGTGTTGAGGTTTATTTCTTGTACTTAGGATGGAGCCTCATCCCAGCGAGAGAATTTATACCTCCGTGGCATTAGCCATTCCTTAAGTCTAAATAAAGACCCACAATGTGCCATGTGCTGTGGCAGGTGGACAACAGTGGAATGTAATGGTTCAGCACATATGATGGGGAGCAGAACTGGTTGGATCTGAATCCTGGAAATACCACCAACTCAATGAATGTGTGAAATTGGGAAACTTGCTTAAATGGAGGGAAGGCCAGTATTTGCAGGGTGTTGATGAATTAAGAACAAGACCATTTCCCACAATTACTAGGCACGTTTATTGACCAGGACATCGTGCCAGCTATTAGACGAGACCTGAATGTGAACGGGCAGATACCAAGATGTATCTGGTGGAAGAGAGAAGGTGGGTTTTGACACAGCCACGTGCAAAGTTTAAAGAAAGGTCTCAGAGGGGGAGGGAGTGTGGTGCCGAGTCCTCGAAACTTCTCAGGTGTGTTCCTGAGAGCAAGGTGGAGAGGGGCACTGTCGTCAAAGGGAACTGCAGTGAAAATGAGAACATGGCCAAGCATGGCCATCTTGTGGAACTGCAAAAGGAGGGGTATAACTGGGTTTAGAGTCCTACTGGGGGCTTTGTTGGAAAGTGAGCCTGGAAAAGAAGATGGTACCGTGAAGGAGGGTCTTTAGGCCACACTAAGTTGTTCAGACTTCACTCTGTGGGCAATAGGGATCCATGAGAAGGTCTTAAGCATAATAAATCATATTTTTGGCTGTCTCTGTTTTTTGTTCCAAATATTGTTTTTTTTACTTTATTTTTTAAATGAAAAAAAAAAACTTTTAAAAATGTCCTTCCAGCAAGTGATATATTGTATAATTACTGTAAGCATACTAATCTACAGAAAAAATTATAAATAGTATTTTTTAATTACCTAAAATCCCACAACCTTCAGGAAACAAACACTAACATTTCACTGAAGAGCTCTCTGAAATCACACAATTTCAATGAACTGATTAACAATGTTTTATAAATGTTTGAATCAATAATATATATATGACAAGCTTTCCATGTCAATAAATAAAGTCATACGTTAGCATTTTAATGATGGCAGAGTTTTCTATTTTGTGGAGGTAATGCAGTTTATTTACCCAGTCCTTACTGATGTAAAAGTCCTGCTAATTTCTGAACATTACAAACCGTGCTTTGACAAACAGTTCAGAACACAACGCAACAAAACCATAAAGTAATGGGGAGATTAGAAAACCTAATAGATTATTGAAAATTAAAACAAACAAACAAAACTCCCTTAACCTGCTATAGAACGAGAAGGGAAGGCCATGTCTAGCACCTTGGCTGGAGGTTTATTTTATTCAATAATTCAATTCTTCATCTCTTATTTATCGGCCATCCACAAAGTGTCTGGCCCTGTTCTAATAATGGGATACAATAGTGAACAAGTTGGAGAATGTTACTTGCATTACAGCATACATGCTAGCAGGGGAGACAAATTATAAATTGATAAATAAACAAGAACATAGTAGCTATCCAGGAGCACTACACAAGGAATTAACACAGGATGGTAAGACAGAGCAGGGGACCACTGTAGTTGGATCATCTAGGAAAGCTTCTCCAAGGAGCAGTCATTAAGGCTGAGCAATGAACGGCCAAAAGGAGGGAGACAGATGAAGATCAGAAAAGGGGAATCCAGGGAAGCAGCTGATGCAAAGGCCCAAAGTGGAAGATGAGCTTAGCAGGTTCAAGGCAGAAAAAGATCAAAAGGCCAATGTAGCTTGTATATTTTCAACAAGAAGGAACGTAGTATGAGGTGGGAAGCACAGAGCGGGTCAGGGAGCACCTTGCAGGCCACATAAGAGTTCAGATGTTACGCTTACTTAAAATGGGAAGCCACTGGAGAGTCTTAACTAGACTGGAAAGTTAATCTGTGATTTTAAAAGACCACTTTGGCTTTCCAAAGATTTTATTTATTTATTTGAGAGGGAGAACAAGTGAAGGGAGGGGCAGAGGGAGAAGCAGACTCCCCTCCTGACATGGGGCTCGATCCCAGGACCCTGAGATCATGATCTGAGCCAAAGTCAGACGCTTAACTGACTGAGCCACCCAGGCACCCCAAGACTATAGGCTTCTTAAGGACAGGTTGTCTTGTTTGGCTCTACATTCACAAGGCCAAGGAAACACTTGGCACCCAGCAGGTGTTACATCAACTTTATGAAGAATCAAGAAACATGTACAGAATCCAGTGTAGGGATTCATTTATTGATCTCACAATATTTATTAAATATTTAAAGGTACTGTACTAGGTATATGGATATGGTGAAAAATGAGACTTAGTCCTACCCTCAAGGCCAAACAGACCTGAAATGAATAAACACATGTGTGATCATTTTATTTCAATTATGAGTTGAAAATTTATTGGAAGAAAGGGAATGTCTTTTCTTGATATTGTAGCCTATGATGTATTCATTTTTAGGCCAGAGACAGGCCATCGCTGGTAGTCTCTATGTTCCTTTTCAAGGAGAAATCTAAGTCTTCTACTTGACCAGAAAATGTAAAAGGAAAGAGAGATTTAGGAGAAAGGATAATTAGTCTATGTGGAGATGTGTTGGCGTCTTGGTGGCTTTGGCCCTGTGGGTGCAGATGAGCAATGGACATTGGACATGGTAAGTGAAGTTCAGGCAAGAGAGGGGAGCTAGGGTCATGGCTTTGTGGAGGCCAAATAAGGCATGGAGGAAAATGCAGTGTGTGAGATAATTTGCCCTCTCTGTCCCAGTCAGATACATTGTACCTTCACCAGTTTCCCCAGAGAACTAAAACAGCATTTAAGGAATATGTGCTCTGGAGTTGGATGCCTGGTGGAGCACCAGAGTAGCATCACCAGTAGAATACTCGTGAGCAAATTATCCAAACTCTTAGACCTTCCGTTTCCTCATCAGTAAAATGTGGCTAATAACAGCACCTATCTCAGACAGTTGATGAAATGCTTTAATATATTTACAGCCCCTGAGTCATATTAAAGGCTTAATAGATATTATCTAATAGCTTTGTTATATTCAGTTGAAAATATTTGTTTATTACAAGGCTGTAACTCCTTCTAGACCATTGTTCATTGTGATCATCTGTATATTACCAATGACAACCACAGTATTTTGTAAAAAAAAAAAATGTGCTTAACAAAATGTTCTTGGAATTAATCTTATTGGATTAATTATTACTTATCTAAAATCTAGGAGAGCCCTTCATTACTGAGGACATTATGTACCAAAAGAGCACAAAGGTATGGATGGCATATTCTTCTGTCTTGTTCCATTTCATCAGTGGTGTTGGGATCCAAGATATCCTTTCAACAGGAGGGTTTAAGTCGAAGTTTGGAGATTTGTCTGAATCTGGTGTCATCTGTGGGTTCGGGGCTAGATGGAGTCCCCAGTGCAAAGGGTTTCAAATCAGACCCATGCGCCATCTGCTTCCTGGTCCTGTGGGTCAGAGAATAAGCCTTGACCTCAGCCCTGACTTACTGATTCACAGCTTATTATTGGTGAGGGGTGAGGCAGAACTACCTCAACAGTGGCTCCCAGTATGTGCCATAAAATTATAAAAACAGAGGAAATCAAAGAAAGAGAGAGAGAAAAAAAGCATATTTATATTCTTGCTGATGGAAATTATTTCTAGAGGTCATGACATAGGCTGGGTCTGAGATCCTGGAATCAGTGTTTGTCTTCATGTAGCAAGTGTTTCTTTTTTGAGAGGACATGGGAAGTAGGAAGCAGACAATGCCTTTTGGTGGCAATCCGAGCTGGCAGGGAGCCCCTTCTTCTGGGCAAAACTTCTTTGGGGGCCTTCAGAGCCTTCTTCTCTCAGCTTTGACTGACCTACCCATGAGATAGGTCCTGTCTCTTGCTCTCTCTGGAGACACAGAGCCTACGATTGTTCTGACTCTTGGTCTCTGCCAATTACACGGGGGCACAATGGGGTTGAATTCAAAAAGAGGGATTTCTCATTTCTATTTTTTTTTCCCTCTTCCTCTCATTTCCTGAGTTTCTGCCAAGGCAAACTGGTACAAACCAACGCCATCAGGAAATCTCGAGATGGAGCCCAGTTCTCCTGAACACTTCATACTCGAGTGTGTTCTTTCCCTAAATCTGTATCCAACACTTAGTCAAGCATGGATTCCTGTAAAAGCCTTGTGAAAAGAAAACATGGATCAAAGACACCTTCAAAGTGTTGTCATGTCGCCTTGAAAATCTCTGTGTGAGGAGCCAGTCTCAACCACTGGCTTGAGGTCTGAACTTCCCTGAGACCCTCCACACAGGGCCCTCCCATAGGGTCCTTCCACCAAGGCATATCCCCAGAGGGCCTTTGCCACCTCCCCAGCCTTGTGTTCTCCCGTGAGAAAGGACAAGAACAGCCCTGCCAGAGGCCCTTTCCCTTGGCAGCGCTGTGTGTCAGCAAAGCGTCTCCAGCAAGCGTTTCCGTGGGAAGGTCTTCCATCTGGAGCTTGGCAGAGAGGGGAAATTTCCTTTGAGGTTCTGCCACCCTTTCCCTTCGGCTCTCCATGAGGTGCAGCTTGAAGAGGCCTTGCCTGACTTTAGGGATGGTGCTGGTGTGTCTCATGGAGTCAGAACGGCTCTTCCGATGTTCCTCAGCAAGACTGAAAGGCGCTGAGAGAAAGAATGCTGTTTGTTCTGCCACCACCTCCCATCTCAGTGTGCAACAGGTCACAAGATGTGACAAGTTCATGGGCTAATTCCTTCCTTTTCAGTTAATAGAATAACACAGATGGGAACACTTACCCTGGGATCGGACGTACATTGGAGCGGCAGTAGAAGGAGGATAGAGGCAGCCTGGCCCCTGCTCAGGATTCTGCTCAACAGAAATTGTTTTCAATAGCATCATCACCGGCAGCTGGGTAGCCCCAAGAAGCTACTCTCTGACAGGAAGGCGCAGGCCTCTGGCATGGGTTCTCGTCTCCATCCACCATCCCGCAAAATGCTCACAGCATGCAAGAGGAATAATAAAACCAGACAGCAGCTCCATTGCTGCTGTCCTTTGGAGCCTCTGGGCAGCAAAGCCCTGGCAGCAGTTCTGAAACCACCCTGTAGACTGTCTGTGGGATGATAAATGGAATGTTACAGAAAGAGGGATGTTGAGACAGGAAGAGTAGAGCCATGCACAGCCCCACAGGGACCTCCTGCCATCCATCCTGGCTGCTGAGCACCCCGGATATTCAGGTCCAGAACCAGCTTTAAATGTTTGGTCCCTTACCAGATTATGACCTAAATTTTGGTTCAAAAGAGACAGAAACCCTTTGGTGATCAAATGGTTAAGGCTTTGAAGTCTAAGAGATACCTTCAAATCCCAGGCTGCCACTCATGAGCTACAAGTGTTTGAGCAAATAATCCAGCTCTTTACTGAGCCTCTGTTTTCCCACCTGTGAGAAAAATTAGGAAAGATGTTCCCCTTTACTCAACTATTGGGGATCAAATAAAATGTCCAGAGCTGTGGCTGGGGCATACAAATAGTAGCTATGGTTTATGATATATTTCATATGTGCCAAGCATTGTGCGTGACACTCTTATGGGCACATTTCTCATTAAACTTCATTGAAGTGCTCTGAGGCAAATGCTACTATCAACACCCCTTCCTCCATGTTGCCAATGAGGAAACTGAAGTTCAGTGACAAGACCTCACAACTTGCAAGTGATGAGATGGCTTGAAACCACTTTTATCTATCTATGACTTCAGAGTTTAGATTCATCACCATATCGTAGGCACTCAGTAAAGAGTGTCTGTGGCCATTTAAATCATGACCACTAGCCAAGCTGTGAGGGGCCTCCATGCCTTGCTAGACAGTTTGCACATCAATGTTTTAGTATCAGCTATAAGAAGATGATGTCAGAATAAATTATAAGGAATAACTCCAAAGTTGGAAGAGAACTAAAAAGTTGGGAAATCAAGGAAGAAGAGAAGGGCACGTTTCTGGGAATTTAAGTGAGGTTAGGTCAACATGAATCTTTGCGGACATTTGTCAATTACTTTCTACTCTTAACCCCTTCATCCCTTTTTATGGTAATAGCTCACCCTCCCTCCTGAGAAATAACCATTCTTCTACTCCATATGGTTCTGATGGGGATGACAAGTCATATTTTCCCACTGCATTAGACCACAAGAGTGGGCTGCCAATCATAGGCCTTGTCCATAGAGATCAGTACATAAGGTGAATCTATGATCCAAAAGGATCCATCAAGATAATTCCAGAAGATTTCATGTATTGATCCATCTTCCTAAGTCTGGAACATTGTATAGCCATTTTGGTTGCTCTCCTGTCCAAATAAATGGAAGAAATTAGCTCTAGGAGGGAATGCAACCAATAAAGGGAGAAGCAAAGGATGTAGAGAAAAGAAGAAGGAGCGGATGAAGATGACGAGGGAGAGAGGAGTGAGGGAAGGCAAAAGAAACAAAAGAGGAAGGAAGGAAAAGGAAAATGAAGAGGGTGAGGAAATAGTTTTGTTTCAGGATCACTTTGTGTCAAGATCAGTTCTACTTCTAGGCTCTCATGTCGAGTTTCCATCATGTTACGTGGGAGAATACTGGTTCTCACAGTACGCATTGGCTATGTCAACAGTGCTGTCATGAGCTTTTGAAGAACAAGTTCAATCATCTAGGATAATCAACATTTTCAGGACTTTCATAATTTCTAAGTCCCTTTCTTCAGAACACTCTTTGTCTTTATTGGGTCATGTAGAAGCACATCCCAATTAAGTTCCATTTGGTTCCTTATTTTTAGTTGCATGGTGTGATGGAAAGAGAATGAGCTTTGAAATCAGATAGACCTAATTTCAAATACCAGCTTCACCAGAACAAATTATTTAGTATCCCTTTTCTCATTTTTAAATTGGATCCGGGCACTTGAGTGTGAGAATAGTGTTCTTGGGCAAGTCCAATGATCTACAGTAGGAAAAAAAAGAGGGGGGGGAGGGCCTTTGACATAGTGCCTAGCTCATAAAATGCACTCTGAAAATAGTTGTTGGATTCCATGTAGCTCCAATAGCTAAAATCCACTCTTCCCTCCTGAAGACACTGCATGGGAACTTAGGATAGGTACCTAAAGTCTTTCCGGGGACCTAAGGACCTTCTGTAATTCAGAATAATGATGTTTCTCTGTACAATAGGAGTTGTTTATGGTTGTGCTATGTAAAATGTCCACAAGATATCTTAGTCTCAACTCTGAGAATAAGTTGTAAAAATTAACAAAATACATGAAGTATCTAATTTGTTCACTAAATGCACAATTACACTTCATACATCATTATCACTTCTCGTGGCTGCTTTCTCCCTGAAGTAACAGGCTCACAGCTCCCACTGCCCCTGTTGCTGGGGTGGAGGAGACAGTGATGATCTGTGGGACTCCTCTGACCTCGGGATATGTCCAGTGACAAGGACAGCAGGGCAGGTCCCATGGCTTTACTAGTGACAGTCTCCCTGTAGCTGATTCGCTTAAAGAAGGGAAGCAGCACATTGCTGGAGGTTTAGGGAATTTCATAGTTGAGGTTGTTTTTGTGCCTTTCTTACTTTCAGATCCTCTATTGTGGCATGTTCTATAGGGCTTTTCTCCGTCTCTGTCTCCCTCCCTCTCCTCCTTAACCTCCACCTCCTCTTTTTTCTCTCCTTCCCCCTCCTCCCTGCTGCCTCCTTCCTCTCCCTCCCTCCCTCTTTCTTGGTCTCTCTGTCTCTTCTCTCTCTCTCTCATCTTTGGTCACTGTGCCCTAGTTCTAGGCAATGGGGACAAGACCAATGAATACAACTGCATGTAAGATACAACCTCCTGCCTCAAAGAACTCACAGTCTCTTTGAGGGCACAGACTGAGAGCAGTTTGTGATCACTCTTTCGTTAGCTTGCAGCCAAGGAGGTGGACTCAAAACCCATGCCAGAGTGCAGAGCTGACTTCTCAGCCTGGGAGAGGTGACATTAAAGGGTGTCTATGCCTCACATGGTGCCCAGATGCCTCTCTTTGTACCCTGTGAGCCAGTTAAGAGGGAACTATCTTCCTATAAAGTCAGAGAGCCTTAATGCCTGGCAGACCCTCAATGTAAATTTCAAACGCTGTGATTTAAGTAAAACTTATTTAAAGTGAAAGTTGTGGTCACACTGAAGATACAACCCGTCTTTGTTTTTTGCCTTAGAAAAGTTTATATGGAATTCCTTTCTTTCCCATTCTTGATGCCCATTGGGTATAGGTATCCTTTTGGCTGACTCAGAACATTCATGGAGAAAATCAGAACCAGGGCCTCGTCTTGTCTCCCGAAAAGAGTTTCTCCTTTCAAATAAACCTGTGGGTAAAATGTTTACAAGTGTGATATTTCACACGTAGAGGAAAGGATCGTATTAATGGCATGAAAAGAGCTCTCTCTCACCTCATTCAAGCAATAGGCCTGTGATTGGGAGTATGAAACCCATGAACCCAGAAGAGGAAAGGACTGAGTATGATATAGGGTTCTAAGAAAAATTACAGCAAGAAAGAGCTTGGATCAGTTCTCCAATTGAGTCCCAGTTTTTTGTGGAAGACGATTATCCATACATTGTCATTTTGAATCCAAAGGTAGTTTCTCTCTCCCAAGCTAGAGAAAATAAATTAATGTTCACTTAGCATCTACTGTATTTTGTAGGAAGAGAGAGAGAGAGAGAGGGAGAACGTTCATTATTTATAGCACCCTAGATGAGAGCCTACAGTTCAAATTCCCTTGGCAAATTTGCTGTCGAGGCTTCATCTCTATGAAGGGATTTTCCTTACTAAGCATTTCCCAGTTTTTTTTTTTTCAGTCTCTGTTTTCTTAATTTCCTAATTTTACAAATTGTCCACCAGGGAACAGAGCTGAGAGGACAAAACCAACAGAGTGAGGCCGTGTGGGATTTGGTTGCCAAGACTCAAGAGGGTCTTGCTCTTACTGGAGCCTCAAGTTCAACAACAGTCTTACTAACAAAACAAAAACAGTTCCCTTGATACTCATTTGAAGGGAGAGGGTGGAGTGTGGAGCAAATGGCTTGTCTCCTAATAGGACTGAAAGCAAAACTCAAGAGAAGTCAATTAAGTCTATGAGTAAAGTAATTTTCGCAGGACTTACCCAGCAGAGAGGAGCAGTCATATCGAAGATTGAACAGGGGAAACCGGAAGCATTTCCAACTGGACTCATCAGAACTCACAAGGGTGTTTTGGGATGGGACAGCAATGGTCTATTAAATGGAAATATTCTGTTTTACTGATTCTGGGGCTATGGAAACTCCTTTCTCTATTTGGTGGTGAGCTGGTTCAGAAGGCTAAGAGAGGCAGTGTGGCCAGGGCTTCATGGCACACTGGGAGAAAAAATGGATATAAATATCTGGAATGTGGAGCAAAAGTAGTCTCTGTTATAGCCTCTGGGGAACAGATAGACAGTAAAATATTCAGTTTAACCAGAGGGGTCATGGAGCTTGTCCAATCCTGGACGGTAAACAAGAGCCATGTGAGCTGGGAGAAGAGAACTCCAATTTAGGTTGAAGGGGCTAGCCCCCTGACCTTAGGGGAAACAGAGGGAAGACAACAGGAACCCCAGCTGCTACTGGGTCAAGCAGAGCACACCCCTGGAACTGAGGCAGAGAGAGCAGGAACAAGGCCAGCAGAGGTTTTCAAAGGGAGGCAACTGAATTTGGGGCTGGGATTCTCTATGGTATAGAGGACATATTGGATGATTCATGATCATTACCGATCATCCACATGTGCCCGACACCATGTCAGGGATACAGTGCCATCAGGGGAGGGAGAGAGACAAGCTAAGCAACAGTTCCAAATAATGTAATGAGTAACACAAAAGAGGAGTGTAGAGAATGCTAAGTGAATGTCTCTTTAGGCTCTACCAGTGGGAAAGGACTCCTTCCTGCCCCATTGACACCACCCTACTTTAGGGCCACCATCATTTCTTACCTGGACATCATGACAGTTCCACACTGGCCTCTCCACATGCACTCATTCTTCTGCCCAGCACACCTGATTATGGTATGACTACATCCCACAGTACACGCCTACCTGAAACCCTTTCCCACTACACAACATAGGTGCAATCAAGGTTCTGTGATATGGCCAGCATGGCTCCACTATATCTGTCTTTTCTCTCCAAATTCATTTCATTCTACTCTACCATGCCTCTGAAAGGAGACCACGCTGATGTCAAGATGCCTGTAGGACATCTCGGCAAAAATGTGTAGAAAACCGCTATATACAAGAGAAAACTCAGGAAAGCAGCTGACATGTTCTCTCTGAAATGCACATTTTTGACTGCACTGAGGAGGAGTGGTAGGCAGAATTCTATGATGGCCCCCCAAGATCTCTGGCCCCTGGTTTATACACACCAAGTCATTCACTCAGACACTAATTTAGGTGCTACTGTGAAGCAATTTTGCAGATTTTGCAGATGGTATAATCAAAATCCCGAATTAATTGATGGAGAAATTATCCAATGAGCCTACCTAGTCACAGGAGCCCTTTAAAAACAGTGTTTCCTCCAGTATCACAGGAGAGGAAGTTGGAGATTTGAAGCACAAGAAGTATTCAGAGCAGGGGTGCCTGGGCAGCTCAGTTGGTGAAGTGTCTGCTTCAGCTGGGGTAGTGACTCCAGGGTCCTGGGATAGAGCCCCGCCTTGGGCTTCCACTCAGTGGGGAGTCTGCTTCTCCCTCTGCCCCTCTCCTTCCCTCTGTTCCTGTGCTCTTGAGTGTGCTCTCTCTTGCGCGTGTGCAATGCACTGTCTCTCTCTCAAATAAATAGATAAAATCTTTAAAAAAAAAAAGGTATTCAATTCAGCATTGCTAATTTAAAGGGGGAGGGATCCATGCAGTGGATGTGGGCAGCCGCTAGGAGCAGAGATTGGTCCCTGGCTTGTGGCCAGCAAGGAAACAGGGATTTCAGTCCAACAACCACAAGGAAATAAATTCTACCAACCACTGGTGAGCTTAGAAGAGGACTCTGAGCACCAAATGAGAATAGCAGCCCAGCCCTGATGAGTCTGATTTTAGCCTGGTGAGAACCTGAACTGAGAATCCACTGAAGCTACACCAGCCTTCTGACCCATAGCAACTGTGAGATAATACATTTGGGTCATTTTAAGCTGCTACACAGGAATACAAAACTAACATTTGAGGCAAAAAGAAAACTCAGCTTTCAAAAGGCTTGGCTGTATCGGACTTAAGTGAGCATCCTCCTGATTATTTACCGAGCCTTGCTGTGAAGTATTAATCCAGACAACTGCCTAAAGCATTGCACAGATGCACATGACCTATGCTCTTAGGAAGAGGACAGGGATTATTTCCACCCTCAGCTGCAACTTGCAGTTGAAAGTCTGATCGCTTGAAACACTGAGATTTTAGTTCTTCTTGACTCTGGAATAGAGAGAGAAAGGCTGGTAGACATTTCGATTCTCATTCTGAACAGCTAGGCTTGGGTAAATGGTAAGAGTGGATTGAAAGCTGGTGTTAGAAGCATGCATAGTTCTTACGTATAGAATAAGTAAATGAATGATTAACTTAATAAATCAAATAAATAACCCCTCGGGTCACTTCCAGATCACCAGTTCTACAAGTCTGGAAAGGAATTTGAAAATACTGGCATATGCTAAGGCCCAAAGTGCTTGTAGAGATTGGGGTGAGAGACAGGGGGACGTCCAAGGCTATCTCTTGGCAGATAACACGCATGAAAGGCCTACATTCTCATTAGAAGGGAACTGGGCTAATGTTGACACTTGACCTGTGGCATTGTTCTCCCAGTATGCACAGTCTGAGTCAAGAAAACTCCTTGCCAAATGAGAATTGCTGGCCGTTTGCCCAATCACCAGGCCCTGCTTGTTTTAGAAAAATTTATTACCATGAAAAAGAGACAAATTGTAAAACTCAGACTTCAGTGTTGAAAAATTAATTAGGCCTTTGGCTCTCTCTTCTCAGCATTTGTAGAGAATTTCTTTGTATACTTAGCTGGTTCAGTGATGGGGGTTAAATATGTGTACCCTGGAGATTAACACTCTTGTTGGAGCTATTTCAAGAGGGAAAGTGTGTCAGAACTGGGAGCCCATTTAGTATTTCCAAAGAACATAACAGGAGAAGTCAACTAAGTCAGCCTGGTGGTTGTCAGGAAGGGCTTCTTACTGGAGACAACTTTGGGACAGGGGGAGGAATGGCCCAAGTGTCAGGCTAGGGAGAGGTAGGGCAATCTGGTCAGAAGTTACAGAAGGTATAAAGATGGTGGCATGGGTGAGTCTGGTGGACCCAAGAAACTGAAAACCAGATTCAGCTTTCTTGGAGAAAAGACTCTAGCTAATGGCAGGAAAAGAGGATATGAGTCTGGAGAAGAAAACATAACAGTAGGTCTGAGTCAGGGTAGTAGTGGTCTCAATGCCTTCCTCAGGGGTCTGGGCTTTATCCTACAGGTACCAATGAGTTTTTACCAAGTACATAGCACAATCACTCTCATTTCAGAATATTATCTCTGAGGGTAGCAGTGTGGCGAATAAATCAGGAAATCCAGCATGATACCCCATTTTCTGGCTTTGCCAATGTCATGAACTAGGATAAAGAATGAAATTAGGGATGGGGAGTACATTTAGTTAGCTTTTGGACATGTTGAATTGTAGTTGCCTGCACTGCACACATGGATATGTCCTATTTCTGTTACTTAGGAGCTGGATTACAACTGGAGATCCAGACTGAAGAGCTGTTGCACGAGCAGTGTGGAAACAGGAGCTTGCCTAGGGGAACAGGTGGCAGCGTTGTTTATTACCTCTGCAAATCAGGACACTCCTTGAGCCCTTGTTGCATTGGCCAATCACTCTTGAATTTGTTAATACAGTAATTCACTCATTCATTCATCAGTAATCAAATTTTTAATGAGATCCTGCTATGATGGGCACCATTTCAGCACCAAGACAAGATGGACAAAGTCCTTAGCCTCATAGAGATTCAATCTTCAGAGAGATGAAGACAAGTAACAAATCATTGAATCGGGAAATGTCAGAAAGTATAAGTGCTCTATGGAAAAATAAAACAGGTTAAGGAGATCAAACATTATTGAGGTGATGGCAGTTCTATTTTAGGTAGATTGGCCAGGGAAATTTTCCATGAGGAGATGACATTTGAGCAAACACATGCAAGAGTCAAGGAGTGAGCTAAGCCAAGGTGTAAAGAAAGACAGCACAAGGTTTAAAAGATCTGAACCAGGAATGGGACTCCTCTCTCAAGGAGAAAAGAGAAGGTTACATGTAGCCAGAGTCAAGCAAATGAGAGGCAGAGGAGTCGAAGATGAGAGTCAAGTAGGTAACAGGTCAGGAAGGAGCTTGGGGCTGGGGCCAGTGAGTGTGGGTGACATGGGAAGCCATTGGTGGCTTCCAAACAAGCCAGGGGTGGCATCCAATGTGTACTTGGAACAAATATCACTGAAAGATCAAAGTTTTATTAGTATTGTTGTTGCTATTACTATATTATCATGGTTCACTTCTTCACTCATTCACTCATGTATTCTAGAAACATGTTCTGAATGCTTTCTCCATGCCAAACATGGTGGTGAGTTTGGACTAGTACGACGTGACTCCTTCCATCACTGGTTTGCAGTGTGACAGGGACACATGCCTATGTAACACTTAGCACTAAAGTTTCTTCAGTGCACTTCTGACCCTACCCCTTATACCTCAGGTACAGATGGGAGAATGATTTCAACGTTGTGGATCTTGGCATGTGTAAGTCACATCACCTGCACAATATCCCTCACTTCATTTATTTTATTATTTGGTTTTAGTCCCATTCCTCACTGTCATTCTCCTCTAAGATCCTTCATGTATATATTTTGGGTTCTATAAATTCCTTCAAAATGTGCTTTCCAGTTTTTTCCTTCCAAAATACACATGCCAGGTCAGGAATAGAGAGTATGATGCATTGAATTTTGTGTGGAGATCAAGAATCTGTAACTAAATATATAAATAATATAATATAATATTACAATATATCCCCCCAAGTATTGCTGAGACCTGTCCCAATGTAGGACTTTTTGAAATGGGAGATACTAAAGTTCAGTGATATGTTGATGAACTGACGCTCCTAGGGAAGAGAAAGGCCCTGACCTGTAGTATTTTCTGACGTTCATGGTGTAAATATTCTCACCATGACCAACTTCAAGCTAAGATTCAACAGTCAGGTTGCAAAAGGCCTGAGTATTTAACAGTTGTCTGGAGCCAGGTCCAGCATACTGTTTTCCTGTTCCTTGGCTCCACCTGCATGATGAGGACATTGCTCTGCTCATGAAGATCGGCCATCCCGGCCCAGCGTGTTGTCCTTCCCAGGTATCAGGAAACTTCAGTGTCCTTCCATGAAGAGAAAGTTAGATGGGTGTTCCAGGGACCCTGATAAGCCCATCCAGAGGTGAGTGAGAGAGCTGCGTTTTCTTTTCAAGGATGGGTGAAGAAAGTTTGTTGTTAGGTCAGCTGGGGGTCCTGTTGTTGGTCTCTTGTGTGCACATGGTATAAGCCAACCGTTCAGTCCTGACATTGTAGACAAGTTTTAGCCAAATTAGAGGGATGGCTTGTGGCCATTCTAAATATTGCCTCAGAAATGTTTACAATCCTTAGGTGACAGTGTTTACTGGAATCATATCTGCTATTGGTGACTGAAGAGTGCAGTAGGGCAGACAAGAGATCCTGAAAATATAGAGGGTGATTGGATTTAGAGAGTCCGTAAACAGAGAAGCTGAATCATTTCTAGAAGGCCGAGAGATGACTTCTTTTGACGTATGCTTCCATGTGGGTTCTGACATCTTTGAAAAAATGCATGCTCTTCCTCTTAAGGATCTAAATGATGAAACATAGCTGCTGAAAATCAGAAATAGTAAATAGTGCCATGGACTGAACTGTGTCCCTCCAAAATTCTATGTTGAAATGCTAACCCCCCATATGATGGTATTTGAAGATGGGGCATTTGGGAGGTCATCAGGGTTAGATGGGATCATGGGGGTGGAGCCCTGAGCTGATGGGGTTAGTGCCCTTATGAGAAGAGACAGCAGAGAGCTTGCTCACTCTCTCTCCACCAGCTGAGAACATGGGAGAAGGCACCTATCTACACACAGGGAAGAGAACTCCCCAGAAAAATTAACCTCACAGACTTTGATCTTAGACTTTCCAGTCCCCAGAACTGGGAGAAAATAAAATTCTGTTGTTTAAGCCACCCAGTCTGAGGTATTGTGTGATGCCAGCCTGAGCAAACTAATACAACTTCTACCACTACTATTACTGCTAATAATAACCTAAACATCGTACATGTATGCTTTCCTGTAATCCGCACAATCATCTGTGACGTTGGTTTTAGTATTTTCCTCATCTCCTAAGTGAAGAAATAAAAGAAGTTAAGGAACCAGGGCAAGGCCATACAAGATGGCAAATGGCAGCTGGGATTGAACCCAGGCTATGAGGGTCCGCAGTACCCACTCTCCACTGCTACCCCACAGCGTTTCCCAAAGGTCACCATGGTGCCTGGCATATGGGAGGTACTCAAAATACATTCGAGGAATGACTGAAAATAAATGAATGATAGTGAAACTTCCAGCACAAGAAATTGAGTGTGGAACATACAGATTTTTTTAAGCTTTTAATGTCGTGGAAGACCATGCATATGAATTCACAGCAAAATTCTCTACTATGAACCTTGAAAATTTAGTTCTTTCTTGGAAATCTGAAAAAAAAAAAAAGGAGTGTAAGCCTAAGGTAATTGTCCTTTTATACTGTTACACTTGTCATGATGCCAGTATCCACATATTTCCCCTAAGGATGAAATTAAAATGCCAAATTTTCATGATTGTGTGATGATTACAGAGTAAGTGCTGAGGGAAGAATCATAAAGTGAAAAGACATCTGCACGCCTTCCCAACTGGTTAAAGTCAGGCTTGGTGCTTTCTGTTATTTGCAGGAGACTTACTGAGTATGGGTTTTCTTCATATTCCTGCTGTATGGAATATTTATTTCCTGATCATCATACAGTTCCTGACTGGCTGTGACCTGTGCCTTTAGGAAGAAACACTTGCCAAGTGTTGGCACCATTCAAAATGCAGTATATCCCACTTGCACTGAAAACAGCAGGAAAGTTGCACACTGAAGACCAGTTAACGTTGGTACAATACATCAGTGGTTGGGATTTAAAAAAATACACATTTCTCACTACCAAGGACTCTTCCCCAGTGATTAGACAGGGTCCTGCACAAGAAAATTTTGGGCAGTGTGCAAATGAGCTTTGCATTATACATATAAATGCAATTCTTATATGAAGTTTAACTGTCTACCTTATTTATTTGTTAATGACATGTAAAAGAGAAGGCAGTAATGGGGGAGAAAATCAGGTTCTGACTGCATCAGTTTAATTCAGAGAACTTATGTTTGATTTAAAAAAAAAAGCTACAGAAAGAGAATTGTGGACATAGAATTTATCTCTGCTCTTTCATTTCCCATTTTAGGGGGATGCAGCCAGACCTGTGAGGAGTGCTGCCAAAGCCAGCAAGACATATCAGGGGCTCACTCCTGGAGCTGAGTGATTTTGCCCTTGCTGACCACAGTGGAAGCAGATGAAAAGGACCAGCATGTTGTGATGAAGTTCTCTGTTAGTTCTCCCCCTGGGGCTGGTGGGAGGGGGCACGTCCATTTGTCCCGTTTTATAAGTGCAATGCCTTTCCCTCTTAAAAGGAAGAGATTGCCACATGCCATCTGCCCCACCATTAGTCAAGCGGTGGAAAGAACTCAATAAGGGCTAAGAAGTACAATGCCCAAAGGGACACCATCAATCCCTTATTACCACAACTTCCTCATTCTTGAGTTGTTTATATTGATTTATCTTTTGCTCAGGTAGAGTGACTTAGAGTAATTTTCTCAGCAAGAGAACATGGATTGCTTCTGTTCGGAGCCCATGCCTGTCTGCGAATGTTTTCCAGCTGTCCTCACATGGTAATTGGGTGTGGGAGAGCAGGGCCGTTATCTTTTCCCCCTCAAAACTCTATGGTTTCTTTATTCAGACAATGGGTGGTGGGTATCAAATAATGAAGCCACCAGGACTTGGGGTCTATTTAAATCAAGCTACCTTGTGTTCCCACTTCCATGGAGGATGCATGCTTTATATTTGAACGGCCAGTATATTACCTGGATAAATCTTGAGTTTTATTCTGTCTTTAATTTTTTACAAGGATTAATGAATTATTTTAGCCAGCAATTTTCTTTTACTCGAGAATGTCTTCTTCTAATATTCCTTTAAGTATTACTTCTGATGTGTCTGACATGTCTAATATGAATATATATGTGTGTGTGTGTATATATATATAAAGTAGGCACATATCTCTCACATACATATATTTTCTTATGTGTACATATGCCCATATATGCCCTATATGCCTCTAGGCTTCTTATCGTAAGTTTGCTTCTAAATTTCGAAGTTCTTTTTCCCTTTCTCTCTTCCAATATACATTATTTTTATTGAAAAATCTGTTATTTACCACTTTTACCATGGGTCCTTAATGCAAAAATCAAACAAATAATTCATCTTTTAATCTTCTCCCTTATCTATCTTTCTTGTCTTTTGATTACTTGACTTAATTTGTGCTCATTTTCATTTCGTAGACTTCACAATTTATAGAACATTAACCAGAAATATTCTAAAAATTTCTATTTTGGGGAGTTTTTAATCCAATTCCTGGGGACCACTAAAATTTGGAGGTTTGTTCTTGAGTCCATCTGGAGAGGTTTTTTTTTTTTTCAAGCTTGAATTTGCTTTCACAGGAGACTGGAAGAGAGACTATATCTCTTTACCATGTCCTTATCTCTGGTATATTTTCCCCTGGGCTCTTTCTTGATACTTGTATAATTTCTGAGTTTTTGTATAGCCAATAAAAAGTTGTTAGCATAGAAAAGGCAAAGACTCAAATCATTCCCCTAAGGTTTTGTTATATTTTATTTTCCAGCTGCAAATACAATCTTGGACTTGCTTCAAAGAAATTTACTAACAAGAAGAAGCTCTGTGTTCCAGGGTATGAACCCCAGAAACAATCTTTTGGAGAAGAGATGTTTTCTATAATAGAATACTAAGTAGCAAGCCCTTCAAGATGCTGAGTGTGTCTACTTGTCATTACAGGCATAAACCTGCCTCATTAAAAAAAAAAAAAAAGCCCTTTCTATCGAGCTGCACCCCTTGGTCTGGCCCCTGTGGCTGCTGGTGTAGAAAACAAGACTGAGATTATCAAACATTTGTTGAATTGTCTCAGTCTTGTCTGATGCTGATCCACATGCTATATAAATGAAAGTGCATGAGATAGAAATAGCAGGTTAGAATGTAGTTTTATTAACTGTATGACTTGCAGTGGTATTTGTCTCCTGCTCTTTATGTAGGTAATGGCTCCAAGATGCTTTCTTGTCTTGTTCGAATAGTTTGAAAATTGACCCACACTGTCCTTCACCTGTAAGTTTGATCATCTACCTATGTCATGCCTCTTGTCATGCTCTACCCAACATACGGTGAACATTAATCTCACAATCAAAAGCCTGTATTATATTTTTAAATGCATTTTTTATAGCCATTAGCACCTATTGCCTTCTGAGTACCTACTTGGTGCAAAGCTTGAGAATTTAGATCTTCTGACATCCAACCAAGAAAGCTTTCGGTAAATCATGTCTAGGGAGAAGTTAGGAAGCACCATGTTTTCTGTTTCTGGAAAACCGGGTGTTGTTTGGTCAGAGATTTTTAAATTGACTTACGTTTCTTTATATAATTTTTAAAGACTCTATTGCAAAGAGAACATATGAATGCCTACTTAGCTCTTGGAAGCCTGGGGTCCTAGAGAAAATGCTGCTTTCTCTCTTGTTGCAGTTCAAGGCGGGGTATGCTGATGGCCAGAGGGGATCTGGCTGCAGTCCAAACCCATGCCTCTGACTTTAAATGCCGAGAGGACACACTCAACTTCCAATGGCCCATCTGACAATGATGAGACCATGGCTGACGGGAATTATCTCAAATTTGTCAGGAATGAGCACACACTTGCTAATGGCCTATTTCCTTCCCCCACATGCATCCCTGCAGAGGAAGAAGGCAAGAGAGAGCGGGACCCTTGGCTCAGCTTCTGCCTTTTCTCCTCTTTCCTTTCCCAAACACCCTCTCCTCTCACCCCAGGATCATTCTTGATTCTTGAATTCCCATCAGGTTTCAGGGGAAAGGGAAATACTATTTCTTGTACTTTTTGTTGGCGAAGAAATTGATGCTATCTGTCTCCCATTGTTCTGCCCACCATCCGGTTTGGACCTGACTGAGGGCAGGAATGAAGGTGTGCATCCAGTTGTGTCCCATGTCCTTTGAACAACTCTGTTGTTGCAAAGAGATCCCATTTCAGAGATCGTTCCCATTTACTTGGAATACTGCTGGCAAACTCAGTGCAATACCCAAATGAGAGTCACTGAATGTATTCAAAGAGCTACTAAAAAGAAAATCTCAAGAAAAAAAAAAAGTCCTCAATATCTTGATTGAACTTTCAGATGGCTATAGACATGGAGGATAGAAAATCAGCAGAAAGAAACAGGCTCTAGGAAACTGTTCCCCATCAGTGACAATGGTTTTGCCACAACCTGTGAGTAATATTTATACACTACAGTTGAATCATCATACCAGTTGCACATGGTAGATGCTCAATACGTATTTGTGAGGGTCAGTACCATACTGCTGGTATACCTGCTTTTCTAGGTAACTGGATCTAAAGAAGAAATAATTAAAATGCATCTACCCTAGAATTAAAGAGAGGTAAACTGCAGTATTTAGATTTGGGGGGTTCTTTTAAAAATAAACTTTTTTATTTTAAATTTATTTTAAAAATTATCAAAATAGTACAGAGAGTTCTCATATACCTCTCACTCAGTTTTAGTTTCCCCTAAAGTTAATATCATATATTATCATGGCATATTTGTCCAAATTAAGAAACCAGCCTTGGTACTTTACTGTAACTTTATTTGAATTTCACATTTTTTCCCCATCAATGTCCTTTGTTGCTCTTGTTGTTTTGGGGTCAAATGCAGCATACCACACTTCATTTCTCTCTTAGTCTACTCCAGTCCATGACAGTTTCTTAGTCTTTCCTTGCTTTTCATGATCTTGACTGTTTTAAAGGATTCAGGTATTTAGTAGATTGCCTCTCAATTTGTCTAATTTTCCTCATGCTTGTGGATTTCTGGGAAGGATCCCACAAGGGGTACATGATAGTCATATGACATGACTGGTGATGTTAACCTTCATCACTTGGTTAAGGTCATGCCAGGTATCTCCACTAAAGAATTACTATTTTTCCCTTGTAAGGGACCAATTTTAGTTGTGATTTATTATTATTCCATTTTGCAAAGCTTTGGGTATATGCTGGGAAATGGTTCTTTATTGTGAAATGAAAGAAAAGTGGTTCAGTTAGTAACAGAAAGATCTTGTTGGAATCCTGGAGAAAGTTTAATCAGTAATGGACTTGTAACAAAATAATCCAACCCTTGAAGGACATGAGAGTTGGAGCTATGAGGCTGGTCCACGCAGCTTTTCTCTGAGCTCTTTCCATGGGCACGGGATCTGAGCACTGCCTCCCATGTGCATACTGGGCAGCAGGGAAACCCCACTCACCTGGACCTCATCTGTGTTGCTATTCGCTCTTCCCAATGGTCCTAACTCAGGCTCAGGCTCCCTTCCTGCACACAAGGCCCCACTGCATCACATCCTGGCCTCTAGCATGCCCTGTCAGTTGCTACCCCGTCTAGTTCCCAAGCTCAATGAAGGACAGAAGTGGGGAGGGGGTTTATCAGATGCTGAGATTGTGGAAGGTAGAAGAAGGTAGCCCTCTCTTAGGTCTGGACTGTGGGTGAGGGCCTGACAACACCATTAGATCTTTCACAGAGTGGAAATTAAAACTTTCACTAGGAGATCTTCTGTATTTCATGATGCTCCAGGAGGATCTGTCTCCTAACCTCTCTTGAAGTATTATATAAAATGTTTATTTCTATTACCCTAGTGTTGTAAAACTACTTATCAGGAGTTGAGCACACAGGTTTTAGGAATTAAAATGAATCTTTCTATCCATTTAAAAAATAGATTTTATCTTTAAGAAAAAAAAAACCTAAGACTAGCAGGGATCTGAGTTTCTGCTTAAGCTTAGCAGGATTCTGTTAAGCTTAGATACTTTGGGGACTGTCTGTCCAACTGTGGGAGTGACTCCATCAAGGTTTCCTTTGTATGAGGGGCCCATTTCATCCTAGGTTTGGTGAAGGGGTGCTTGGTCTAGGGAAGAATTCTCAAGGAGATAAGATTAGGGAAAAATAATTTCAGGAGCTAATGATTTTGCAGTTTCAAAAGTCAATAAACTATAAAACAGTATAACTTTGCCATGATTTGAAAGCTGAAGTTGATGAAGAGTGTCTTAAAATACTGTAGAAACACATAGCCACCAATTCAAGAGGAAAAATAAAAGAGTTTTGAGGACCAAACCAGGATATCTAATTGGAATCATCGGATTAACAGGAGGGGAAAAGGAAAGAGAGGGGAAGTAATAATTTTAAAAGAAACACATGAGAATTTTCTTTGAGTTAAAGGAAGACAAATTTGCAGTTTTAACTTTCTCACTGGGTCTCACGAAAAAAAAATTATCGAAAAAAAATAAAAACAAAACTTACAAATTCCTAAAATCTAAGCCAGATAGAAATACCTAACATTTTCCAGTTATAAATAGTAGATTATTTTTACATAGCAGAGTAAATCTGCCTAATATCAGATTTCTCTTTAACATGGAAAACTATTCTGCAATACCACAGACTCTTGAGAGGAGGAACTACAAGGTTAGTATCTTACACATGGGGAAATACACATATGTTGGCAGAAAAGATCCATCAGGACAGGTCACCAAGAGGATGATCTATCCATGTGAGAGAACGATCCATGTCCATTGTTTGAGGAAATACCAGTGTACTCTGAATGTCATTACAGTAAGACCAGAGATTTCAACATATTGGAAAATATGAAAGGGAAAGAGACAGGGATGGGCAGTGACTAACTATATAGCAGGTAAGGATACATGGACATGATACATATGTTTATATGAACATGACATGTGATTATATATAAAATGATACATAGTTGGATGATGATGATACTACTATGAATTTGTAGCATAGGTATTAAGTATTCTTGGAAAAGATGATACCAGTAGCAAGGGAAGACCTTTTAATAGACTGCCCCCCAAAACCAAAACAGTGAGAAGTGCACTGTATCCAACTGAAAGGTGCCTACACTGAGAATGTCCCAAATGGTCACAAGGTTGTTACATTCTAACCATAACCCACCCTGATAAAGGGTAAGAACTTTAACCCGCCCCTGTTGGAGAACTGGATCTGGGCAGAGGTCAGGCACCACTGGCTCATAGCTGATCTCCAGATTCATGTTTGGCAGGGTTTACAGCAATTCCAAAGGTTTCATCGTAAGGTAAAAAGTGACACTGTCTAAAGCATTTGTATCTATAGGAGTGAGAGAGCAGATGTGTGATGGGTCAGTGGGAGAAATAGAGGTTTCATTGTGATGATTAGAGGGGGGAATCACCAGCAGACTTAAAAATATAATAAACTTTCTACGGGGATGGCTGGGTGGCTCAGTCAGTTAAGCGTCTGCCTTTGGCCCAGGTCATGAACCCAGGGTCCTGGGGTCCTGCATTGGGCTCCCTGCTCAGCAGGGAATCTGCTTCTCCCTCTGCTTGCTGCTCTCCCTGCTTGTGTTCTCTCTGTGTCTCTGGCAAAATAAATAAATAAATTCTTAAATATATACATATATATATAATATATATGTATATATAATAGAGCTTCTAAATTACCAAGAGAGAATGGAGAAAAAATTAATAATTGTGTTATGAGACAAATACAAATATAATGAAGAATTAGAGAAAATACTGACGTCAGAGCAAAGAGAAATCAAGGTCATATTCATTCAACAGAATAAAGAAGGATACTGTATAATAATCAAATATAACGGTTCATAAAAGAGACCTACAAAGAATGTACATTCTTATATAGCAAAAAAATTTGCAGCAAAATATAAACATTGAGTTAGGGCTCTCAAAACATGGTAATTTGTTAAAATAAATTTGAAAAAATTCTGTGTAACTACTTTAGAATATAAAAATCCATGTGGGTAAAAATAGACTATTTGAAGAATGTAAACAATAAGCACAATTTATTTATATAGAATGTGTTAACCAAATATTAAAAAATGTCCTTTTTATGTCCTTGGAACACTGCAAGAAAAATAACACACCTAGTCACAAAAAAAAACCTTAATAAACTTCCAAAGGACAGACTTTACAGGCCCCATTTTCTGATACCTTCCTCCCTGCCCCCCCAAAACAGAAATCAATAGTAAATGATATTTACCCCTGGAATACATAACTAGTTCATTTCTGTTTAAAAAATTTTTCTCAGACACTACCCGATTAAAAAGGGGGAAACATAAATCACAAAGTATTTTTAAAAGAATAAATGGGGGGAGAACCCCTCAAAATAAAACCTGTGGGTCACAGCTAAATCTAGATTTTTTTTCGGAGGAAAACATATAGCCTGAATTGAATTTTTCAAATTACTCTTAAGAAAGGGAGCCTGAAAATAAACTTTGATTTCAATTGCACACCATATAAAAATGGGCAGCCAGCATTTAGCGTTACATAAACTCAATGCAAAGAGTTAGGGAATGATTTGTGGTGGGCCAATGGATAAAGCAGTCAGAAAAGTCCCCTCTGATGAGCTAATCTTGAACAGAAAACTCAGGAAAGGAGAAAGTAAATCAGGTGACAATTTGTTCGGATCCACTGGTGTGAACCCAGATCTGAACAGGGACTTCTCTTCCAAGTACCAGTGGTTACTTATTTTTGGTTCACAATGAGGTGGCCAAGAAGGCTTATGGAGACAACTGGAAGACCCAAATAACTTTCTTTCTTCCTTATTTTTCAACAGTGAAACTAGCTTCACAGTTTCTTATGATTATGTAAATACATTTTATTGTAAAAATAGAGTGAAATAAAAAGGCATTTAATGGTCCCTTGAACTCCTGCTGTACCAAGATAACCAAAATCAATGTTATTGATCATTTTTTCATGAACCTCTTTGTATATGTGTATATATATATACAGATACTAAGTTACTTCTTATTTTAGATACTTTTTAGTAGATTTTTTTTTCAGCTTTTGATGTCTGCCTCCTGCTTTCCCTTCCCTGCCCCCTCATTCTGCCCTAGAGAGCTAATAATGAAGTTTACATATCACATACTTTCCATAGCCTATTCGATAGTCACATTACTCAGTGCCTACAGTTGTAGCTTGAACTGTTGATATAGATTTAAGTATTACTATGGATATACACTGCAAATACTTAGCTCTTATTTTAAAAAATGTCCACAGTACATCATGCTTCTCTACCTCTTGATTTTTTCCCTAACATAAATTATGGTAATCCTTTCAAATCATTTGGTCTGAATCTAAGACATAATATTCCCTATTGTGAATATACCATTATGCCTTCAACCTGTATACTTCTGAATGGTATTCACTTCCCCACCTCCATTTTTGTTAAGGTTAAAAATCCTGGAGTAAATATTTATTTCCATGTATGGATCCTTACATGTTGGTATTTTTAGTTCTATAAATTGGATTCTCAGGAATGGGATTATTGGGTCAACAGATACATATATTTTTAATTTTTAAAGATCCTTGGAAATTGCTGTCCAAAAAAAACCTGTACTACTGATTCATGCTGATATCAACAATGAATGAACTCCACATAGTCTACATCCCTGTTTATGATAAAAAAATTTTTTTTTCCTCAGCTGATGGGTATAAAGGACCACCTTGTTAATTTTATTTGCATGGTCCTAGTAAAGAGAATGAGTATCCGTTCTTTCATTTCCACTGGCCATTTGTTTGCAATTTTCTGTTCATATATTTTGTCCATTTTTTCCCTGTTGATTTGTATGTATTTTTTTATCAATTTATTGTCTATTTTTAATATATTCTAACCTTTAATCTAGCACACATTAGAATTTATTTTCTTTGATTTGCTTTAGTATTGATTTAAAAATATTTTAAAAGATTTACTATTTATACAGTCAAAGCTGCCTTTTCTTTAATGCTTTTGGGGTTTGTTTTAGTTATAAGGGTTTCTCAAACCCTTAGGATTTAACATATTGTCTCCTAACTTTTCATTACATTTAAAATTATTTGTTTTTATCTCAGCTAGAATTTTTTTTTACATGTAACATGAAGTGAATATTTAATTTTTTCTTTTTGGTGGAAAATCAGTTGTATGGGCATCACTTATTAAGTTCCCACTGGATTGCAATACTACTTTAATTTATTAAGTGTTCATATATACTGGGATCCTTTTGAGCACTCTGTTCTGCTTCTCTGATCTCCTAGACTTTTGTTATGTTAATATCAACCTGGTTTTATTACAGTTGTATTATAATATATTTCAATATCTGGCAAGACAATTCCTTCTTCACTATTTTGAACACAAAGCTGAAAGTCAGTGTTGTCCCCCATCCTGATTTTACATGCTTCAGCTTTTCCAGGGGTTTTATGAGCCATCCAATCCCTTCTACGATATCAGTTTTGCTTGAAATCCTGGAGTGGTTTATGTATTCCTGGCTGAACCCAGCGGATGCAATAAGAATAAAGCAAGATAGCTGACCAATCAGTTATTATATAAAAAAGTTGGCATCCTTCTAACTGGCAAGAGGTATTTATAATAATTAATTTTTAAGGACATTTTCAATAGCACTAAAAAATATAAGCTGTCTAAGAATATATCTAAAAACCAAAAAACATGTAAAAGACAATTATGGCAGATTTTAACTATACCTTATGAAAAACATGATATGTTAAAACACTAAAATGGACATCAATTGTGCAGAATAGGAAGCATGAAAATAAAGAAATGACAGCCACAAACGTGGACAATGAGCTCAGTCAGTTACAGTAGCTTACAGAGTTTTAGTATCTATTATACTGGTTTCTTATAAAGGGTATTACCAAGAATACAGATGAACAGTCTGATGAAGAACATAGGGTGAGGTCCAGAAGGGTCCCGAGTGCAAGAGATTCTGTTCCTGTGTACCTGGGGTGCACCACCCTCCTGGCACATGGATGTGTTCACCAACCTGGAAGCTCTCCAAGCCCCATCATTATAGGATTTGTTTTTATTTGTTCTTTTTTTTAATGTTAGGTTAATCACCATACATTACATCAATAGTTTTTGAGGTAGTATTCCAGGATTCATTGTTTGTGTATAACTCCCAGTGCTCCATTCAATATGTGCCCTCTTTAATACCCATCACCAGGCTAACCCATCCCCCCACCACCCTCTCCTCTAGAACAATCAGTTTGTTTCACAGAGTCCATAGTCTCTCATGGTTCGTCTCCCCCTCCGATTTCACGCCCCTTCATTTTTCCCTTCCTACTATCTTCTTTTTTTTTTTTCAACATAAAATGTATTATTTGTTTCAGAGGTACAGGTCTGTGATTCAACAGTCTTTACACAATTCACAGTGCTCACATTAGCACATACCCTCCCCAATGTCTATCACCCAGCCACCCCATCCCTCCCACCCCCCACCACTCCAGCAACCCT
>NW_027397100.1:6797227-6837268 GCF_003265705.2 Callorhinus ursinus | reverse complement strand
ATATATATGCATATATATAGAATATATATGATATATATATATATATCATATATATACCACATCTTCCTTATCCATTCATCTGTCGATGGACATCTTGGCTTTTTCCATAGTTTGGCTATTGTGGACATTGCTGCTATAAACATCAGGGTGCATGTACCCCTTTGGATCTCTACATTTGTATCTTTGGGGTAAATACCCAGTAGTGCAATTGCTGGGTCATATAGTAGCTCTATTTTCAACTTTTTGAGGAACCTCCATACTATTTTCCAGAGTGCCTGCACCAGCTTGCATTCCCACCAACAGTGTAGGAGGGTTCCCCTTTCTCCTCATCCCGGCCAACATCTGTCATTTCCTGACTTGTTAATTTTAGCCATTCTGACGGGTGTGAGGTGGTATCTCATTGAGGTTTTGATTTGGATTTCCCTGATGCCGAGTGATGTTGAGCACTTTTTCATGTGTCTGTTGGCCATTTGGATGTCTTCTTTGGAAAAATGTCGGTTCATGTCTTCTGCCCATCTCTTGATTGGATCATTTGTTCTTTGGGTGCTGAGCTTGATAAGTTCTTTATAGATTTTGGATATGAGCCCTTTATCTGATATGTCATTTGCAAATATCTTCTCCCTTTCTGTTGGTTGTCTTTTGGGTTTGTTGACTGTTTCTTTTGCTGTGCCAAAGCTTTTTATCTTGATAAAGTCCCAATAGTTCGTTTTTGCCCTTGCTTCCCTTGCCTTCGGCGATGTTTCTAGGAAGAAGTTGCTGCGGCTGAGGTCGAAGAGGTTGCTGCCTGTGTTCTCCTTTAGGACCCTGATGGACTCCTATCTCACGTTTAGGTCTTTCAACCATTTAGTCTATTTTTGTGTGTGGTGTAAGGAAATGGTCCAGTTTCATTCTTCTGCATGTGGCTGTCCAATTTTCCCAACACCATTTGTTGAAGAGACTGTCTTTTTGCCATTGGACATCCTTCCTGCTTTGTCAAAGATGAGTTGACCATAGAGTTGAGGGTCCATTTCTGGGCTCTCGATTCTGTTCCATTGATCTATGTGTCTGTTTTTGTGCCAGTACCATATTGTCTTGATGATGACAGCTTTGTAATAGAGCTGGAAGTCCGGAATTGTGATGCCGCCAGCTTTGCTTTTCTTTTTCAACATACCTCTGGCTTTTTGGGGTCTTTTCTGATTCCATACAAATTTTAGGATTATTTGTTTCATTTCTTTGAAAAAAGTGGATGGTATTTTGATAGGGATTGCATTAAATGTGTAGATTGCTCTAGGTAGCATTGACATTTTCACAATGTTTGTTCTTCCAATCCATGAGCATGGAATGTTTTTCCATCTCTTTGTGTCTTCTTCAATTTCATTCATGAGTATTTTATAGTTTTTGGAGTACAGATTCTTTGCCTCTTTGGTTAGGTTTATTCCTAGGTATCTTATGGTTTGGGGTGCAATTGTAAATGGGATTTACTCCTTAATTTCTCTTTCTTCTGTCTTGTTGTTGGTGTATAGGAATGCCACTGATTTCTGTGCATTGATTTTATAGCCTGCTACTTGACTGAATTCCTGTATGAGTTCTAGCAGTTTTGGGGTGGAGTCTTTTAGGTTTTCCACATACAATATCATATCATCTGCAAAGAATGAGAGTTTGACTTCTTCTTTGCTGATTTGGATGCCTTTGATTTCTTTTTGTTGTCTGATTGCTGTGGCTAGGACTTCTAATACTATGTTGAATAGCAGTGGTGACAGTGGACATCCCTGCCGCATTCCTGATCTTAGGGGGAAAGCTCTCAGTTTTTCCCCATTGAGAATGATATTCGCTGTGAGTTTTCATAGATGGCTTTTATGATATTGAGGTATGTACCCTCTCTCCCTATACTATGAAGAGTTTTGATCAAGAAAGGATGCTGTACTTTGTCAAATGCTTTTTCTGCATCTATTGAGAGGATCATATGGTTCCTGTTCTTTCTTTTATTAATGTATTGTATCACATTGATTGATTTGCAGATGTTGAACCAACCTTGCAGCCCAGGGATAAATCCCACTTGGTCGTGGTGAATAATCCTTTTAACGTACTGTTGGATCCTATTGGCTAGTATTTTGGTGAGAATTTTTGCATCCATGTTCATCAAGGATATTGGTCTGTAATTCTCCTTTTTGTTGGGGTCTTTGTCTGGTTTTGGGATCAAGGTAATGCTGGCCTCATAAAACAGGTTTGGAAGTTTTCCTTCCATTTCTATTTTTTGGAATTGTTTCAGAAGAATAGCTATTAATTCTTCTTTAAATGTGTGGTAGAATTCCCCTGGGAAGTCATCGGGCCCTGGGCTTTTGTTTGTTGGGAGATTTTTGATGACTGCTTCAATTTCCTTAGTGGTTATGCGTCTGTTCAGGTTTTCTATTTCTTCCTGGTTCAGTTTTGGTAGTTGATACATCTCTAGGAATGCATCCATTTCTTCCAGGTTCTCTAATTTGCTGGCATAGAGTTGCTCATAATATGTTCTTATAATTGTTTGTATTTCTTTGGTGTTGGTTGTGATCTCTCCTCTTTCATTCATGATTTTGTGGATTTGAGTCATTTCTCTTTTCTTTTTGATAAGTCTGGCCAGGGGTTTATCGATCTTGTTAATTCTTTCAAAGAACCAGCTCCTAGTCTCGTTGATCTGTTCTACTGTTCTTTTGTCTTCTAGTTCATTGATTTCTGCTCTGAGCTTTATTATTTCTCTTCCCCTGCTGGGTTTAGGCTTTATTTGCTGTTTTTTCTCCAGCTCCTTTAGGTGTAGGGTTAGGTTGTGTATTTGAGACCTTTCTTGTTTCTTGAGAAAGGCTTGTATTGCTCTATACTTTCCTCTTAGGACTGCCTTTGCTGTATCCCAAAGATTTTGAACAGTTGTGTTTTCATTTTCATTGGTTTCCATGAATTTTTTAAATTCTTCTTTAATTTCCTGGTTGACCCATTCATTCTTTACTAGGATGCTCCTTAGCCTCCAGGTATTTGAGTTCTTTCTGACTTTCCTCTTGTGATTGAGTTCTAGTTTCAAAGCATTGTGGTCCGAAAATACGCAGGGAATGATCCCAATCTTTTGGTACTGGTTGAGACCTGATTTGTGACTTAGAATGTGATCTATTCTGGAGAATGTTCCATGGGCACTAGAGAAGAATGTGTACTCCGTTACTTTGGGATGGAATGTTCTGAATATATCTGTGAAGTCCATTTGGTCCATTTTGTCACTTCATTATAGGATTTTTATGGGGTTTTCATTACATAGGTATAACTGATTATAAATCCAATCTCCCCTCCCCGAAAGGAGAGAAAGTAGGGACAAAAATTCCAAGTTTCTAAACATGCTTGGATTTTTTCTGGTGGCTAGCCCCCACCCAGAAGCCTACCACGAGTCATCTCATCAGAACAAGAGACACTCTTACCATCCAGGAAATTGCAAGGGATTTAGGAGCTCTGTCAAGAATTAGGGTCAAAGACCAAGTAATAGAACAAAAGATGCCCCCAGTACCCCTATCATTCCAGAAATCACCAGGGTTTTAAGAGCTATGTGTCAAGAACCAGGGGCAGAGACCAAATATATATTTCTTATTATGTCACAGTTAGCCAGGGTATAATGAACATGGCAACCATCACTCAAAATAATCTCAAGCCAGACATGATGGGTCATTTGATATTTCACTGTAATCTTATTTCAAACTGAGAAAAAAGTCTGTATAGTTCCTTAGAGGTGACTGTTTTCATCACAAGGAAGTGACTTCATGTAGAGGGCAGGAATGCATTTTATTTCATCAGATCTTTTGGATTTACATCCTAATTGTGTCCCTTTCTCAGGATGAGCCTGAATAAGTTAGTTGACTTTTTTTTTTCTTTTTAGTTTGTTGACTTCTTTACAGCTCAGTTTTCACATCTCTAAAATGGAGGAATAAATCTTATCCATACTGCTCTTATGAGGGTCAAATGAATAATTTGATGAAAAGAAAATGCTTAATGGAGTGACTGACGTATAGTAAGATGCGACAAATATCAGCTAGTAATATTAGTATCTCTTACCTGGTGCCAATACATAGGGAAATGCAAAAGCTTCACACTTCTGAGTTGTCTGCAAAACCAAATCACCCTTTTTGACAAGGCTTCAAGTTCCTGTCTTGTTCTTCATTGCTGTCACAGAGCCTGGTTCACAGAAGCAACTGCAGGGTGTCTGCAATGATTGGGGCAGACTCGTGGTCTCATTGACACCAGCTCACAGCTCATGCCTTTTATGGCTGCGGCATGCATGCCTCACCTTTCTGGATGAGAGAAGATCCTCTACTGCTGGGATCAAGCCACCAGTCCCTGGACTTTGTCCAGCCGCACTGCCCATTGATCTCTGCAGTATGGCAAGTGAGATTGTGTAAACTATAGTTCCACTTTGCCACGAAAGACTGGGATCCGTGGTAGGTTTCTACATGGGTCCTGCCCTGGCCCCAACATAATGGCGATTGCTCCAGTGGAGAAGATGTTGGGAGGTGCCTCATTAACTTTCCATTTTTAGGGGGCCTCTGACCTAGCAGCCCACTGAAGACGAATATGGTGATGTCTATGGTGTGTGGGAGGAAGGTGCAAATTGCACAGTTGGCTGCCACCCAGACTGGAGGCTGGGGATGGAGGCAGAGCCAGGGGAGTGGAGCAAGGAAGGATCTTAGCTGTGGATGAAACTGTTTCATCCCTCCCCTGAGAGGTGGGCCATCAGGGTATTCTGAGCTTTGGCAGTCAGGGCAGGAGAACCAGGCTGAGGGGAGGTGTAACCAGGATAGGCTCTGAGCCTCCACATACTTCTTGCTTCACCCATGTCTGAGCCCCACCTCATCCCTCCTCACATTCTCAGAGAATGTGGTGATGACCATTTGTAAGATTAAGTCCTCTCAATGTTCTTTGCTCTGACCTCTGAGGCTATATTTGCTCCATTGTCTCTCCTCTGTGAGGCCATCTGCCTGATTAACTCAGACCCCTGTACTATGCTCTGTGCAACTTCCTTTTCCCCATCTCCGTACTGAACATGCCCCTTTGCTTCCAGTAGAGGCAGTTACTGTCTCCATTATTTATGGGATTCCTACCTCTCCGGGGGACACACTCTCCAATGGCCCAGTCCCAGTGTGCCTTTCAAAATGAAATTCTGAAGCCCTCTCAAAGTCTGTGTGCTTTCTGAAGACTTTTCCTGTTGTCCTAAAAGGTTATAATCTTACCTTACTCAGAACTCCCACAGAACCACTCCCATTACATTTGGGTGTATGATATATTTATCTGAATTACATGGCAGAAAGTTCCTGAGGGGAAACACTGAGACTTAATTATTTGTGCATCTCTAGCATGGCAATGAGAAGACTAAACACATATTGGTTTATTTGAATAACAAGACTTACATTATATAATGCATCATATATGGGAGGAGAACAAGCAAAGATGCTCAACATTAATTTATTAGGAAAATGCAAATTAAAGCCAAAATGAGATACCCACTAGAACAGCTACAATGAAAAAAATAATAAAACTGACATTATCTCGTGCTGGCAATTTTACAAATTAACTAGAACTCTCGTTAATTGCTAGTGGAAATGCAAAATAATACAGCCATTTTAGAAAATAGTGTGACAGTTTCTTATGAAGTTGAACATATATACTTACAGCAATTTTTCTCCTAGGTATTTACCCAAGAGAAATTAAACTTTACATTTATCAAAAAACAAAAAGCTATTGTGAACATTACAGTGGTTTTATTCATAATCATCAAAAACTGGAAGCAACCCAAATGTCTTTGAACTCAAGAACTGATAAACTGGTATATCCATACATTGACATACTATTCAGTATTAAAAAAGAAACCAACTGCTAATACAAACAGATTCATACTATACGGTTTTGTGTAGATGATGTTATGGACTGAATATGTCCACCAAATGCAAATACTGAAACTTAATCCTCAACATCATGGTATCTGGAGGCAGGGCCTTTGGGAGGTGATTAGTCCATAAAGATAGAACCCTCATGAATGGGATTAGTGCCCCTCTATAAGAGACCTCGGGGAGCCCCCTTGCCCCTTCCTCCATGTGAAGATGCAGTGAGAGATGGCCATCTGTGAACCAGGAATCAGGCATTCACCAACACTGAATCGGCCAGCACCTTCATCTTGGACTCCCCAGCTCCCAGGACTTTGAGAAATAAATGTATTTTATATAAGCCACACAGTCTGTGGTGTTTTTGCCATAATAGCCTGAACAGACCAAGACAGATGATATGCTGGGAAAGACAAAAATTATAGGAACAGAAAACAGATCAGACTCTGAAGTTGGAGGCAGATGGAGGACTTGGGATGGGGGGCTGTTAATGTTCTATATCTTGATTTTGGTAGTAGTTAGGTGTTACTCATTTTTCAAAACTCCTAGAACTGTATACCAGAAAAAGTGATTTTTACTGTATGTAATATTATACTTCAATTCTTTTTTAAAAAAGTAAAGAAAGAAGACCTTTTGGAAGTAGTGCAATCTGTCTCATCACCAGTGGTCCACAGAGAGGGCATGAGCAACCCCTGCACCCAGCTGGCTTCTAGAGTTCCCTGCTTTAACCAGAGGTCACTAAGCTGGTGAAACCAGAGTGTGACGACTACTACAGTCTACCCCAAGGTGCAAGGTTGGAGGTGGTAATGACTTAAGCTATATCACAGATGTGAAGGAGGCAGAAGTGAGTTATCTGGAGTTATCAAATAATTTTATGTTGAGAACATGAATGCAAACATTTGACTGACATAAATTTTATTGAGCTTTTACACATTAACCCAACCCAATGGACCAATGGATAGAATTCAATGAAAATAATGTCTGTCAAAAGACTGACATATTTAATTTTAAAATAGCTAATCAGTCTTTCCTTTGGACTCTCATAGCCTCCACGTATACCCCTTGATTACAGTATTTATCAAAATGTATTTTAATTACTTGTTTGTCACCCAGGCTTCCCCACTAGGACTTTGGGTTCCTTGGGGTCAGGGATTTTAACATACTGATTTTTTTAATTAAAAAATTCTTTTTATTTGAATACAGTTAACACAGAATGTTAAATTAACTTACTGATTTTTGCATAGCAGGTACATAGTAAAGTAAGTGCTCAGTACATTTCTTTGGAAAGAATGAGAGGATGAAAGAACTCATGATTTCTACCACTAGATGCCATCTTGTCCTCTACTTCTCCATAATTCACCCACTCTATACATCTCTAACTTCCACAGACCCTCTCATGCCTGTAGCAATAGCCCTCCTGCTGCCCACTCCTGTTCCTCGTACAATTCTACATCCACATACCAGACAGACTGATCTTTCTGAAACACTAATCAGATCTCACCACTCCCAGGCTTCCCTTAACCAATGGTCTCCAATCAAGTTTAAAACAAAAGCCAGATTCCTTAGTTGAGCTTTTAACACCCAACAATTTCTGTTCCTTTCTACCTCTCTGACCTCACATCTAAACATTCCATCTTTGCCCATTATGCGGCAGACCATTAATTTTATTTCAATGCTGCAGATGCGGTTGGCAGGGTCTGTCTCAGTCTTTGTGCAGGTAGCTCTCTGGCTTATAGCGTTTTTACTCTGCTCTTCACATTACTGGTTCTTCTCATCATGCAGATCTTGGCTGCAATATCTCCTCCTCTGAGAGGTCTTTCCTGACCACATAATCTAATCTCACTCTCGCTCATGTGACCCAGCTTAATTTCGCTGTATAGCACGCATGCCAATGGGACGCTTGTCTTGTCTATTACATATTTGACAATAATTCTGCCTCCTCTTCTGTAGTGTATGCTCTAAGAGATCAGGAATCTATGTTAGCCCTGGTATCTCCCCATCGCCTACACATAATAAATGTTTAATGAATGCTCAGTGAGGGACGGATGAATGGATGAACAGATGAATTCATGAATGAGTGGCATCTTTCACCAAATCACCATTATTTTCTAACAGAACATCCACATCAACCTTATCATACAAGTTTTCCCTACTCTGTGCTACCCTGAAATATGTGCCAGACAACCCCACTGATGCCTGTCTCTAACTGATGTATATTATTTGATTAAGTTAATAGGAAGGAGGAGGATGGAATCAGACATAGCCTTCAGCAGGGTGGGGAGAAAAAAAATTTAATGGTAGAGACAAATACAAGATGTTATATACTTTATAATTCTTACAGCTATCCTTGATCTATACAGTTCCTAATTCCCTCTTAGATGGTAATTGGAGGCATCTGTGTTTCTTTTATCCTTGTGAGACTAATGCTCACCCATCTTCCCAGCCTGTCCAGGCCACAGTTACCTTAGAGAAGGTCATAAAGACTTTCACTTCACTACCCCTGCCTGGCCACCCAAAGTTGTGGTTAGGCCTGGCCTGCAGCTATAGCAGACAAATCAGCACCATCTTGTTTCCAAACTATGATTTGCCTTTCTGAGGCCTCCAGAATTTAATGTGGTCTCTTTGCCTCTGCCCTGTCCAGAGATCATTTGTAGGTGTTTCGTTGTAACTTTAAAAAATCAAAGCAGACATATTTTTATTTTGTACAATTGTCCCTTGACAACTCAGCCGAAAAAAAGCAAAAAAGCAAAAAACAAACCCAAGCCTCTGTATATAACATGAATAGCAAGTGTACCTTGGCAACTTTAAAATTAGAATTTCTCCAAAGCCAAAGTCAGACTGAGCAGGTGACCAGATGCCAATTTTTCAGAATGGGTTTCTAGAATCAGATTGCCTGAATTCAAACCTTACCAGCTAAAATTGGGCAAACCACTTGACATCTCTGCGTCTCACTCTCCTTACCCACACTGAGTGTCCCAGTCTCTCTCTCAAGCTGGTGTGGTGAGGGTTCCATGAGTAAATGCGTGCAAGGCTCTTTGCACAGTGAGAAGCACATAGAATATGCTTCGTACCTGGGCAGGTCTACTAAAAATAATTATTATTGAGTGAATTCATTGATTATTTTACTTTTTCTTCCACAAAATAATACTGACCTTACTCTCCACTTTGAAGCATTCATTACTGAAATTATAATATGCAATTTCCTTCATCGATGGCTCTGCATCTTCCTTATCCTGTTTGTTTGTTTGTTTCCCAGAGCCTGGAGATGGCGCGGTGCGGGTAGAATGGGAACACTCTTTGCCTCATCCACTGGCAGCTGGAGTGAAATTCTAGCAGTCGCTCCAAATCCATAGCTGGTACGCATCCAGCAGTGGAGCCCGCAGGAAGTAAACAAGTTCCACCCACTTCTACTTCCCTTCTGGTCCACATCTGGGGACTCGCAGCCACCCCCAGGCTCCAGAACACCCTTATCCTATACGAGGGGTCAACAGACAGAAAAAAAAAGAAAAACCCACTGCTATAGAGGAGAATGTATTTGCTACAGAAACAAAAAAGAAAAGAAAAGAAAGAAAGAAAAAAAGGCTGAGTCCAAGGCAGGAACTTTTCATGGTAGTTCAAGAAATCTAATTCTAAAGAGCCTTGGGAGAAGCCAGGGTCTTCCCTAAGGGAAAAGATGGCAAATTGTATCATTTCAATTCACACCCATGAATGATGTCTCTGCAGCTGTTTGAATTCATTCTGAAATACAAGCAATCTCAGTAGGAGTCTGAATTTTCATAAAACAATTCCCTGCTGAGTTGGTTCAGCTAGCTCCACCCTAGCCCTTCCATACACCTCAGCGATGAGGACATTCAGAGACATTTTTGCTTATTTAAGCACTCACAGAGTCTTGGGATATCCAACTCTCAAGGCTAATGCATCTCTGGACATTTTGCCCCTGCCTGAAACAACACACAGCTCTCTGACAGCACTGGAAAACATGGGCAGGGGCTGCACATTGAGGAATAGAGTCCTGGCCCTAACTGGGTAAGTTTCCTGCTTCTAAACCTCTTTAACTGAAGGTCCTCAACTCAAAGTCTGATTTCCTCGGGTCCATCCAAGGGGAACAGTTGTACCCACTGAACTGTCTCTTCCCTAGTGTTCCCAAAGGAAGTAGAGCAAATGTGTCAGGCGTTCCTCCAAGGCAGTTGCCATGCACTCAGGGGTCTTCAACTACAGACCCCTTAGCTCAATCTGACTCTTTCATTCACTATTATGAGCTCGTCTCTGGGACCAGGATGGTGTGCTCTGATATTAAATTTTTTTCTTAATTGTGGTACAATACATTTAACATAATATTTACCATCTTAACCATGTTTAAGTACATAGTTCAGTGGTATTAAGTACACTCATATTGTGCAACCATCACCAACATCCATCTCCAGAACTGTTATCATCTCATAAAATGGAAACGCTATACCCCATAGACAGTAACTTCCCATTCTCCCCTCTCCCCAGCCTCTGACAACCAACGTTCCATTTTATGTATGAATCTGACTACTCTAGGAGCCTCACATAAGTGGAATCACACAGTATTGGTCTTTTTGTGACTGACCTATTTCACTCAGCATAATGTACTTGAAGTTCATCCAGGTTGCTGCAAATGTCAAAACTTCCTTCCTTTTTTAAGGCTAATGGTCCATTTTATGTATATGCTACATTGTCTTTATCCATTTTTCTGTAAACGGACACTTGGGTTGCTCTCACGTTTTAGTTATCATGAATAATGCTGCCATCAACACAGATATACAAATAACTCTGAGACCCTGCTTTCAATTCTTTGGACTATATACCCGGAAGTGGAATTGCTGGCTCATATGGTAATTCTATTTTTAATTTCTAGAGGAAATACCATACTGTTTTCCACAGTGGCTGTACCATCTTGCATTCCTGCCAAATGTACATGATTCCAATTTCTTCACATCCTCACCAACACTTGTAATTTTGTTTTGTTTGGATAGTAGCCATCCTAATGGGTTTGAGGTGGTATCTCACTGTAGTTCAGATTTGCATTTCCCTAATGATTAGTGATGCTAAGTATCTTCTCATGTGCTTAGATGAGATCTGTATTCCTTTTTGGAGAAATTGCTATTCAAATCCTTTTGTCATTTAATTGGTTTGTTTGTATTTTTGTTGTTGAATTTTAGGAGTTCTCTATGTATTCTGGATACTAAACCCTTACCAGATATAAGATTCACAAATATTGTCTATTATGTAGGCTGCCTTTTCACTTTGTTCATAGTGTTCTTTGACACATACAAGTTTTTCATTTTCTTGAAATCCAGTTTGTCTATTTTTTCTTTTGTTGCCTATGCCTTTGGTGTCATATCCAAGAAATCATCGTCAAATCCAAAGGTGTGAAGATTTTTCCATGTGTTTTCTCCTAAGAGGTTTATGGTTTTAGCTTTCTCATTTAGGTCTTTGAATCACTTTGAATTCATTTTTGTACGTGGTGCAACATAAGAGTCCTGGTATGTTTTCTGGTTGTTGGTCTCTAAGTATTTTCTAATTTCTCTTGTGATTTCTTCTTTGATCCACTGGCTGTTAAAGAGTGTTAGTTTCCTCAAGTTTACAAATTTTCCAGTTTTCTTTCTGTTATTGGTTTCTAACTTCATCCCACAGCAGTCACAGAAGATACTTTGTATGGTATCTTTTAAAATCTACTAAAACTTAATTTATGACTTAACATATCATCGATCATGGATAATGTCCCAGGAAGTACAATTGAGAACAACATGCGATGTGTTGCTGTTGGGTATCTGGTTGGTTTATTGTGTTGCTCAGGTCCTCTATTTACTTACTCTTCTTCTGTCTGGTTGTTCTATCCATTATTAAGAGTGGGGTATTGGAGTCTCCAGCTCTTATTGTAGAACTATTTCTCTCTTCCATTCATTCAATTTCTGCCTATTTTTTGATGGTCAGTTATTGTTTATAACTCATATATTTTCTAGCTATGTTGAAACTTTTCTTAATATAGTATGTCCTTCTTTGTCTCTCTTTTTTTATTTAAAGTCTATTTGTCCAGTGCCTGGGTGGCTCAGTCGTTAAGCGTCTGCCTTTGGCTCAGGTCATGATCCCAGGGTCCTGGGATCGAGCCCCACATTGGGATCCCTGCTCGGCAGGAAGCCTACTTCTCCCTCTCCTACTCCCCATGCTTGTATTCCCTCTCTCACTGTCTCTCTCTCTCTGTCAAATAAATAAATAAATAAAATCTTCAAGAAAAATAAAGTTTATTTGTCCAATATTGGTACAGCCATGCCTACTCTCTCTTGGTTGCCATGTGTATGGAATGTCTTTTCTAACCTTTCACTTTCAACCATTTGTCTCTTTGGATCTAAAGTGAATCTCTTATAGATAGCATACAGTTGGACCATCTTTTTCATTCTGTTGAGCTTTGTCTTTTGATTGGAGAGTTTAATCCATCTACATTTAAATTAATTACTAATAAGAAAGGACTTCTATAGTTTTATTTGTTTTTAATATACTCTATAACAGTCTGTCCCTCATTACTGATATTACTGTCTTTTTTGAATTAGTGAAATGTCTTAATTCCATTCTAATTTCCCTTTGTATATTCTGTAACTATTTTCTTTGTGGTTACCATGGGGATTACACTAAACATCCTATAGTTCTAATATTCTAATTTGAATTTATACCAACTTAACTTAAATAACATACCAACACTGCTCCTTCACAACTCTATCCTCACCCATTACAGTTATTGATACCACAAAATTACATCTAAAGCAAAAACTAAAAAGAGGAAGATGGCTAAGAGTTTCCTCCATAAGAGACAAAGCACTTCTGACTCACAACCCCATCCCTGATGGTTTGGTCAACTAAGCTGTCCTTGCTTCAGGACTCAAGCTATAATGTACTTTTGAGAAATTATCTGATGAAAGAATTGAAAGAACTATGGCAGAATTGTGCTTTCCCAAATTGGTCATATGGAAGATGCTACCTGGGTTGGGTACCAAACGCCATTTCTCCAAGCATCTCCAAAACAGCAGTGCTTTGGACAACAAACAACATGATGTCATGCCCATAACAAAGCTGGATTCTTAGGATACATAGCTGGAGTTTTCACTTTCTGACCTAGAAATGAAGCCTCAGAGGTCTTAGATGCTTCCACAGCATCATTTCCCCTCGCCGTTAGACTAATAAGAAGGTATCATTCAGTCTATTATACCTCTGGTGTCCTTCCCATGTTGTTACTGGCATACTCTGTGCTTTAAACAACAGGAACAAGAAACATCCCCTGAGAAACCCCAGGTTACGTTTATTTGACTTTCTTTTTAAAAAAATGAATAAAGCCAGAAATGAAGTAGAATTGTGAACAGGCGTGTTTTCCTGGCTAAGTTTGGGGAGGCAGGCTGTGGTAACACCAGAGATGGGCAGGGCTGGCTGTCAGCAGGAAAACCCATGTGATGGCTTCTCTCCCCGTATCTGTATGAAAATGGGCTCATCTGGTCTGGCCTTGGGGCTTGGAGTGTCTCCTCATTTTGCAGAAAATGCAGGAGGTTTCTGGTACCTAGCAAACTCTCAAAGCTATGTGGGTTTGAGCTAAAGAGAATACATTTGATTGTGATGACTACTAGATCTCATGAAATGAAGACAGAATGGGGAGTCATCCTGGATTTGACTGGTTATTAATACCGGTCTGTACCAGGGAAACGTAGCTCATCAAAGCAAGCCAGAACTCAGATTCCCTGGGAATTCACCCATTCTTGAATCTTCACCCCTTCCAATGTAGTTCAATATAACATAAGGGGGTGTTTCCTGAAGGTGAGGAAAAGAAAGTATTGGGGAGGCAGGGGTGAGACAATTCGAGACAGAGGCAGCTTGGGTACCTGATGTCTCATCAGTCTGCTCCACATAGCAAACAGACTCTCCTACCTAGGGGCATCAAGGCTGAACTATATAAATAGAAGATTGGATGGGTTATAGTCAAATGGTAAGACAGAAACAAAATGTACCAGTTCTGAAAGGAGAAATTCTTCAAGCCATGTAAAAAAAGGGGTCAACTTTTTGAATTTACTAAGTATAGGCTCTATGCCTAAAAGTCTTTGATGATAGATCTCAAAAACTGGGCATTCTGAATTCTGATTACAACTATACCCTGTCATAGTAAACAGACTAAGACTGGAATCTGGAAAGGAAAGAGAGGATCATTGGATTGCTTAGCTTTTGCTGCATAGCAGACCACCCCAAAACCTCTATAACTGTAAACATTCATCATTTCTCATGATTTCCTGAGATTCATGACTCTCTGGCAGGGGTGGGGCAGGGCTCTTCTGGTCAGGGTTGGCTTGGCAGAGGCTGGGTGGTCTAGGATGGCCTCACTGACACATCTCGTGGTTGGAACAAAATCAGCTAGCCCAATAGGCTAGCTCAGGCTCATTTACATGGCCTTGATCACAAGGTTCTAAGTGTGGCCAGAGAGAACCTAATGTGCATTCACTTTCCAAGCATTTCTTGGGTCACACTGGCCAAATCAAGTCATGAAGGCAGTCCAGAGATAGTGTGGGAAGGCACCACCAAGGCTATGGACAGAGGAAGGGAAATCATGTGCAGCCATTTTTACAATCAACCCCAAGTGTTTTCTCCTTTCCACTCATCCTGTTTCCTCTTAACAGATCACCTCCTTCTTCCATTTACAACAGACCTGAATTATATTCACTAAACAGGAATCTCTCCAACATGCTTGCTGAATATCCAGAGATTTCGGTGCGATTCATTAATAAGGTTCTCTCATGTGTCAGAGGTTGGGTGAAATGCAATTGGTCAGCACGTTTCCAACATAGAAGTGTACACCAGCTCTGGAGTTAAGTCACAAGCTCAACACTAAATTTATTTTCCATGGGGTAATTGCCCAAGCTACCGCTTTTCCAAGAAGAATCTTTCTGGAGCCTTTTGTTCTTTTGATTGAAATTTAATCAGCTTCTTGTTTGACAAAAATGACAGGCTGCATGAAAGGGGAAATAGAGTTTGGGTTTTACCAATCCTAATTCCTATCAAACATCAGAAGAAAATAAGCACTTTCTACATAATGTGTTCCACTTCATGTTGTAGACTCAAATTTATCACTTAAATGGGGGGGGGAAGCCTAACTGTTTATGCTTTGAGGGGGGAAAAAAAGAATGGAGACAGTTAACTCTTTCTCTCTGGGATTTTTCATATCAAGTCTTTTTTAAAGAGCAAGACTTCTTGATTTGCCATTTGGCTCGGTGGAGTAGAGATACAAAGAAGTAAAAATTCAAGAGAGCACTTCCAGGTGATGCGTCCTGAAATCTGTTTGCCTTCTGGCACATAGGACCTACTCAGGAGCCAAAATTTACTGTCAACCAAGTCTCACCAAGACCATGAATTCTAACCCCCAGCCCTAACACTGAATTTAAGAGAGCAAGAATTCTTAATTCTGTGACTACGAAAGCACTGGATTTGGAACTGGAAGACATCCTCATCTTAGGCAGATACTCAATAGCTCTGTGATCTTGGACAGATTACACACATCCTCTGTGATTCTATTTCTGCATGTACATGGTTTCTCCCTTGAAAGGTGGTTGGTTGGGAGGTTTAGAGAATGGGCATCTATGTACAAATATGGAATGCAAAACTTAGTACATGCTTCGCAAATGTTAATTTTACACTGTCTTCTTTCTTTCCTTTCTTTCCTCCTTCCATGCTGTTCCCATTTTCCTGTTCTGGGAAAAATGCAGGACAGCATATTACCTTTGAAAATAGAGATGATGATGATTCTACTACTAATAACAATAACGATAAAATCATATTGTGTGTTTCTGTGATAGAGAATACAGCAGATACTTAAAACAGAGGCAGTTTGGACAAGTTTCATAAATTTGCTAGTGATTGGTCATAGGTAGGCAGGTGGCTCCATCCCAGCCAAAGACACAGAGGGGAAGCCCACCTGTCCAGGATCCCATGACTAGCAAGTGGCAGAGTCTGTGTTTGAGCCCTGGCAGTCTGATTTCAGAATCCATGTGCTTTTCTATTAATCTATAACTCCTCCCTAATATAAACTAATTCATTTATTCATTCACTGTTCAAAAATATGTTGTCTATGAATGCCACACACCATGGTGATCACTGAAACAAAGCAAAGCCGTGAGGTGATCACAGAGGAAGCAGCAGTGAATTTTGTCTGGGGGAGGGAGGCAGAGCTGGTTGCAAGTCTTGGTCTCATCACTTACATGGATGTGATGTTCTGCATGTCAGTTGGACTCTATGAATTCAGCCTCCAGTTTTGTTTAATGGGTAGTAGGGGCCTGCCTTCTGGTCTACCTCTCAAGTGTAGCATGAGGTCTAAAGCCAAGCCTCATGTGAAAACACCTACCCCAGAGTCTAGCAAGTGGTAGTTACTCAATGAAAGTTTGAGAAGAGATTTCACAAAAGGGCAAGGTTGTGCAGAGGGACATTTTTGGAAGATCGGATGGCAAAGGGGGTGGGGTGGAAAACTAAGGCTGTGAGTGGAGACAGGGAGAAGACAAGGATAATCAAAGGATACAACCAGAAGTAAACAGCTTGGATGCAAGAGAGAATGGCAAGCAGCCCCAAGAAGTACAGCCTGACTTTCATTAACCCAAGAGCTGAATCCTCACCCTGACACTGATGACTCTGGGGCTATGGCCAAGTTGTTGAATATCTATGAACTGGTTTCCTCATCCATATCACAGAGATGAGAGGGTCTCCTTCCAAGGAGGTTAAATGAGGTCATGGATACAAGCACCATCTTGATGATATTCCACATGTGATGTATGCTCAATTAACTGTGGCCAATATGTTTATTGGCAGCCAAGGAACATGATGAATGGGAGTTGGGGCAGATGGGCCATACTCCGTAGGGCTTTAGAGCCTCCATCCGAGGCCCAGATAACATCCATTGTCCAGCTCACTGCGGTAATTCTGACTCTTCTCATGGCCTCAAGCAAGACCTTTAGGCCTCTCAGCCAAGGATCAAACCACCAGCACCTCTGTCTCCTTATCTCTGCCTCTAATTTGACTGGATCTGTTTGATGCCTGGGGTGCCCTTACAAATAGCCCTTCCTTCTTATACACACAGGAAACCATGCTTTGCCAGCTTGAAGTAGAATTCATCTCACAGAAGTCCAGCTCAGATTGAGAATTTAAAGCCACAGATGCTAAGGAAACATGATGCTGAGAAAGTTTCATTAACACTTCTTTCTTCAGTGTTCCTCAGAAAGTCCTATCCCCTGGTTTGACCTGAAGGCAAATGGTTTCCGAATCAAGGCTGGCCTGACACTCCCAAGCACAGCTGGTCACACCTGCCCCACCCCAGTCCACCCTCTATTCTGACACTTTCATGATGGAATGGCTTTAATTACTTATGGCTGTGTGTCCCCAGCTAAAGGGAGTTCTTAAAGGACAGCTATGCTGTTTAATTCACCTGTGGATTCCAAGCCCCAACAGAGTCTCCTCTCTTTAGACCATGCCTGAACAAATAAGTTAATGAATATAAACAATCAGCCCCAGAGCGTTACTTTTGGAAGATGCTCCCAGGGAGAGTTATGTCCCAGGATACAGGCTCCAGGACATGGGTGCTCAGGAGGAAGGGAGAGATAATACATGTGCAAGGAGGGGAGAGCCCAGGAGCTGGATGTCTCCACCAAATAAAAATGGGCAAAGTCATTAAGCTTCAGGCCAATACCAGAGGAAGAATGGTGGATCTTTCTAAAGAGCTGGGCCCCACCCAGTGACCACAATCCATTGTTTCTTGCTCTGCTGGCTGCTCCACAAAGCAAGGGGACAGCAAGCCAGGAGTTCTGGGCCCAACATGAGCAGAGTGGGGAACACAGGGGTATGTAACTGTGGGTGTGTCTCTGTCTGCAACCATGTTGTAAGACAGGAGAGCAGGAAAGAGGAGGAAACAGACACTGGACAATTCGGGGGTAGGATATAAATAAAGACCCTTGGACAAATGACACTGAATTCTAAGTGGGAACTTTTATCATGTACCAAAGAGAGTTGTTTTTGCTTCTAACAGAGATCTTGTTCCCTGAGGTGAGATGTCAGATCCCAAAATTTCTACTTCTTCTTAGATGAGGGGGAAGAGCAAGAAAGAGGAGAAGTGGGGGATGGGAGAAAAGGAAGGAGGAGGGAAGGAGGGGCGGAAGGAGAGAGGAGGGAAGAGAGAAGGAGTGGATTTCACGAAGACCAGAGGGAAAGAAAGAAATCACAGCAACTGAACTCTTCCCTTTTTCCTTTTTAATCTTAGTTTAGATGTTCTCCTGGTAAAATCATTACAAAGGCTGTTTATTTTTAAAATTGAAAGATTGGGAAGAGTCATAATGAGATATTATGTGTAAAAGTTGCACATAAATTTCCTCTTGTCATATTTTGGGCTTCGCTAACGTATCCCCTTGGCAGGATGGAGGGAAGCTGATCGCTTTAGTATAGATTGTGTGCGCCTCAGAAATATTGCCCTAGGAGAGAGCTCCTGGGTGGCTGACTTGGCTCCATGCTGATTTAGAAATTAGCTGGGCTTTTATTGGCCACACTAAATTGTTCTCTGGGAAAAAAAAATACATTTTTATTACAGAACAAGGGGCAGATGATTGAAACAAGCCTTCCTTCCCCGTTTTGAGCTGTGTTTTAGACTGTCAAGTATACGTTCTTCTCTGGGGTTCTTGCTGCTGTTTAATGGGGGCACGCAATATCCACCAGTAAAGAAATTACCTCGTTTCCCTCATGTCCCCAGGGAATTCTTTATCCCTTAATAATGCTCTGCTTGAGTTCTTCTGAGTGCATGAGTGGGCAAGTTGAGGAAACTGGAGGCGCTGTACAATAGTCGTATTGCAAGGTTCCGGAATGAGAAGGAACTGGGAGTTGTCCTTACAGAAGGGATTAGGAAGACTGCATCTGGCCACCAGCCATTGACTGCAGATCCCGGGCCATGGTAATACCACAAAGACACATAGATGCAATGTTCTACTGGAAGCAGCTCGTGGCCAGGGCTGTGCAAGGTACTTGCACATAAAACCAGGCCAATCAGAAGTGACTCCGGGAGCAAAGGAATTGTTTGTAGACAACACCCAAACCAACGCTTATATGGTTCCTCTTTCTTGAGCAGCCTGACTCCTCTGACTTCCACCTCCAATTTGCCATGGGACATCGGGTTCTTCCTCAATTCTGGCAAGGCCCTTGAAGCATGGCTGTGCCCACCACTGCCCTCCCCTCCCATTTCCACTGCCCTTCTGATTTCAGAACAAGTATCTTCCTCAAAATCTGCTCCAGTTCTGAGCCCCTTATCCCTTCAGGAGAAATGCTATGTTTATATGGATGGGAACTAGCTGTTTTCTGGAAACTTTCTAAAAATTAGTTTCATTTATTAAACCCTCAAAGCCAAAAATCGTATCCAAAGTAAATTAGTAGAGTAATACGGAATAATGAGGGTATCTGAGGGATGGATTGCTCAGCCAACTGAACCATCTTATTAACCCTTCAAATACAACTCCTGATTTTCTTTTTTTTAAATCTGAGATGTGTAAGTGTACCTCCCTGCATGAATACACAGTATGATGAAGTTGTTATGATCTTGGACTTGAGGTTATCCCAAAACTGAATATGACATGGGTGTTCTCACATTCCAGATTTGGGTCCCTGGGAAAACCACATGCCATCATTTACTGATCCTGTTTCCTCACCTATACAATGGGGTTAATCACAGCCTATCCATGAGGGCTAAATATATATGTGCATACATTATTATATATGTATATATTATGTATGTGTATATCATATATATGTTTTGCATGCATATATTATATGTGTATTATATGTGCATATGTAAATGTAGTATATATGTATTTTATATATAAAATATATAAAACATACAAAAACAGTAAGTACCACGCCTGGTACTTACCAGCAATAACTCATTAAATGTTACTGCTGTCATTGCCCACCATCAGCACTTCTTAGCTGAAAGGTAGATTTATTTTCCCCACAAGCTAAATTCTACAACAGAGCCAACTCTCCCAAGAAGTTAGTGGTTGAGCTAAGACAGAAAACATAACTTTTGATTGCTTATCCTCCTCCACTAAACTTCAGACCACACTGCCTCCTATTAAAATTAATTTCTGTTCCCTTCGGGTAGAGATTTAAATTTGTCATGCCTCCCTAAGCCACTGGACCCCAAGCCCCATCACTGATTGTTCCTTAGGGAAGCCAGAACTGCTTGAGGTAATTAATCCACTACAGCCTCCCCTACCAAGACTGGGAAGGAAACACCAAATTCTACTTGGTTTCTTTCTAATTAGTAACAGAGAGAGGGAGTGAGGGAGACAGACTAAGGACAGAAAGGGGCTGAGCTACATGGGGTGTGGTTCACATGTGTTCCCAATCATGACCACACAATGAAAATGTTTTCTTTCTGGGGCAATCAGGCAAAATCTTGGAAAAATGAACATTTTTCCCCCCTGTATGTACAATAATAACAATATCCCAAATTTGAAACCCTTTTTTCCCCTCAATCTTGGCACAGCTTGGCTTCCAAAAGATTTGGAAAACTTCCAAGCTCTGATGGCCTGTGCATGACCCTTTCTCCAAGGACCAAAGCATTTATTTTATAATAATAAGCAAACATGTATATGATGCATATTAACGGGCCAGGCTCCGTTCTAAGTGTTTTACATATATTGACTAAAATTCAATCCCCTTTAACAGCCCTACAATGAGGCACTGTTCCTATGTGAACTGAACAGATGAGGAGACTGAGGCTCAGAGAGGTTTAGTGACTTGGCCAAAGCTGATCAGTTAGTACAGGGCAGAGGCAGGATTCGCACTCAGGCCGTGTGGGTTCCAAGCCTGTGCTCATCACCATGGACCATCCTTCTGCACGCAGCCTCCGTGGTGGAGGGGTTAAGGCAGACCCAGAGGGCCAGGACCTGATGGAGAGAATCCACAGAAATGGATCCACAAAATGAAAATGAGAGTCCTCCTCCTGGGAGGACTCTCAGGAAAGGCCGCACCACCAGGCAACTGGGTATCAGTCCCTCTCTTGTACTGGGGCTCTGCCTTTCTTGTTCTCTGCTTTTCTAGCTCATGAACAAGACAACTGTCACCGCTGCCCTTGTTCACTCTGCTTCCTTATGCTCTTCACTTTGATTGACATTCTCTTACACTCTTGACCTTGAATTCCATTTCTAGCCTGTGCTTCCCCCAGGTCCTGACCTCCACATCTCCAGCCCTGCCCAGGTACCCTGATCCTGGCTCCTAATTGCTCCCTTTGCTTAACAGCCTAGTTTAATGTCCAGACCCTGAATTGGCCCTTGGCTCTGATTAATTACAGCCTGGGACACAGCAGCAGGGGTCTGAATCCCTTCCTAGCCACTAGAGTAGCAAGGCATGACCCCTCTTGGCTAAGCAATGAAGGATGCCACACCCACGTGTTGAATATGGAGGCTGCCATGAAACCTACTTCAGGAGTTGGTGCATATGTCACAGACACAACTCTGCCAGCAGAAAGACCCTCAGGGGCTGGCTGCCATCTGCTAAAAAGCAAACATGGATGGACGGATAGATGGATGCATGGTCTCTGACCTCCCCTGATTCCTTCCAGGATGAGAATTATTGGATAGTGGTGTCCAGGGGCCTGGGGAAACCAGCATGCCAGGAACAACTGGCAGAGCCTTTGCACTGCTGGAGCAGTTGATGCCTGTCAGGAGCAGAGATTAAGTTTGGGCCAAGAAGAGAGGTACAGGTCTAGGATACAGAGCAGTGATTGAAAGATAAGGGTCTGAACTGACTGAAGAAAAGGAAAAGAAGTATTTAATCTGTGAGGGATATTGATGGTAGAGATATTCCAGCATGCGGTTCCCAAGAAACGCATACAGTTCAGCTCAGAGGCCTGATCTTTCCCAGAAGATCGGAAGGTATCAGGAGACATATTAATCTCTCAGAGCAGCAGGGATCAGAGGCCTTGCTTTCTGGAATCTCCAGGCACATACTCTGGTGTAAACTCATTAGAACCGACATGAAGACAGCACAGAGGGAGAGAAGGCATGATTTCATATATATATATATGCTTACATATGCCGACTTCCTGCTGGATGGGCTCAGATGCTTTGGAAATATTCACTGGCGTCCTAGACAGGGCTTCTAAAAATCACGTACTTATATACATCTGTCTATATTCTAAATCACTCAATAAAACATCAGCTCATTTAATTTTACAACTAGCCTATGAAGTTATGGTTATTAGAATCATGATCCGATGTTACAAATGAGGGAATTGAAGTACAAATAGTCGAGTGACCTAGCTGAGGTCAGTGGCAAAGCCAATACGTGAAGCTAGTCTGGGTTCTTGAGTACTATACTATACTATACTATACTATACTATACTATACTTCATAGTACTTTAAACAGTCCTTGCCTTCCATGCACCCAGGTTCTGATCCCCCAACAGCCCCGTGTAAGGGGAAGCTTATACATGAGGAGCTCTTCCCAAATGAGACAGTGATGGACAACTGGCTTAGCAAGATCAACCATATGCTCTATCCTGGAATTCCGAATTGATTCATGGGATGGGCAAATAATAGGAGATGTAATGTAGAGTTAGGGTAAAAGTTGACAACCAGGTCATACACAGCCCTGTGCACCCCATATTTCTGGGGAAGAGGGAGTGGTGAAGCTTCCCAAAAAAAACCAAAGGGATGGGCACATGCCCAGAGCAGAGGCCAGAGGCACCTTGCAGCACCCAGGAGGTAAAAGGAATAGCTTCATTCCCTGACTCCCAGTCTGAAAACCCTGTGGCCTGGCTGAAATTTGCTTCCTGTTCATAGATTGTCATGTAATTGATCATGTAAGCAATCAATGTTGACTACTAAAACAATCCTTGACTAAGAGAAGAGCTACTTTATAAGTGGAGATTATACCCAAACTAGTATGATTGAGATTAATAATAATTTCTTGAAGGTTTATCATGTGACAAAACTGTGCGAATACTTTCGATTGTCTCACCTAATTCTCCTGATAATCCCATAAATTACTATTCATACTCTTATTTTAAAGAAGAGGACTTTGGGACTTACAGAGGTTAGGGAATTCATTCGTTCACACCACAAACATTTTAATGTCTGCTTTGTGCCAGTCATTTTTCTAGGACTTAACAATCTATTGACAAATGAAATAAAGATCCCTTTGCCCTCATGGAGGGGAAATCAGAAAACAATAATCATAACAAGTTAACTTAGAATATTAGATGGTGAGAAGTACTATGGGCATGGAATGAGATCTAAATGAAGGCTACCTGGAGAGTCAGGGTGGAGGTGGGTCCTGTGTTGTAATTTTTAATAAAGGGATCAGAGTACTTCGTTGGGATGGTGTTATCTGACCAGATGCTTAGAGGAGGTGAAGGAAAGAACCTTGTAGGTATCTGGGAGAAAAATATTCCAGGCAGCAGGGACAGCAAATGCAAAGGCCCTGAGGCAGGATCAACAGCACAGAAGCCAAGTGTGGGTGGAATGAGCAGGGCAGGGAAAGGAAGGAGGCCAGAGAAATAACGAGGCTGGATCACAGTCCTGTGATCGCAACCGTCATAAGGACTTTCTGTTCTGAATGAAATGATGACTTTTTAGAGAGCTTTGACCACTTGAGTGACTTCATCTGACTTCTCAAAAGGACTACTCTGGACGCTACTGTAAGAATCAAGACCCTAACCTCTAGGGTCGTACAAGCAAGTGTATTTTACTCCTAAGCATTACACTGTATTTCTTCTTTAATTATAAAGGTTCTAAAGGGATGAAGGGCTGTTTCAAATTATTTTCCCCTCGCTATGATCTTGTGCCTCTCGGTCTTTGCTCTGACAGGAGAAGCCTCTGCAGATCTCTTACACTACTGAATGGTCGTCAGAATATCACTTAGTATTGATGATGTAAAGATTCTTACTATTTGCCTGGCACTGAACCAAGTTTATAAACTACAGTCTCATTTGTGTCCCACAACAAGGCTATGCGGCAATGGCATAGTTGTGATCTCACTGTGCAGATGAGGACCTGAGCCTTGGAGAGTTTCTCTTCTCACCCTGGCTCCCAGGGAACTCTCCCACTTAAAGATTTCCCAGCTTACCTGCCTTGGGATAGGAATGGCCTTTCAAGCAACTTCCCACTGAGAAGTCTGGCAGCTCCTTATGACCAGAAACTAAGTCAATGTGCTTCTCTTTATTAATCTGTTCCCACGACAGTATCCTGCACATAGAAAACAAATCTAAGATTTATTTTGGATGATTGCCTTATGTTAACAACAACTTTTAGCTGAGTTAAAATAGATCTTGGTGTTTCTACGCATTTCCATAGAAGTTAATTTTAATTCCATTAGAAGTCACAAAGGAGCGCGTTCACTATTTAGTCCTTGGATGCCATGGGCTCATCTCATGAAGCTTCAGGTGGGTAATGAATATATATTTGCTGACCCATTGATACATAGTCAGGAGCCATCCTGTCATGTAGCACACTCCGCCACCCCCTTCAGTAAGTTATTTACCCAGTCTGGGTCTCATTTTCCTCCCTTGTAAAATGGAAACGCTACTAAGGTTGCCATAATCATTAAATAATCTAATGCATACAAAGCATTTACACACTGCCTGGTTTGTAACAGGTGATCAAGAAATGTTTCCTTTTATTCTAGTACAAGCTTAGAATTCCTTTTCTTACGCTAGGGATGCTGGGTAGATCTGGGCCAGATAGAACTGAAATCTGCTGAGACAGATACTCTGCTACTGCTTGGGCTTGTAGAACTATGTGCCATGAAGACACTGGTATGCTGGTAAAATGTTTAACAACTGGCTCTTTATTTTTGTTTTTTAAGATTTTATTTATTTTATTTATTAGAGAGAGAGAGAGAGTACAAGCAGAGGGAGCAGCAAGCAGAGGAAGAGGGAGAAGCAGGCTCCCCGCTGAGCAGGGAGCCTGATGCAGGACTCGATCCCAGGACCCTGGGATCATGACCTCAGCCAAAGGCAGTTGCTTAACTGACTGAGGCCTTTCTCTTGCCAGTTCAGAATATACAAGCAGCCCAAGAGGGGCAGACTCAGCCCCTTCTTGGCTCTAACAGAGGGACTTATCTTTACTGCCCGTGTCGACAAGGTGATTTTTACTTTAAGCACATTATAGGGTAATTCCAGTCTAAGCACATTACACACCTTAACTCATGTAATCAATAGATGTGATTTTTATCCCAACTTCATGGATGAAGAAATAAATGACGAAGCTAGAGAGATTAAGAAACTTTCTTAGGATCGCACAAGCAAGTAAATGGCAGAGCCAATATTCAAATTAAGTGGCCTGGCTCCGAGTCTGTTCTCTTTTCTTCTCTTCTGGCCCAAGCCCAGGACTGGTGGGTCTGATCCCGATCACTGCCCAGAAAGGAAGTGCAGAGAATCCTATAGGTTGCTCTCAAACCTCTCTGCTGGGCTAGGACCAGCCTAAGAGCTTTGTTGCTAAGTTTCCTGCTTCTGTAAAACCCATTCTATTCCGAGCTGATTGCAAGCCAGTGAGCGCCAACAGGAGCCTAGAAAGTGCCTCGCTCATTTCTCCCTGTGATGCCAGCAACCCAAGGGCTGCACCACGACAAAGAGACCAAGGGGCTTGGGACTGAGGCTTTTTGAAATACTGCTTTGGCATCTCCCATGGGAGGTACAATTCCAAAGTCTTCCTTAACTCGCCTTTCACGGGACTTGAACAGAAACCCCTGCTACTTCTGGAAGTACATTTCCAAAGGTTGTTCTGGCAGCCAGAGCATAACAGCTGCTCAGCAATGCAGCGATCCAGCAGCCCCAGAGGTGGGGGGTACAGTGAGGCCGATGCCCTGTGCCAAGCCCAGCACCCACCGGCTGCCCCCCTCCCCCTTCCATCAGAACAGGAGCAGCTTTAACTCTATCAGCACCAGCCAGCTCCAGAAGGAGCTGGGTTTCCTGGAGGCCACGTTGCCCCTAAACACCTAGCTAGTGACTTCAACTCATCCGTACTCTTTTCTCTCCGTAGTATTTTTCTATTGTTCTGTCTTCCCATGAAGACACTGGTCTTGAAGTCCCTGTGCTGAGCATTCTTTTCTCATTTCGTTCCTGTACCTGTCCAGCTTCCCTCTCTGCTGGCGGCCCATAGCCATCTACATTACAGTCTAATCCATGAGTTATAGTAGAGAGAAAACATACATTATAGCAAGTTAAATGGGTTCTAACATTTAGAGGAATCTATAGGGATTAGAAGGCCCCTTATTATGTCATTTCTCTCTCTTTGCACAATCATTAGCATTGTTAGATACCACAAAGCATGAGCAAAAACACAGCAAGATTCCCACTCCTTGGTAGGCAGAGAAGGGAATGCCTCATTCCAGATATTGATCCTACATGAGAAAGATGGAATGAAGACTTCTGGATTCCTACCCTTAGGGCTCAGCCCAGTGTAAGCCATTTGGGGTGGGGCCTGGATCCCCAAGGACAAGAAGCTCTTAAGCTAGGCAGAAAACAAACAAACAACACAGACACAGACGTGAATAAATAAAGCAGACAAATCCACATATGGGAAGTCTCCCCCTCCTGCTCCCAGGAGACAGACTCCCTGAGGCCTTACAGATGTCAGAGCAGAATCCACTTGCAGTCTCCACGTTGTGCAAACCCAGTGCCTAAAGTTACTCTAGGAAAAATGGAGTGGAGAGAGACAGGAACATTTTTTTTTTTTTTGAAAAAGAGAAGACGACTCCCCCCCACCCACCACACAAATACCCCTTAACACAATCATGGTTCCCCCATCATTTCACTGAGATTTGCCTCCAGTGGGGCTTTTTATGACTATATTGGTGAGTTGACAATTTGGCATGGCCTCCATGGAGATGACATAGGACTGGCCTAGGACCTGGTCCATAAAGAGAAGGACGTGGACTGAATTACGTGGGGCGGAGGGGGGCGTTGGTGTGTGGGGAGGGAAGGAAAGACAGACAGAAAATTAGAGGCCAAGATCTCTTCACAGAATTGTGTTTCTGCTCTCAGGAAGGCCATGTGAACATCATCTTGGTGAACACACATTCACAAACATAAGCAATGGTGAACTCACATCATTGCCTGCTTAGTTTTCTAAAATCCGTTGCTGCCTTTGATGTCAAAAAATAAGGTTTATTCCGTGTTAAAAGGGGATTTTTAAAAATAGAAAAATACATCATCACTGTTCTGGCACAATGACTTGGTATCTGTGTTTTCTGTTGAGTTTTATACGTGAACTCATTTTAAATCATAAAAATCTGTGCTGTTTTTTATTGTCTTTTTCTTTCACTCATCTGCAAAGTTTACATATTTTTGATGTTTACAAGAGACTTCAGAGTGACCAGTTTTTAATCAATACATACAATGAGTGGAAATTCCACCACGGCCTTAACCGTTCTCTTATTGTCAATTTTTTAGGTTGTGTCTATGATGCATGTATTCATTGTGAAGCTGAGTGTTGCTTATGGAGGCTCATCTCCTTGGGATAAATTCCACGGAGAAGAATGACTGAATAAAGGAAAACTAATATTCTGTGGCTTCTGTTACATATGGTCAGGTTGTTTTCCAGGAACATTTACATTTTCAAAACAACATCACCCTAAGAATGGGTCAACCTCACAAAAATGTTGCCAGCTCTGGGAATTGCTGATTAAAAAAAAAAAAATAGGCACATTTAAAATCATCTCCAATCCTTTCCATTTATGATATCCTATGTAAGAATTACAAGGACAATTGGGGGAAAAAACCCAGCATTCATTATGTAGACTCTAGGAAAACCACCCCATTTTACTCCACAAATTCCAAAGAATCCCAGCCAGAATGCAATGTGGACCAACCTGGGAGGGGATGCTTGGAGGTGAAGAGTATCTTGCCTGTCAGAATGGGAGGTGATGCTGCTCATTGAAGACAGGGGCAGTGCTGTTGAATGGGAGGTAGGTGGTTCTGAAAAACTCTACTAAGACCCCCCCCGTCCCCGTCAGAAGGGGTAATGTTTGGTGCTCTAAACATGGAAACCCTTCCTCCCCCTAAATCAACAGAGAAACATTCCTCTAGCCGCTCAGGCCGCTTTCTCAAAAGTGGACTAGAAGTCTGGCAAGATAGTGATGCTTAGGACTTCAAGGACTCCTCTCCAGGATATCCTGTATACATAGCACCATTAATGCTATTATTAATGTTCGACTGTATTAATAGCATAGCACCATTAATGCTGCTAATAAAAATAGCTAATATTTATTGCACTCTAGTATAGGTGATCTCATTTAGTCCTCACAACATTATCTACTCACTTGACATGTTAAGAAACAGAAGCATACCAGGCTTAAAAGACTCACTCAGGGCCATGCAGCTCATTTGTAGACATGAAACCAGGCCATCTGAATACAGAGCTTCTGCTCTCTTCAACCATACTGCAGATAACCTCCTTTCAGTAAACTTTCTGTTCACATTTCTTCCATTTTAACCTCCCTTCTCCAGAAACTTCTACAAATCTTTGTTGGTCGACATACATATTAGGAGTAGCATGAGTGGCAATGATATAAGTGCCCTCCCCCTTTATCAGCCAACTGTGAATTTAGCACTGACCCTGGACATCTCAGATTTGTTCCCTGTCAAGATGAGACTCCATCCACCTGGATGCTCCTTCACTCTCTGGTAGGTTTTGTCTTCTTCATTTGAAGTTATTTGAAGTGGGAGCCAAGTCGTAAAGCTTTCACAGTCTCTTCCAGAAAAATCACCAGATCTGTTTGCAAAAGAAACACTCCTAGTGGCCCACTCAGCCATAGTTGACTTCTTCCCAAGGACATGCCCATGAGACCATCTCCCAAGACACTCACAACAGGTACTACCCCTGAATAGTAGCCGAGGCCAGAGCTCCAGCCCAAATCACACACTTTTGTCAATAGTTCCTGTTACAATATCACCACTACAACAAACATGTATCCAACTCTCCCTGGATCCCTGGCCATCAGAGTATGAAAAACAATGCTATATTTTCAGGAAATGTTAAAAACATTGATCAGACTAAGAAAAGTAGTGAATAAAGCTATCACAACTCATTTTAAATAAAAAAATAAGGAAAACATATCAATATATCATGTCCCACATTTTTAGTTTTGTTCACTTTCCAAATGAATGAAAATTTAGAAATTTATAGCATCAGAGCTACAACTCAAAAGTCTCTAGAAAACATGAATTTGTCCCCCGATTGCTTATCTCAATCAAATTTACATGGAAATAACATTATACTTTAAAAGATTTTTCTAAAAAACGGACTAGGTATACTCTGGTTAATTTCCTTTTATGAGTATTTTTCGACACAGGGTCAGAGCACCAGAAATGCCTGGGTAGTTTGGTTAAATGTCAATCACCAGCTTTATTCCAGGCCTACTAAAACAGAATTTCTGGAATCAGGGCACAGGAGTTACAGTTTTTAAATTTCCCTTGGTTATTTACCCCAAAGTTTGAGAACTGGAGCTCTAGCATATCTGCCTCATAGTGCCAGGCTCTGATGAGCCAGATGGAGACAGAAGTGCTGGAAACAGAAGCTGACCTGTCATAGACTGTCCTCCTAAACGCTGGCAGATTTCTGCCCCACTCTGGCTCTCCCCACCTTCCAACCTCCCCATAGAATTCATCTAAGTCAAGAGACTACTAAATAGATGAAGTAGGACACAAAAGACTTCTGAGTGTCTGAACCAATCCCTGAATAAAGATTGTATGAATGATCTAGAAATACCCATGATGATCTCCTCCTTTCAGGATGAAAATGAAGGGATGATGAGCACTTAGCCACCGAGGCCCTGGGGGAGCCACTGCTGGGAGGGGGACCCAGAAGGACAGAGGAGAGATCAGATAGAATTTTAAAACCCTGGCTGACTCTCTGGTAAAGGTGACAAGTCCCTTCCAATTTCGGGAGGTATGCTTCCACATAGGGAAGTAGTGTTAGACTTTAAATAAAACTTGTATGAGTCCTCCTTGATCTCAAATATTCTAAAATATGACCCCCTTCATAGTATTCAGGCCTAATAGGTGATAGGCGCTGATTATTTAGAAAATATCACCCCAGTAACAGATCCCTGAGTTCCTTGATTTGTGTAGCCTTTGTTTTAGAGGCATTCCAGAGAACACAATTATTGTAATTTTGAGTCCTTAACACCGGCAATCCTGCCTACCTTGCATGCATCTAGCTTCTAATCCCACTGGAAGAATGTTAGATAACCAAACTCAACAGCACCTGTAGTTAATTACTCACTCATCCTTGTATTCATTCATTTGGGATTTGCCAAATTTTTATGGAGAACTTGTTATATGCAACATATTCTTCTAGTTGCTGGGGGAAAAGAGTGGGAAACCAACCAGTGTAGTCTCTGCGGGTATAGAGCTTGTGTTCTAATGGGGAGAGTTCATAAGTAAACAGGCAACTTTGATAAAGAAGGACAAGATTACACAGTCTCAGTGGGAAGAAGCCAATCATGAGAACAAAGACAGCAAGGACTAGAGAGGCAAGGGTGTTGGCAACCATCCATGTTAAAGAGTGGTACCAGTGAGCATGGAGAACCTTTGTTCTCCTTTGAGGTGTTCCGATCATTTTTCTTTCTAAGTATTGGAGGTTAGGAGGAGCCTAATCACTCACTTCTGTTAATGGATTCTGACCAATTAATCAACGGACATAAGGCCAAATGTGAACCAAAATATATTATGAGCTAGTGAAGCTGGGCCTCCTCTCTCTTTCCAGTGTGAACTTATCTACTCAGGCCTAGGACAGTGTCTTAGCCTGCCCAGGCTGCAATAACAAAGTACCATAGATTGGGGTGGCTCATCAACTATAGAAATTTACTGCTCACAGTTCTGGAGGCTGGAAATCTGAGATTGGGGTACTAGCATATCACATTCTGGTGAGGGCCCTCTCCTGGGTGCAGACTACCAACATCTCATTCTATCTTCATGTGGCAGAGAAGAGAGGAAGGAAGCAGGCTCTTTCATGACTCCTATCAGACCATCAGTCCCATTCATGAGGGCTCTACCTTCCTGACCTCATGTAATTGTAATTACCGCCCAGAGGCCCCACCTCGTAATTCACCACATTGGGGGATAGGGGTTCAATATATAAATTTTGGAGAGACACAAACAGTCAGTCCATGATAGGCAGGAAATAGAAAATAAGATTCTTCAAAAGTAGCATCACGACCAACTTTACAAGCTCAGGCAGTGTTGCAATGATGATTTTTCATGTTCATCTACATCTATGTCCTTTGGATGTGGTTTCCTACAAGACTCTGGGCTTGGTCTTGTGTTAGTTAATCTTTGACCAATAGAAAATTCTGGAAGTGACAGTATGCCAGATCTGAGCCTCATCCTCAATAAGTCTTACACTCTTCTACACTCTCTCAAAAATGCTGCTACCTTGTGAAAAAGCCTAGGCTATGCTGCTGGCAGATGAGGCCAGAAGCCTGGCTGTCCTATCCAAAGTCCTTCTAGACCAACTTCAGCCAGCTGCACTCTCAAACAGGTGTAATAGTCCAGCCAGAATGAGCAGCATTGCCTGCCTGACTCACTGCTGACCACAGATGTACCAGTGAGCACGGATGAGACCAGAACCACTGGTGCCCCATAGACTGGTGAATAATAATGCTATTGTTTTAAGCCACTGAGTTTCTGAGTAGTTTGTTATACTGCAATATCTAACTGATACACTCCCTGAGGTATAACAGAACCAAGAGATAGAGATCAGGCAGAGAAAGACAGATATTGTCACTTTTATTGCTGTGACTTTGTAGCTTATCCCTAAGGCCCAGTTCACGACAGGTTCTTTCTATTTTAATCAATCATCAAAAGGAGGTAAAGACATTGCAGGTAGGGGTCAAATATCCCCTCTTACACTTTTGTTTTAAAGATTTTATTTATTTATTTTGGGGGGGAGCACGAGCAAGGGAGGGGGAGGGGAGCCTGATGCAGGATTCTATTTCAGGACCCCAGGATCATGACCTGAGCCAAAAGCAGCCCTTTAACCGACTAAGCCACCCAGGCGCCCCCCTCTTATACTTAAGTCAGGGTCTGAGAAAAAGTCAGAGGAAGAACTTCCTTTGGGTATCAAGGTCACTCACCCTTGATGCCCTCTGATCCTCTCTATGGACCACTCAGATAAGCCACTCTGGAGAATCTAAGAAAGTCACCTGATGGCTGTGCATTGACTAGGACTGAAAAAAAAATTACAGAAAGAATCACAAAGCAAAGCCAACTTTTCATCTTATTTCTTCTTTCTGCCCTAAAACTACACCCATGCTGAAGTGTAACAAAATATATATATAAACAAGCTGTCAGGCTTCTGACACAGTGGATGCCTAGAGGCAAATGTTTCTGCTAAACTTTTGATGGAGCCCCAGGGAGAGTAGAAAGGGTCCCAAACTGGGAGGGATTGGCAGCTGGGCTGGGAACGCAACCTGACCCTCCCTTCTCCTTTGACAAAGAAGGTTTTGTTGGGATCTGCGAGCATGGTGAGTGACTCCTCTAGAGTCATGTGGATAAACTGTGTTCTGAGGGAACATCTGGGCTGCCAGCTCAAGCCAAGCTGAAACCCTATCCTGGCCAGAGTTGCTCCAATGAATCAGGTGTAGGTGTATTTTTCTAGGATGTTCAAAACCACATCTTACACTGAGAAACAGGGTTTTGTCCATAGAAGCTTTATTCCAAAGGGCAAATGATCCCCCTAGGTTCCCATGAAGTGTATGTTTACTAAGGCTTCATGCCCAAAGAATCAAACTCAAACAGTGAAAGTATGGCCTCCACATATCCTTCTTCAAAGTGTGTTAGGAATCCTTACCAGTACAATCTCTATTCTCATCAGCATACTCACTACATGCCATTACCACCTAGTGTTTATAATGCAGTCTCAAAAGATTGATCACTTTGAGCTGAAAGATTGCATTTTAAGTCACTCTTTTTTCCTCTTCCAAGGAAATTTACCAAAACATTGTCAGATTCGTTGCTGTTTTTCTCATTTTTTTATTTGATTTTTATTGTATGTTAATCACCATACATTACATCATTAGTTCTTGATGTAGTGTTCCATGATTCATTGCTTGTGCATATCGCCCAGTGCTCCATGCAGAACGTGCCCTCTTTAATACCCATCACCAGGCCAACCCATCCTCCCACCCTCTTCCCTCTAGAACCCTCAGTTTGTTTTTCACAGTCCATCGTCTCTCATGGTTCATCTCCCCCTCCAATTTCCCCTCCCTCATATTCCCCTACTGCTATCTTCTTCTTCTTCTTCTTCTTTTTTCATAACATATATTGCATTATTTGTTTCAGAGGTACAGGTCTGTGATTCAACAGTCTTGCACAATTCACAGCGCTCACCTACCCTCCCCAATGTCTATCACCCAACCACCCCCTCCCTCCCACCCCACCCCCATTTGCGAACACTCAGTTTGTTTCCTGAGATTACGAATTCCTCATTATCAGTGAGGTCATATGATACATACCTTTCTCTGGCTGACTTATTTCGCTCAGCATAACACCCTCCAGTTCCATCCACGTCGTTGCAAATGGCAAGATCTCATTCCTTTGGATGGCTGCATAATATTCCATTGTGTATATATACCACTTCTTCTTTATCCATTCATCTGTCGATGGACATCTTGGCTCTTTCCACAGTTTGGCTATTGTGGACATTGCTGCTATAAACATCGGGTTGCGCATACCCCTTTGGATCCCTACATTTGTATCTTTGGGGTAAATACCCAGTAGTGCAATTGCTGGATCGTATGGTAGCTCTATTTTCAACTTCTTGAGGAACCTCCATACTGTTTTCCAGAGTGGTTGCACCAGCTTGCATTCCCACCAACAGTGTACGAGGGTTCCCCTTTCCCCACATCCCCGCCAACGTCTGTTGCTTCCTGACTTGTTAATTTTAGCCATTCTGACTGGTGTGAGGTGATTATCTCACTGAGGTTTTCATTTGGATTTCCCTGATGCCGAGCGATGTGGAGCACTTTTTCATGTGTCTGTTGGCCATTTGGATGTCTTCTTTGGAAAAATGTCTGTTCATGTCTTCTGCCCATCTCTTGATTGGATCATTTGTTCTTTGGGTGTTGAGTTTGATAAGTTCTTTATAGATTTAGGATACGAGCCCTTTATCTGATAGATCATTTGCAAATATCTTCTCCCATTCTGTCGGTTGTCTTTTGGTTTTGTGGACTGTTTCTTTTGCTGTGCAAAAGCTTCTTATCTTGATGAAGTCCCAATAGTTCGTTTTTGCCCTTGCTTCCCTTGCCTTTGGCGATGTTTCTAGGAAGAAGTAGCTGCGGCTGAGGTCGAAGAGGTTGCTGCCTGTGTTCTCCTTTAGGATTTGGATGGACTCCTGTCTCGTGTTTAGGTCTTTCAACCATTTGGAGTCTATTTTTGTGTGTGGCGTAAGGAAATGGTCCGGTTTCATTCTTCTGCACGTGTGTGTCCAATTTTCCCAACACCATTTGTTGAAGAGACTGTCCTTTTGCCATTGGACATTCTTTCCTGCTTTGTCAAAGATGAGTTGACCATACAGTTGAGGGTCCATTTCTGGGCTCTCTCTTCTGTTCCACTGATCTATGTGTCTGTTTTTGTGCCAGTACCATACTGTCTTGATGATGACAGCTTTGTAATAGAGCTGGAAGTCCGGAATTGTGATGCCGCCAGCTTTGCTTTTCTTTTTCAACATTCCTCTGACTATTCGGGGTCTTTTCTGGTTCCACACAAATTTTAGGATTATTTGTTCCATTTCTTTGAAAAAAGTGGATGGTATTTTGATGGGGATTGCATTGAATGTGTAGATTGCTCTAGGTAGCATTGACATCTTCACAATGTTTGTTCTTCCAATCCATGAGCATGGAACGTTTTCCCATTTCTTTGTGTCTTCTTCAATTTCTTTCATGAGTATTTAATAGTTTTCTGAGTACAGGTCCTTTCCCTCTTTGGTTAGATTTATTCCTAGGTATCTTATGGTTTTGGGTGCAATTGTAAATGGGATCGACTCCTTAATTTCTCTTTCTTCTGTCTTGTTGTTGGTGTATCGGAATGCCACTGATTTCTGTGCATTGATTTTATATCCTGCCACTTTACTGAATTCCTGTATGAGTTCTAGCAGTTTTGGGGTGGAGTCTTTTGGGTTTTCCACATACAGTATCATATCATCTGCAAAGAGTGAGAGTTTGACTTCTTCTTTGCCGATTTGGATGCCTTTGATTTCTTTTTGTTGTCTGATTGCTGCAGCTAGGACTTCTAATACTATGTTGAGTAGCAGTGGTGAGAGTGGACATCCCTGCCGCGTTCCTGACCTTAGGGGGAAAGCTCTGTTTTTCCCCATTGAGAATGATACTCGCTGTAGGTTTCTCTTAGATGGCTTTTATGATATTGAGGTATGTACCCTCTATCCCTATACTCTGAAGAGTTTTGATCAAGAAAGGATGCTGTACTTTGTCAAATGCTTTTTCTGCATCTATTGAGAGGATCATACGATTCTTGTTCTTTCTTTTGTTAATGTATTGTGTCACGTTGATTGATTTGCGGATGTTGAACCAACCTTGCAGCCCAGGGATAAATCCCACTTGGTCGTGGTGAATAATCCTTTTAATGTACTGTTGGATCCTGTTGGCTAGTATTTTGGTGAGACTTTTTGCATCCATGTTCATCAAGGATATTGGTCTGTAATTCTCCTTTTTGTTGGGGTCTTTGTCTGGTTTTGGGATCAAGGTAATGGTGGCCTCATAAAACAAGTTTGGAAGTTTTCCTTCCATTTCTATTTTTTGGAATAGTTTCAGGAGAATGGCTATTAATTCTTCTTTAAATGTTTGGTAGAATTCCCCTGGGAAGCCATCGGGCCCTGGGCTTTTGTTTGTTGGGAGATTTTTGATGACTGCTTCAATTTCCTTAGTGGTTACAGGTCTGTTCAGGTTTTCTATTTCTTCCTGGTTCAATTTTGGTAGTTGATACATCTCTAGGAATGCACCCATTTCTTCCAGGTTCTCTAATTTGCTGGCATAGAGTTGCTCATAATATGTTCTTATAATTGTTTGTATTTCTTTGGTGTTGGTTGTGATCTCTCCTCTTTCATTCATGATTTTGTTGATTTGGGTCATTTCTCTTTTCTTTTTGATCAGTCTGGCCAGGGGTTTATCAATCTTGTTAATTCTTTCAAAGAACCAGCTCCTAGTCTCATTGATCTGTTCTACTGTTCTTTTGTCTTCTAGTTCATTGATTTCTGCTCTGAGCTTTATTATTTCTCTTCCCCTGCTGGGTTTAGGCTTTATTTGCTGTTTTTCCCCAGCTCCTTTAGGTGTAGGGTTAGGTTGTGTATTTGAGACCTTTCTTGTTTCTTGAGAAAGGCTTGTATTGCTATATACTTTCCTCTCAGGACTGCCTTTGCTGTATCCCAAAGATTTTGAACAGTTGTGTTTTCATTTTCATTGGTTTCCATGAATTTTTTAAATTCTTCTTTAATTTCCTGGTTGACCCATTCATTCTTCAGTAGGATGCTCTTTAGCCTCTATGTATTTGAGTTCTTTCCGACTTTCCTCTTGTGATTGAGTTCTAGTTTCAAAGCATTGTGGTCTGAAAATATGCAGGGAATGATCCCAATCTTTTGGTACCGGTTGAGACCTGATTTGTGACCTAGGATGTGATCAATTCTGGAGAATGTTCCATGGGCACTAGAGAAGAATGTGTATTCCGTTGTTTTGGGATGGAATGTTCTGAATATGTCTGTGAAGTCCATTTGGTCCAGTGTGTCATTTAAAGTCTTTATTTCCTTGTTGATCTTTTGCTTAGATGATCTGTCCATTTCAGTCAGGGGGGTGTTAAAGTCCCCCACTATTATTGTATTGTTGTCAATGTGTTTCTTTGCTTTTGTTATGAATTGCCTTATATAATTGGCTGCTCCCATGTTCGGGGCATAGATATTTACAATTGTTAGATCTTCTTGTTGGATAGACCCTTTAAGTAGGATATAGTGTCCTTCCTCATCTCTTATTACAGTCTTTGTTTTAAAATCTAGTTTGTCTGATATAAGGATTGCCACCCCAGCTTTCTTTTGGTGTCCATTAGCATGGTAAATGGTTTTCCACCCCCTCACTTTCAATCTGGGGGTGTCTTTGCGTCTAAAATGAGTCTCTTGCAGACAGCATATTGATGGGTCTTGTTTTTTAATCCAATCTGATAGCCTGTGTCTTTTGATTGGGGCATTGAGCCCATTTACATTCAGGGTAACTATTGAAAGGTATGAATTTAGTGCCATTGTATTACCTGTAAGGTGACTGTTAACTGTCTGTTGTCTGTGTTCGTTTCTGCTCTTTGCTGCTTTTAGGCTCTCTCTTTGCTTAGAGGACCCCTCTCAATATTTTTGGAGGGCTGGTTTCGTGTTTGCAAATTCCTTTAGTTTTTGTTTGTTCTGGAAGCTTTTTATCTCTCCTTCTATTTTCAGTGATAGCCTAGCTGGATATAGTATTCTTGGCTGCATATTTTTCTCGTTTAGTGCTCTGAAGATATCTTGCCAGTCCTTTCTGGCCTGCCACGTCTCTGTGGATAGGTCTGTTGCCAATCTAATGTTTCTACCATTGTAGGTTACATATCTCTTCTCCCGAGCTGCTTCCAGGATTTTCTCTTTGTCTCTGAGACTCGTAAGTTTTACTATTAGATGTCGGGGTGTTGACCTATTTTTATTGATTTTGAGAGGGGTTCTCTGTGCCTCCTGGATTTTAATGCCTGTTTCCTTCCTCACATTAGGGAAGTTTTCTGCTATAATTTGCTCCAATATACCTTCTGCCCCCCTCTCTCTCTCTTCTTCTTCTTCTGGGATCCCAATTATTCTAATGTTGTTTCGTCTTATCGTATCACTTATCTCTCGAATTCTGCCCTCGTGATCCTGTAGTTGTTTCTCTCTCTTTTTCTCAGCCTCTTTATTTTCCATCATTTGGTCTTCTATATCGCTGATTCTCTCTTCTGCCTCATTTATCCTAGCAGTTAGTGCCCCCATTTTGGATTGCACCTCATCAATAGCCTTTTTGATTTCGATTTGGTTAGATTGTAGTTCTTTTATTTCTCCAGAAAGGGTTTCTCTAATAACTCCCACGCTTTTTTCAAGCCCAGCTAGTATCTTTAAAGTCATGATTCTAAACTCTAGGTCCGACATCATACTAATGTCTGTATTGAGTAGGTCCCTGGCTGATGGTAGTACCTCTTGTTCTTTTTGCTGAGGTGATTTCTTTCGTCTTGTCATTTTGTCCAGAGGAGAATAGATGAATGAGAGAACGAAATGCTAACAGGTTTACAACGTCCCCAGCAAATATACTGTATACAAATCAGAAAAGACCTGAAACCAGGGGAAAAGAAAGGGAAAGAAAGAAAAAAGAAAGAGAAAAAAGAAAAAAAAAGATAAAAACAAAAACAAAACAATACAAAAATAGCAGAATATGATCAAATATGATCAGGCTAGTGCATAGATCAGTGCCACACACTAGATTTTGGGCGTATTTTGGTCTGTTAGAAAAAAGTGCCTCCTAAAATTTTAAAGGAAGAAAGACATATATGTACAAAATAAGGGTTGATACGATGAAGGGATGGAAGATGACTGTAAAGATGAAAATTATAAAAGGTTTTATAAAAGGACTTGGTAAGATAAGTTGTTTGAAAAAAGAAAGAAGATTTAAGAAAAGAAAATAAAAAGGAAAAAGGGAGAGAATGTGATCAGGCAGGAGACTAGAACAAAGCCATACACTAGTGATTTAGGGTATATTTTGATCTGTTAGAAGAAACTGTACCTCAAAATTTTAAAGAGAGAACAACTTATATATATATGCCAAAAATAAGGGTAACTACTATGAAGGGATAAAATATGACTCTAAAAATGAAAAATGAAAAATGTTTTTTTTTTTTAAAAAGGGATTGATAAGATGTTGGTTAAAAAAAGGGAAAAAGAAAAATAAAAAAAACAGTCAACAAAAATTAACTTTGATGAAATAATGAATCATGGTTAAAAAAAAAAAAAAAAAAAAAAAAGCCATGAATCTATGTGCAGTATTCCCCTAGCGCTGGAGTTCTCCCGTTCTCCTTGATCGATCAACTTGGTCTTGGCTTGCTGGCTGTTTGTGCTGATCTTCTGGGGGAGGGGCCTGTTGCTGTGGTTTCCAAATGTCTTTGCCGGAGGCGGAATTGCCCCGCCCTTGTCGGTCCGGGCTAAGGAAGCTGCTCCGGTTTGCTCTCAGGAGCTTTTGTTCCCTGCATGCTCTCCATACAGCCTTGGAGGACCAGGGCAGAAATGGTGGCCTCCCAATCTCTACCCGGAGGAGCCGAGAACTCGGGGCCCCGCTCCTCAGTGTGCCCCCAGAGAAAAGCAGTCACTTCCGTGTCCCCGGTCTCCGGCCGCGCCCCGTGCTCACCCGGCCTGTGACCGAGCGTTTCTATCTCTGGTACCTGACCCCGCGCAGAGTCTCCAAACCCAGCAGATCCCTGCAGTGCGTTCCCGCACCGCTCCTCCCCGGGAAGGAAGGGGAGTCTCCCCGGATCTGCCGCTTGTTGGGTCCCTGCTGGAGGAGCCGTGCCCCGACTGGGCCGCGGGTCACAGTCTATGGCAACCCCGAGCTGAGAGCCCGCGACTCTGCTCCGTCTCTGCAGCCGGCTTCCCCGCTCCGATACCTGGGAGCTCTGGCGCACTCAGGCACCCCCGGTCTCTCTGTGACCCCGAGGGTCCTGAGACCACACTGTCCCGGGAGGATTCCACCCCCCGCTTAGCCACTGCAGCGACGTCCCTCAGCGGAGCCGACTTCTAAAATTCCGATTTTGTGCTCCGCGGCTCTAGCACTTGCCAGAAGCGGCCGGCGGAGGCCCCTCCCCTGCCGTCTATCCTCCCGAATATCGCCTCGGATTCACTTCTCCGCACGTCCTACCTTCCAGTAAGTGGTCGCTTCTCTGTTCAGAGAGTTGTTGCTACTCTCCTGTTCGATCTCCTGTTGAGTTCGTAGGTGTTCAGAATGGTTTGATCCCTATTCAGCTGAATTCCTGAGACCAGACGAAATCTAGGTCTCCTACTCCTCCGCCATCTTGCTCCGCCCCCCCAGGGGTTTATCAATCTTGTTAATTCTTTCAAAGAACCAGCTCCTA
>NW_027397100.1:6738261-6782227 GCF_003265705.2 Callorhinus ursinus | reverse complement strand
GAAAAAAAAAAAAAGAAGAAGAAGATAGCAGTAGGGGAAAATGAAGGGGGGGAAATTGGAGGGGGAGACGAACCATGAGAGACGATGGACTCTGAAAAACAAACTGAAGGTTTTAGAGGGGAGGAGGGTGGGAGGATGTGTTGGCCTGGTGATGGGTATTAAAGAGGGCACGTTCTGCATGGAGCACTGGGCGATATGCACAAGCAATGAATCATGGAACACTACATCAAAAACTAATGATGTAGTGTATGGTGATTAACATAACTATAAAAAATTAAAAAAAAAAGAACAGGGATTTCATGTGCTGCCAGGAAGTGAGCTTTTAATTTTTAAAGCTTGATTCTTCCATTTTCAAAATCATGCATATAACTCATTAATGCAGTGTATGTGCAGGCAAAGGTCCTGTTGTGGTTATTCGTGAAAATCAGCAGGGGTTGAGCATTCCTATCGTATAAAGTGATGTGACCTAAAGATTGCATGCTTGAAGGTCAAAGCCAGGGATGTTGAGCCAGCCACAGGAACAGACTCTGCATTTTTGCCCCCTTATGTGGAATTTGCAAAAAAAAAAAAAAAAAAAAAAAAAATACTAAGGCATATTAGTACTTCCGGGGACTATTGAATCTGCAAGGTAGGAAGGAAGGTGGTTGAGGCGTGCTCAGCTTCCTTCTAGTGCAACAGAGAACCGCAGCTGACATCTGAATAGCATTCCCTTCATGTGAAAGGTTGAAGGGAACTTATCAACACTGAATGAGCACCTAAGCCTTATCTCCTGTGTTTTTCACAACAACCAGAAAGAGGTAACTGGTTATCCTTGCTATATTTAAAAGGAAACAGACTTTCAGGGACATTAGAAAGGTACTGAATTTCACACCACTGGTGAGCGATAAGTGGTATTTAAGTCTAGGATTGCTTGACCCCAGCACAATAATCTTTCAGTTCCACCAGGCCAGCCAGAAACATTTACACATCAGGTGTGGTATAGCCACCAGCTGTTTTGTTTGTTGTTGCTGGAATTTAAATATAACACCTCCCTTAGCAACTGAAGAGGCCCTTAGCTACCCATGATGTTTAACAACTACTTTCCAAGTAAATAGCTTCTGAGGTTTCATCTTAGACCATAGTGGGTTCAGGGAAAGCTTTCATCTGAGTTGATACAATGGGAGGAATGCCCAGGCCAGCCACCATCTGGGGGGCCTCCTGGGAGGCATTGGTCAAATGTTGACACTGAGGAAGTACTGGGTACACTAACTAACTACCCAGATGGTTGAGACATTTCTTTCACTAGAGAAGGAAGAGTAGAATGAACCCAAACACCAAACCTCCAGGCGGCAGATATAGACGTTCTGAAACCCTGGTTTCCAACTCTTAGTTTTGGATCTCTAGGGGTCAGTGGAGGTTCCCTAAAGGCAGCTGAGAGTGGCCAGGACTGAGTAACTTCATAATGACAATAACTAGTATGTGGGTAGTACGAGGCACTATTCTAAACTTCTGTGTATATTAGCACATTGAATTCTTTCTTTTTTTTTTCCAATTTGTTTTGGGGTGCTACATATACCATACCCATATAACATTAGCTCTATTTTACAGATGGGGAAACATTGGTTAAGGAACTCAAGGTGATAAAGTAAGTGGTCTGCCGGAATTTTTATGCAGGGAGTTAGGTCCATATGTCTTTTTTAGCAGAGAATTTTTTTTTTTTTAACCGTAGACACTGTATATTGCACTAGCAAGATTCAAGGAGTGTAATCACAAAGCAACTTCATTTTCCCCCACGATTGCCCTTTCAAACCTGTCCCATGAGGGCCAGGCTATCCGCCAACACTGCATGAACCTTCCCAGCAGACCACACAGCTCCCGCATTCCCTCTCAGATAAGGAAAGAAACATCAGACACTTTGGCTGCCCAGAACAGTCTCTGTTCGGAGGTGAGTATGCCCAGTGCAGTATAATAATCACATTTGTAAACTTCAATCAAAATTAAAGCCCCTCACCTTGACCTTGCAGCAGTCTTGGAAATCCTCTGCAGGGAAAGAGGGACTTCTTAATTCCTGCCAGATTCCTTAATCTGCCAGATTCCTTCATCTACTACCACTCGCTGATGTTGACTTCTGAACCTCCTGGTTGGAGCAGAAGAAGGAAGAAAAGTGAAAAGCTTGAAAACACCTTTGGTGAAGAGCACCCATATATTCACAGTTTCCTCTGGCCATGGCGGGGGGCTTAAAATTAACTCTGTCTCTTGGGTGTTTTTCATCCACGGGTCCTTATACAGGTGATCCATTGTCCAGCTGGCCCTGGAAGAGAAGGGAGCCCTTTAACCCAGAGTTACTTACCCATGGGTCCTTCAACTTGGATGGAATAAAAAATATTTATGTATTTATTTTCACTAATCCTTAACTGAAATTTGCCATGTCCACTGATTATACATGTGCAAACGGTAATGAAAATTTAGTACTTATGACTGTCACCAGTGAAATTATAGATAACTTCATGTTACATTATGATTGCGAAGATACTTCAAAATGTTGTTAATAGTTGTCACTTTCAAAATTAGGAAAATATACATATGTATACAACAAAAGCATGTACATATACTTTTTATTATATATATTTATTATATATATATAAGGTAGTTGTTAGGACTGATACTAGCTCTGGCTATTTAATGTGTTATAATTTTTAAAAAATATTTTGATAACTCTATGTAGATATAATTGGTTTCCTTAGCAATTTTATGAATGCAATTCATACACTTAAAAACAGTAAGTAATCTGAGAAGGGGTCATCCACAGACACAGCCTTCCAAAAGGGTCTGTAGCACAAAAACATCATGGTTTTTTTGTTTCCCCTCCATCATGCACTCTCGCTACTGGGGTCCTGGCTCCCTTCTAAGCAGCCTTCATGGGGAATGTCCCTTGAAGGTGACAAGGGCTAGTTCTCGTTCTCCACACATGTGACTGCCACGTCCTCCACGGGAAACCCGCACATGTCTGAGCACTTAGCGGAAGTTCAGGGGCTTCCTAACCAATCCCCCCCCGCCCCATTTGCTGTCTGGGTCTGCGGGTTAGCTGGTGTGCACAGGTAGGACATACTGGCTGTGGCTTGTTGAAATGCTCCCACAACAGTGATAAATAGGTTCTGCTCTAAGCAACCCCCAACCCTCTGCTTACACCCTCACCTGCCAGCCCCTTCATGAGGCCCCCAGACCTCCCACTATTCAGGAACCTAAGAGTCAATACTTGGCCAAACAGGACCCTGTAGGAGCCAACTCCAGTTGCATGGCTGATATCAGTTCTCATTTGTCAGTAGGCACACCTCACTGGTTTTTGGAACCCTTTGGAATTGGTATTCACTGTTCACTGTGTCCAGGGGAAACAATCTAGTTCCCTTACTGGGCCCTTCTGACCTCTCACTAGTCTTAAGACAAGGGGGCCACATCTCCTCCTCCTGTTGGGAATGGCTGGAGGGAAAACTCCCATACATTTTCCCAAAGGCATTCTCTCGTTAACCTCCCATCTCAACCTTTGATACTTTTAGGTGGCTTTTGAACCATATATATTGAGTATATTGAGGGTCCATATTAAATTTTTATTCATCGAAATGACTGCTGCCAACCCATCCCCCTCCCCCACCCCACCACCCACCCGCACATGTCCCCCTGCCTCTTCTTGCTGAGGACTTTCCCTAGGATTAGACATGGAACTATGGATATTTCAACATTGGCATTTGGAAGGGCCGCAAACCTGAAGGCAGGGAAAACTAATCACCCAAGGCCACCAATCTAAAGATAGAGTCCACTAATCCCGGACTGGCCGGCCTGCGAAGCACTGCAGCGTTTCCTCCACATGAGGCTACCCTCCTCCCTGCCTCTCCTGTTTCCAGCTTCCCTGCTACCTGGCTGCTGCCCTGCTGGCATAAGAGGCCCTGCCTGACCCCTGTTACAAACCAGACACGAGGAACCAGGCCACAGCACCGTGTGCTAATTTCGTCGGTGGCTGGGTCTCTCTCTCTCTAACGCTCAAGTGCCATTTTAAGGAAAGGGGGTCTACAGCATAGAATAAACAGAGGGAAGCCCTCTGCTTTAACTGCTGTTAATGTATCTGTGTTGTGTTTTGTGGGCAGGCCATTGTCTCAAAGCTGTAATCCTCATGATTCCATGGCATTACAAGGGTCAGCTTTCAATGACTCAACCAGGATTTTCTCAGACAGTAAACAGCCACTTATGGCCTTTTACACCACCAAGGAAATGAGATTACTTCTTGAGAAGATCAGCAGCTCTGGGAGGCTGTCGAAAGGGTACTCTGCCTGTTTGTTTGGCTGCAAGGCACCATGCGGCCTAAGCTTGTTTAAAATTAGCTTCCCCCATAAATCACCCGCACAATGAAGTGCCTGCCTCTGCCCTCTGACATACTGTGTCTCTGTTTATTTTTAATGATGACATGGATTTTTCTGTCTCCATTTGGTTCTTTATCCTCCATGTTCCCAAATACTAAATTCTATGACAAAGGTACAAAATCTAAGAAATCGAAAGGAAGATTTCCCTCTCTACCAGCACACAAAGTTACTAGGGAGACTGAGGTATTCTGGGGTTCTTTCTGATGGAAGCTGCCCCCATTCTACTTTGATTTGATTATTATGTCCTAAAAATGTTCCTTTGTTCAGGGGCAAGAGGGCACTTCTTTGTGTGCATTTGCAAAAGTCAGCGAATGTATATGTACTTGATTTCTGTGTTCCGTTACATGTAAATTTTACATAAGAAAAAGAATTGTAAACAAATGACGAACTCTTCCTGATAATAGACATGCTGAAGTATTTGGTAGAAACTATACTAGTGTCCACAATCTACTTTGAAATGCATCCAAAACTGTGATGAACTAATTGATGGATAGAGGGACAGATGTGTGATAAAGTGAGTAAAGTATTAATGGCAAAAGAGGTGGTAGGCATAAGGCTGCTCCCTGTGCGATTCTTTCAACTTTGTTGCATGGTTGAAATTGTGCATAATAAAGTGTTGGAAAAGATGCTCCCTTGGGAACGGGGGCCGAATCCTCAGGAGCATGAGAGGGTTACAGCTTCCAGAATCCTGTCTTTACCCAACTTACATTTTTTAAAGTCTGTATGTTTACACACAGAATTAGACTTCAACAATAGACAATAACAAGGAAAAAGGGAACACTGACCCAGGGAGAAGTCTAAAATACAGAATATTCTAGGAGGCAGGCACATTTTGCTAGTTAAACATAGAGGCACCATCTTGATTTTAAAATGGCATCTGACTGGGGAAAGTTCTTGACTCAGTTCTCCCAGTGCATTGCCAGAAACACAGGTGCAGGTGCAGAACAGCCAGGTTCATAACAGGACCGAAACTTACAGAAGAGAAATTCAAGGGTCTGTAATTCCAATGGACCTGGGGTGAGGAACTCCAACAATGGCAGACCCTTAGCTTACTACTGGAAACAGAAAATTTACCCAGAAAAAAATCTGAAGAGGAAAATTAGGGAATTCCTCTCTACTTTATGGCTCCTAGCTTTTTGAGGCAAACAATATGTTTATTTTCTTATCACAACTTGTGAAGAATTTGACTTCAAAAAAAACAGTTGGAAAATTAGGACAGAGGAGAGTTATTAGCATGCATTGCTGGGGTGTGCTGCAGAAGCACATTGCTTTGGCAGGAAGTAGACAGGAAAGACTCATGGTAGCAATACATAATGGAGATGGCGGATGGTCAAGCATTTATCTCTTAGAGTATCCGCTGGAGTTGAAGAAGCCACCTCCTGTGCAGCAGTGCCCAATTATTTGAATGCTGATGAGATATTGAAAATTGGTCCAGATGTTGTGCAATTAACTTGCCCTCTGGGGCAGGGAAGTATACTCCTCCCTGGAAAGAGGGTGGGGGACTGAGCAATAAGCTAATCTACCACAATATCCAAAAATAAATTTTTCTACAAATGGGGATCACATATCCCATTTGTTGACAATTACCAGATCCTGATAAATTTCTTTTCATTTAAGAATGAGTAAACTATTTGCACCAAAAAAAAAAAATGAGTAAACTGAAAAACACTTTTAAAGCATTTAATTGGATATAAGGATATGTCTACAAAATAATCTGTCAGGAAAGGTATAACAAAATGAGATGGGGAAAACAGAAGGATAAGATGAGGAAAGATTTCAGAGACTATGACAACACAGTCTGCATTCAAGGCAGCAAGTAGCAGAATCAAAACAGTTTGAATTTAAGATGTGGACAGGAAGTTCAACTCGAGAAGTTTTCTAAGAATGAAGATGGAAAGGACAAAGGGAGAGAGAAGGAAACAGGATACAACTTGTAGACTTAAATGTATTCCTGAGGAAGTACCCGAACTGTTGGAAAGGAAACAACAATAAAAATAAAGTCAAAGAAAATATCTTAGAGTACATTGCCAAGCAGTGCATAACATTTCAGGGAAGTTAATGAAAAGGATCCAAATGTGGTTTTATGCATACTAACCACAATGCAAAATGGGTCAAAGATAAAGAAAATAAAGATTAGAGAGTTTAGGTAACTTGATTAAAGCCAAAACCTGGAATGGGCTCTCTGGAATTGACTCCAGAAATCTTTATTGTAAGAATCAAATTTCAGAAATATCAACTATATGTTAGTATTTGGAAATGTTCAAGTGCCACAAGTGATGACTTTGAAACTCAAATACTCAGTTGTCACTCTCTGTGAATCCCACTGCTTTTTAATATCCTTGCCACATTACCAGGGAACAAGGAAATAACTTCCTTTGCTGCATTCATTCATCCATTTGTCTTCACAACAAACATTAATGCTGTGCAGCCTCGTTAGACACTTTAATAAAGGTCTCTGACCAACGATAGTAAGAAGTCCAATAGCATTGGTGAACAATTTCAACATAAAATGTGAAGTGCATTGTTAGGTTGTTGAGAGAGAGAGAAAGATGGAGAGAAAGAAAAAAAGCCCACAATAAGTTCTTGTTTGTGTTTTATATAGTATTTTTTTCTCATAATTTACCCACATATTTATTATTTTCTTTGTTCTTTTTGCTTCTTTCATGTTTTACCTCCCATCTGGGATCATTTTATAATTTCCATTGGCAGCATCTGCTAGTGCTAAACTGTCTTCGTTTTTCCAGGTCTTAAAATGTCTTCATTTTACCTTCATTTCTTGAAAGTTACTTTCTCTGGGTATGGAGTTCTAGGATAGGAGTTATTTTCTTTCAGCACCTTGAATAGATCATTTTGCTTTTTTCTGGCTTCCATTGTAGCTGTTGAGATGTCAACTCAGTCTAAATGCTCTTTGTTTGAAGGGAATCTTTTTTTTTTCCTCTGCCTCCTCTTATTTTTTCCTCTTTGTATTTGGTTTTCTTCAGAATCACTATGGCATGCCTAAAAAAAGCTATTGTTGTTTTTTTTTTTTAAATGCTCCTTGAGATTTTATGAGTTTCTTGAATTTTTGGATTAGTGTCTTTCATCAGTTCTGAACACTTTTGAACAATTACCTCTTCAAATATTACCTCTGCTTTATTTTATCTCTCCTTTGCTTCTGGTACTCGTATTACATGTATATTAGACTTTATATGTATGCTCTATATCAGCACTGTTCAATACGCCAGGCTCTAGCCTAAGTGGTTATATATATTGAACTAAAATTGAATAAAATTGAAAAGTCAGCTCTTCAGTTTCAGCAGCCACATTTCAAGTACTCAAGAGCCATAGGTGTCTATGGTTATTGTACTGGACAAATACAGAAGAATTTTATCATTGCAGAAGTTTCTGTTGGACACCACTGCTCTTTATCTATTGTCTGTTATTCTATATTTTCTACCTTTTGCCTTCTTTCTATGCCTCATTTTACAAAGACTTCTGACCTATCTTCTTGTTTAATGATTCTCTACTCAACTCTAAGCTGCTGTTAAATTTATTCATTCAGTTTTTTTTTCTTTTTTAATTCTAGAATGCATATTTGGTTCTTTTTTGAATCTATAGTATTAGTCTTTATGGTTTCTAGTTCTCTGCTAACATTTTGAAGCTTGACTTTTATCTCAGTGAACATAGTGAGCAGAATTGTTGTATATAGTCTGTCTAGTCTAGTAATTCTATTATTTGGACTCTATTGTGTCTGTTCCTAAGCTGCATTATTTTTATAATTTCTTTCTCTTATGGTATTTCATACTTTGTGTATCTAATTATCTCTGATTGTGTGCTGGGCATTGTTTTTTAAAAACTGACTTTTAGTAATAATTTGAGACTTGATTAAAGTTGTCTTCCTGAGGTGAAGATTTTCATTTACTTTTGCCAGAATCCTGGGTATACTATTTTGGGCCATTTTAATCCAGTTTAATGCTGAGTAAAATAATAAAACTATCATCCTTACTACTAGGCTAGAGCCCCTTAGAGTTTCAGCCCTGAGAGGTAGGAGGCTTACCAAGTCTTGACTCTTGATAGAATCTGCATTCAGACTTTTTATATCCTTCAGCTGACAGTCCAAGCTGTCTGTTAATTCCCTGGATCTGCATATGATCAGGGAAAAAGTGGCCTCTACTGCTAGACTCCATCCCTGTATTCCCAAACTCTTATAGACCTCTAGCAAGTAATTAGTCACTATCTTCCTAGCTCTTTGATGCTTTTAAAAGATGGTACTTATACCTCAGTCAGCTATTTTATTTTTCCTGAGGGGAAAAAAAAAAGAAAAAAAAAAACTACCCACCATTATTTTAAAAAGTCTTTGTCCTTGGGGTATAATGATCGAAACCAGAACTGTCATCTATGTTTCTCCAATTGAGATTAGGGATGTCACCTAAATATAACACCTCGTGTTTTGCCAAATATTCCACTGATATTATCTCTACTCATTAAAGGTCTATTGGAGATTTCTATATTCATTTATTTAAGCCCCTAGCTTCCACTGAATAACGACTATGACCAGAACTGTGATATGCACTGGACCTAGACATGAAATATACATTTTAATGGGAAGACAGACAAATATATTAACTAGTTAATAAATAAAATAATTCCACGTGGGGTGTTATGAGGAAGAAGTAAAACATTTCTAAAATTAAGGGAGAGAATAATGGAGAGTAGGTGTGGAGTCCACTTTAGATGATATTGTCGGGAAAGCCATCTCTGACACTTAAGGTTAAATCTGATGAACGAGAAAGAAAAGCAATGAGTATAGTAGAAGAGAATCATGTAAAAGGGACTCAAGTTTTGGAAAAGCTAGGAGACGAAACTGTACGGGTCAGCAGGAGCCATCTCAGTAAGGCTGTTGTATGTGTGCTTTTCCAGCAAATGGAGTCAATGTCCATGACTGCTTTCTGTAGTTCTATCACTGGGTTTTGTGGCTTACTAACCCCATTGTAAAGAAGGAATCATATAGTGTTATTAAAGAATTTTCTGTGCAAACCTGTCGATCCTTATTTCTTAGGATAAGAAATCTCTCTTAGGAGAGAAGGCAGGAGGAAATATGTTATAAAATAAGTAATAACTGTAAGGAAACAACTATACAGGAAGTATTTAGTCCTGAATCTCCAACCAATTATTTTGTGAAACTGAAAAAATCTTTCAGTCTCTCTGAGACTCAATCTGCCGATGTAAAATGAAGCATGATCAATGTGATCCATGAGATCCTTTCCACTTTTATACCCCTTGGAAGCATTTCACCTCTGTTTTCTTTTTTTTTTTTTTTAAAGATTTTATTTATTTATTTGACAGAGAGAGACACAGTGAGAGAAGGAACACAAGCAGGGAGAGTGGCAGAGGGAGAAGCAGGCTTCCCGCCGAGCAAGGAGCCCGATGTGGGGCTCGATCCCAGGACCCTGGGATCATGACCTGAGCCGAAGGCAGATGCTTAACGACTGAGCCACCCAGGCATCCTCACCTCTGTTTTCTTTGGAAACATTTCTTATTAGCTAACACATTTTCATGAGGTTTCTCTATTTTCTTACAGTCTATTGGTTGTCTAGGAAGGTTTTATAATTGTATATGGTGCCCTTTTGTGTTGCAGGGCATTTTGTTTACTAGGGATTTTTGTATCTTATTAAGTTACAGAGGAAATGTCCTCAAATTCCAAAATTTTTATACCCAATGGAATTTGGAAATGTTGTCACATGTCAGTGAAATGAAAATGTGATGAGGCTCTGATCAAAGACTATAATAAATACCCGAGAAAAGGTCTTATCAGGTATGGTTTGGGAGTGTGCCTCTTAAAAGCACTAGTATAATAACCAAAGTATAGCACATCGAAACTTGTAGGATGAAGATAAGTTGGTGCTCAGAGGAAAATTCATAACTGTAATGCATATTTTTGAATACAAGAAAAATGACATATTAATAACCTGAGCATTGTACTCAAAAAGTTGAAAAGAAAGCAGACTAAATCCTTCCCCATAATGTACAGAATCTACTAATAATAGAAGAGCAGAAAATTAGGAAATGAGAAATAACAAACAAGGGAAAGAAGTACCAAAACCAAAGCTCATTCTTTGGAATTACTAATAAAACAGACAATAGCCTGGAAGACTGTGCAAGTTAAAAAAAGAGAGAGAGAGAAAGAACAAATAAGAAACATAAGGAATTAGCACAAATACAAAATACTGGAAAAATCTATTTGAAATATGACATAACCACATAAATGCAATAAACTGACAATATATAAGAAAATTTTGTAATACTTGAACTAGCATTAACTTAAGAAAAAACATAAGCTATAAAATACTAATGATTAATTTGTACTTTTTTTACCCTATCAAAATGGTTTTATAAGTGGCTAACTAAAAGGAACAAAAAGCCTTCTTTTCTAAAACTGTTCCAGAGAATAAAAAGTAAAGTTTTCTAACAAATATTATAACTTTCTTTTATATAAAAAATAGAAAAAAGCACAAAAATCAACATCATGTAGAAACATAATTGCTAATATTCTAAATCAATAATAACTTATTTTCACACCCTCCAAACTCACATAAATTAAATTTCTAGTTATAGGGGACCTGGAACATTCATACATTGGCATTTGGAGTGTAATGAGTACAACTATTTTGAGGAACTATTTGGCAATATCTAGCAAAGTAGAAGATGCACCTATCCTGTAAATCAGCAAACTTACTTGTAGGTATATGACACAGAAAATTCACATAAAGATATGTTCACTAAAACATTCAGGTAATAGAGAACAATTGAAAACAATGTAAATGCCCAGTAATAGTGGAATGGATTGACAAATTATGTGTATTAATGCAATAAAAGACTGCCTAAGTGTTATAATTAAAGTGAAATTTCTATATGACTCAACATTCATAAATTTCAAAAATGCAATATTAAGAGAATAAACCAAGATGAAAGAAAATTATATTATGCACAATTTTGAAAGCATGCAAGACAATGCAACATACTGTTAATATATATAGAGAGATATATAGACATACACAGCATATTTATTTTGAAAAAAAAACGATAGGAAAGATATACATTTACTGTAGAAGTGCAAGTGCCTTCTCAGATGGAGAGTAGAAATCAAGATCAAGAAGGAGTCAAATGGGCACCTGAAGTCTGAAAATATTTATATCTTTAAAAATAATCTGAAGCAACCAAGGTTCAATATAAGCATTTTGATGTCTGGGTGGGGGGTGTCTATTAGATGTAGTATTAGACCCCACTTCAGAGTAACTGTGAAGACTGAGTTAATAATACACATAAAGGGCTTAGTTATTCTTAGAGAATACAATATGTTCTCTATGTACTCACCACGTGTTGGTTTTTGGTGTTATTCACTAGAGACTGTAAATTTCTAGACAGTAAAACTCACTTATTTATCACCATGTCCCTTATGCACACCGCAGTCTCTAGCATGAAGGAGCTGTTCACTGATTTGGTTGACTGAATACACACATCTTAGACTCCTCTCTTCTTCCCTGATTCTTTAATAGTTCTCACCACCTGCATGGATGTAGGTGAATGGGACATGGGAACCAACTGGCATAAACCACTTGTAGAAATTTTAAGTCTTAGTATTGATTCTTACAACCAGTTCCATATGTGACCTGGTTAATGGTTTCAGGGCAAGTGATTACTTTTAAGTAACCAACCAGCAGAGTTTATATATGTTTTGAGACTCTTGGAAGAAGGTTGATTACATAAATGCCAACTACATTAGTATTGATTTCTCAAAGAATAAAAAAAAATCAGCTGAATTGACTATTTATTATTCCTTCTATTCTTTACTATTACAAGAATTTCATAGGGGTGGGGGATTTCAAAGCTATTCCAAAAATCATCATATATAAAGCATTCCTTAGTATATAAGGCTATAAGGAGGAGAAATGGGCCTTGGCTGACTTCACCCACATGCTGAACTCCATAAATATTGTATAGTTAACACACGATCCAGATACTTTAACTTCACAGAGTTCAGGAAAGAACAGATTTTGTTTATGGTGAGTTTTCCTATGTGTTGAATATAAAGTACCAATTAAAGTGTACTCAGAATAGCTGTTTGAGTTTTTGGCAGCATATCAGAAGGAGTTACGGAAAGCCAGGCCTTTCCAATGATAGATATGATTTTGCAGAGTTCATGCTATGGTCTGGACAGGGCACGCCTGGCATGATTTCAAACCATAAATGCACGCGAATCTAGTGTAATGAATCATGTTCCAGGGCCCAGATCCTCATTGCCTTAGGAATGGTTTCTCCATTCCCATGGCAATTCTGGCTTTCAGAATCCTTTGCCTGGAACCCAATCTCTACATGCTAAGGAGATCCACTAGGTCTAGAGTGGCTAAGATGTTGGGGCATTTTATTTTACTATTGCCACTGTCCATTTCTTTGTCGATTTGATTTGGAAAAGTGTTCAACCCATTGAAAACCCAACCTCTCTCCCTTCCCTCCCTGGATTAACTTCTCCTGTCACTGGTTTCCAAAGAAGTGAATTCCTCATTTTCCAAGCTTTTGTCAGTTTTTAATTATGAACCCAGGGCATACCTGCAAGTCTCAGAACTCAATGTAAAAACAAGAAATTGTCAGTAAGTGGAAAAAGAGAAAACAACAAGGCAAGAAAGATGGGTGACACAGACATGAAGTGGGAACTACAGCAATATAGAGCAGTTAAATGGGAACAACAGTCCCTTTAGAATCTCAGTTAAAATCCAAAGAGAGAAACCTGACCCAGCCTAAAGATACAGTCAGTGACTAGCTCAAGTTGTAACAGCTTCCAAAAACCAAAACATGAGATTGACCTTGTAACTAGGATTGCATATGGCACCCAGCCAAAACCCACCAGCCTCTCCAGGGCAAAGAGTGACAGCTTTGCTGTCCTGCAGCTGAAACAGGTTGGAACCCATATTAAGCTGTGCCAAGTAGGGTCTGCCACTAAGCTGAACACCTGTAATTCACCCATCTGTGTCCCTCAAGTCCTCACCCCAAAGTAAATTGATTCTGAGCTCTAACAGCTGTCTGGGGGACTCTGATGGGCTGTTCACAGCAGGAAAGGCTATGGGAGATGACAAAAGCTGTGGGGTGTTTTCTCAAGGTCAGAACCCGAAGAGGGAAGTTCCCTTGATTCTTTCATGTGTGGAGAAGACAAAGGTGGCACTGGGTGGGATAGATAATTTTCAGATCACTGGAATAACTACTAGACACTATTCATCTATAATCTGATTTGAAAATAAATGTGGTTGATGGAAAAAGAAAAAGTCTGGGCAATTATAGTACTTTTCATTAAGGAATATCAAGTAAAGAGTAGGGGAATTGGGGTACAAACTTGGGAAGTGAAAGTCATATGCAGTGTGTCTCTGAAGGTAAGAAAGGGGTAGGAATGTTATATATACTCACTGAAGACCTACTAGGCTCTTAGCAATGATAGAAAATAGATATGCATGCCCTGGTAGCAATAAAGATTGTCTGGAAGAGAGGAAAGGAAAATAGATGTACTGATCACCTACTGTGGGTATGTACAATCTTAGATGCCAAGTCCTTACAATAGCAGACTCTTGCCAACATCAACAGCCATTGGTAGATATTATTACAAATAAGTGAAATGACTGTATTCTATATGTTATATTTTAAAGTAAACAGAATCTTAAATGCCGAATAGCTAAAGCTCCCTTGTGACTGAAGCCATAATCACATTTTTTTATTTTTATTTTTTTAAAGATTTTATTTATTTATTCATGAGAGACAGAGAGAGAGAGAGAGAGAGAGAGAGAGAGAGAGAGGCAGAGGGAGAAGCAGGCTCCCAAGGAGCAGGGAGCCCTATGTGGGACTCGATCCCAGGACCCTGGGATCATGACCTGAGCTGAAGGCAGACGCTTAACCATCTGAGCCACCCAGGCGCCCAATCACATTTTCTTTTAACTTGGCAAGGTTATATACTTTTTTATTTCTCGGTATTTTTTTTAGGTACTCTGACTACAGGCCCTTATTGATTTACTGATTCTTATTTATTTTTCAGATAAAATTTATCTACTGTTACTAAGGTAAGAAATCTTCATTCATTTATTCTTTCATTGACCAGTCATATATTTATTAATTTAGTTAACAAATGTTTATTATCCAAATACTGGGAATAGAGTGATAAGTAAGACAAACGGTCTTAGCCTGCAGGCTGGTCCTCAACAAGAGGTGACTCTCAATTAAATGTTTAGATTTTGCCCACATGAGAAAACTAGGAGCAACACACATGATATTGCCAAAGGAAAGCTTTTGGAAATCAGCTTTTAACTGAAGGCACAAAGGAGAGAAGTCTGAGTCTAGCTCATTGCCATTACCGCAAGCACTTATTGAATAAAGACTTGTGCGGGCCATGCTGATTGAGAAGGACACTGAGATTCATACCTAGGGCCCCATTCTAAATGAGATCAGCCTGTTTGGGCAAAAGACTGCCATTCTGCTTACATGAGCTATCAATCTTTCCATTCTCTGAATACGACCGAGTTAGCACACACACTTGATTGTCCATAATATATTAGATACTTTGCTAGACACTGGACACAAAGAGTCCTGTTGGCATCTATCTGCTCATCCAGCAATCCATCCTTCCATCCATTCATCCAACTCAGTACATTTAATGGAAGCTGATGTACAGATGCTTGTGCTGGACTGTGGAAATATAGTAGCTGAGAACAAGAGGTAATAAATCAAAACAGTAGTATTCACAATAGCAATAAGAAAAATGTAACACTTAGGGAAAAATTAACAAAACATATGCAAGCCTTACATACTGGAAACCACTAAATAAATGGAGAAATACTATGTAACATATAACACTTTCCTGGATTTCAAAGCTAATATTTTTTACAATGCTTATTTTCCCCCAAATTGATCTGCAGAGTTCAACAAAATCCCATTCAAAATCTCTGCATGCCTTTTGTAAAAATAAAATTTTGTAAGTTTATTTTAAAATGTAGAGGGAACTTCCAAGAACGGCCAAAGCAATTTTGTAAAAGAAGAAAAAAGTTAGAGGGCTACTTCGCATACTACTTGATTTCAAGATTTACTATAAAGTCACGATACAGGGTGGTATTGGTAAGTACAGATACGCAGACCAATAGTCTAGAAATAGTACCCACCCATATGTGGTCATCTGATTTTGGGCAAAGACATCAAGGTAACGGGGAAGTGATGGTCATTCAAGAAATAGCATTGAAATATAATCCACATGGAGAAAATTTCAAACCTTCTCTCACTATATGCATAAGTATTCATTCCAAAGGGAAATGTAGACCTATGCAGAACCTAAAAGAACAAAAGTTCTAGGAGAAAAAAAAGAGAAAATATTTAAGCACTTAAATTTGGCAAACATTTCTTAGATAAAAAAATGATATACACTAACCATAGAAGCAAATAAAATGATAAACTAGACTTCCCCAAAATTAAAGACTTCTTTTCAAAAAATGCCATTAAAACATCATGAAAAGGCAAAGCTTCAGAGACAAAAACCAAAACAAAAACCCTGTGATACATATATCTACAAAGGTAGAGTTAGGAGTGCAGAATATTTCCCCATTTCTATTTTAAGCCTGAGATGTGACTCCCTAATAATGGGAATCCAGTCTTCTCCTTCATTCTTGCTACTCAAAGTGTGATCCAAAGGACTAGTAATGCCGGCATTACCTGGTAGCTTGTTAAAAATGAAGATTCTCAGGACATACCCCAGACCTACTGCATCAGAACCCTCATTTTAGCCAGGTCTCAGATGATTTGCATACACATTAAAATTTGGGAACCCTGCTGCTTTTGACCACACAGGTTTCCTGCTTCTGATGCCTATGAAGGTATGGAAGCATAACCTGGGAATGTCTGGACTGTGCAGGAAGCCAGGCAGTGTCACTGAGAGAGCACAGGATCCAACATAGGTTAAACCTGGATTTGAACTCAGGCTCTACCACTTGCTAACCCTTTGGAAAACTTTAGGAAGATCATTAACCATCTCTCAATTTCCCATCTGTAAGCAGAGGATGAGTACGTCCTCTTTACAGACATGTCGTGAGTGTTCAGTGAGAGAGCGTTCATAAACCCCCTAGGAAAGCACCTGCCATGGTGCTGGTTCTCAATATATTCAGTTCTTTCAAGTGTCAACAAATAGTGACTCTATTTTGCATTAAGTAAATCACCAAAGTCCGTGCCTCAAAGCAAATTCAGACCTCTGATATCTCTCCACTCAAAGAGCAGGATCATTTGCATCTCTTTCCACACGTGCTTTTTTTTTTTTTCTCGTTGCGTTGGACTCAGTGGATGAGGGAGGGCAGGTAGTGTTAGGAAGAGCCCTCGCCTCTTGATGGTGGCCCTCTTCCCGTCCACGTCCACAACAGCCTAATAACAAGAGCAATAATGGGGTTCATTATGCATGCAGCTCTGCAATCATTGCTGAAGAGAAAATTAGTTTGATGCCCTGAGCGACAGTTGAACTCTAGAAAGCACCTAAATAAAAGACAACATGCATGTAATAAAGAACACAATGAGAAAAGTTATAAAAGAGGCAGGTCACAAAATTTGTCTTCTCCTGATCCTTCTAGACTCTCCAGAAAAGGTGCTTCAGTTACTAAGAAGTCTATTTAACCAAGGGTTGGCCTTCTCCGTGGCAGTGGGTGGGATGGCAAGAGGTCTGGGAGCCTCAAGCATGTGTAAATACACACTCATACATTTTAAACTTTTTTTTTTTGCCATAATTTTAGGCTTACAGAAGTGTCAAGATAATGCAGGGCTCCCATATAACCTTCACCTAACTCTCTCTAATAGCAATATCTTATGTAATTGTGATACATTTATCCAAAACAAGAAATTAACATTCACATATACTATTAACTACATTACAGGCTTTGTTTGGATCCCCCCCTCCTTTTGTTTTTCTGGTCCTGGATGCAGTCCAGGATACCATGTTGCATTTAGTCCTCATGTCTCCTGAATCATCTCTGATCTATGAGAGTTTCTGTCTTCCCTGGTCTTTCATGACCTTGATACTTTCAAAGAGTCCTGGTTTGGTATTTTGTAGGGTGTTTCTCAATTTGAGTTTGTGTGATGTTTTCTTATGACTAGACTGAGGTTATTGATATTTGGGGGAGAATATCACAAAGGTTATACACTTACTTCTCATCCCATCATATCAAGGACATGTAATATCAATATTTCTTACTCCTGGTGATGCAAACCTTGATTACTTGGTGAATGTGATGTCTCTGAATTTCTCCACTGTAAAGTTATTTTCCCTTTTCTGTCTCTTTTCCTTAGATGCAAGTAACTATGTCAAGCCACACTCAAGGGAAGAGGAATCAAGCACCACTTCTTGGAAGGAAGAGTATCAAAGAATCCGTGGTCCAATGTTAAAACCACCACAGAAATTAGCAAATCTGGGGAGAGATATTCTGAGGCAATGCAAATATCCTGTTCTTCCTGAAAGTTATGCATGCTGATTTGAGCATTTGTCAATGGATTGTGTGCCTAGAGCAATTATTATTGTGGTGTTCCAATGGTGATTTTTATTTCCCTCATCCTCCTACAATTATTAATTAGAATTCTTTTGTAAGGAAAATGTGTTCCTTTTCCATTTCATTAACTGCTCAATCATTGATTTATATCTATATGAACTCATGGGTTTTCCTTTTTTTCAAAATTTATTTTATTTTGAGGGTTATAATTCAATACTATCATCATGTATTTTGTTGCTCAAATTGTTCCAGCACTGGCTATCAGGAGGTCCTTCAGGTTGGCCCCCACATCTCTTTGATACAATTCTGTTCTTTTGTTCTTTGAGCACTTTCTTACTTTCTGGCACTGCAAGGCACTCCACGCTTATCTTATAACTTCCTCTTGCCAATCTTAGAATCAGTTGCTTCTCCAAGGGGTTCTGGTGCCTTTTATTGGAGAATAATATTTAGAAACCAAGACCTGGGTGCTAGGTGAACATTTTAATTGTACGGTTATTGAGTATATACTTAGGTTTGGGTATTCTACTAGATGTTCACATACCCATGGCCTTGTTAAATTCCCACCCCAGTCATCAGAGTGGGAGATGAACAGGTACTCCTTCTTTCTCCCATTGAACCTTTTTCTTGTCACAGGACCCTAGTCTCTCTCCAAGCTGTAGGCTGGTCCCTCTGCATAGCATCCTTCATGTTCTATGCAGGAACTTCTCTGTCTCCCCAGATTTGCACATGTTCTCCCTTCTGCCTGTAACGTCCTTTCTACCTCTACTTCTTCTTTCTGCCTTCCTCCCTTCAAAAGGAAAGATACATACATGCATGTGTACATGCACACACATGTTCACACACATGTGCATACATACACACATTGCAATATACTGTTTATGTTCCTGGTTCAACTCTTGCCATCAAATAACCTTCCAAAGATGAGGACCATATATCTGATATTCTTGACTTTTGAGAGGGCCATTTTAGTGGGTAGAAAAAAACACCAAACTACCATAAGAGGGATAAGGGTTTGGAACAGGGGTTTCTTCTGAGTAGAGTATGTGCTTAAGGAATTTGCTCAGTAAATTTTTCAAGCTGATTAGGAACGGGATGGGTATCAGAAACACTGAAGTTGTTCACGAATTCAGTTATTCTCCTCCAAATTACAAAGGGCTTAAAAGGCACTAGACATTCCACTGGGGCTGGGATTACAAAGATGCGTACAGTAGCTTCCATTCCTCAAGGGGCTTATAGTCAAAGGGAAGCAAGCCTGAAAGGCACTGAGTGACCCAGTTGTCTCCCAGAAGCTTGCAGAGATTTCCAGAAGGACATATGTACTTGAGGGTGGGATGCATGGTAAAACAGGGCCTTTTATAAAGGCAAGATGCATGTTTAGAAGACTACCAGTTCACTAAGAGGGCATGACAGAATGAGCTTTCTAATCAGCAGGAGAAAGAGAAATAAATATAAAGTCCTGGTGGTGACAAGCTTTCCATGTAGGCAATATTGTTGCTCTCAAATGACAATGCTGCTCTTCTCCTCTTTTCTAATATTTTCTTCTTATTGTTGTTTTGAACTTCTCGTGAATTATCAAAGTGATAACAGTACATTTTGCCTTGTTAAATGCTTTGTTATAACACACACACACACACACACACACACACTTACTCACTCACATACACACTCATATGCATAATCCTCTTGCTTGATTTTTCTGTTTTTTTTCTTGTTCTTTAAAAGCCATATACTTTTCCAACACTGTCCTGCTTTTGATATTTAACTGTCTTAGACATTTCAATATGAGCATTTAACCTCTCTCACCTTAAATGTCATTTTAGAAGAAATAGTACCTATTGGTGCTCTTCTGATACAAGAGGTAGGCAGTTCACTTTTAGTTTTCTTTCTGCACACACACACACACACACACTTCTAGGTTTTGACAAGTAAAGGTTTGTTTATTTATTTTAAAGGGAAAAGAGAGAGAGCGAGAGAGAGAGAGAGAGGCAAACCAAGAAACAGACTCTTCACTATGGAGAACAAACTGGTGGTCACTAGAGGGGAGGTGGGTGGAGGGATGGGTGAAATAGGTGATGGGGATTAAGGAATGCACCTGTTGTGATGAATACTGGGTGCTGTATGGAAGTGCTGAATCACTACCTTGTATACCTGAAACTAATATAACACTGTATGTAACTAACTATAATTTAAATAGAAACTTTTTTTTAAGTAGCATGTTTTATTTATTTATTTTTTATTTAAATTCAATTAGCCAACATATAGAACATACTTAGTAAATAGAAACTTAAAAAAAAAGAAAATTAAAGGTTTAGACTCAGATTTGTGTTATTACAAAATTAATTTTACATTACGTATCTTCTTTCCAAAATGCTGAAATGTGTTTATTTTAAACAGATAGAAATCAGGTAGGTCTGGATTTTTTTTTTAAACTGTTTCTGGTGCTTTATTGAGAGCCTTTTGTATTCACCATTACATGATGTGAAATTTTGTCCCTTGTGTTAACCAAGAGAAGCACATTTTCAAGATTTCTTCATTTTCCCCTCTTCCTACATGTCTGCTCCCTGCTTAAGAGGCAGCCACACATGACCTAATAATATTCCATATTTCTGAATTTCACAAAGAATGTATGTTCTTCCTTGAGTGTAAAAACTTGGCTGCATATTTATGAAACAACAGGCTTGCATACAAACATAAGTACACAGCCTATCCCATAGAAACTGTATAGGCAAGGCTACTTATTCTTCTAGCTTTTCATGCTTTAGATATAAAGTCTAGAAATAAGTGGATTTTTCTTCCTTCCTAGGTATTAACATATTTGTATTTATATTGCTTAAAATCTGCTTGTTCTAATTATTTTTATCCAAATGATTTTAGCATTTAAAAATTCTTATGGTTAAAATAAAGGGCCAGGAATGTACCTGTGTCTTTCATTCTAGATTTTTACCGGGTTCTCAGTAAACCTCTTCAATTTTCAAAAGCAGTTTCTCTCCCCTTTTATAGAATTTTCTTTTATCATAAATATGATTGTCTCCTTTTTTCATTTTCCTGATCTTCTCCCATCTCTTTCCTAAAGAGAACTTATTATTGCTATTGTGGTTCTCCATTCTTTGTCCAGTCTATAATTTTCCCTCTTGCCATTTTTATCTTATTGTTCCTTTTTTATTTTCTCAAAATACCCTCCACAGTACTGATGTCTTCTCAAAATACCCTCCACAGTACTGATTCAACATCCTTACATCATTACATATACTGTTTTCTGTATCCAATGTGGATTTTACTAATTAAAAAAAAAAATCTACTAGTACTTAATTTACTAGTTTACCTTTAAAAATGTCCTCATGTATCTAATCTGGTAAGCTTGATGTCTTAATTACTCCTTTCCCCAATGTTATAACTTTCTGCATATTTGAGTTATGATAATTTCTTAAAATTTTCTTCTGAACACTGCAGTAGAGAATTTGTAGTAGTTTACTTTCAAGATTTCTGAAACTTCCCTTCCTTCCGAAATGCTCAAATCCATTAATCTCTTCCTTTATCCTTAGAAAATCCTTCCACAACCCCAGATAAATTCCCATTTTAAGGAATAACATTGAAGACCTTGACCAAGACAGTAGCAATGGGGGAAGACTGAACGCCAACATTGTGGTGGGTGTTCAGGGGTAGAATCAACAGTACATAGTGCCTGATTAGAAATAGAGTAAACCATGGTGAGAAGTGAGCTGATGTCCAGGTTTCTACCTTGAATATGTAGATAGATGATGGTAATATTCACCAAACAAAAAGGGCTGAACAATTTTGGAAACTAAAAAATATATTTCCAAAGGAAAAACCTGAATTCAAGTTAGAAAGCAACTTTTTAAGGTATGGGATGCACAAGCACATTTACAGGGAGAAACGAAAAAAAAAATCAGAAGTGAGGGTAGGAGAAGAAGCTTAAGAATAAGAACATGCAAATATTAGTTGAGGTTTGAGTTGGAAGAGGTCATAATGAGATTCAGATCCTGGGGGAATCAGGACAAGGCTATGGTCCAGAGGTCAACTGGAGGGAGAAGGAAATTAATGAATATTTCTTAAGAGCCAGGCTCTATGTTGAGAAATGTTATGTACATGCCAAGCTTTTTGGGAAAAAAAAAAAAAACCTGTTATTATCTTGTTTTTCAATCAGGTTCAGAGAGGCCAAGTCAGCTACCCAAAGCCACAAAGACTGTGGTGTGGCATCTATTAAAACTCCATCTCTGTCTCTAGCCCTATTGCTCCTGTCACACTACCTCTCAGGAGGATTTCTGCTTCCTGTGAGACCCACCATTATGCACTAGGTAGATATGAACACCTCCTGCATTCATATCTGCCATCCATTCTCTCTGCAGAGGGAGTTGGCATCAGAACACTGACAAGAGTCCTGTTATCTTTAGGTTAAAGTGGATGTGTTATCATTACCCTGTGCAAGGGAATCTGATCATTGCCCCAAGACAGTTTTGTTATCTCTCCTTGCATATGTGATCATTACCCTGAGGGCAGAGATGCAATCACTGCCCTGCAGGAATACCTATCATTATGGCTTGGCAAGTGGAAAAGCGATAATTAACTTGCACAAATAGATGGGATCATTGCACTACAGATAGACCTTCCTGTATTTCTCTGAGAAATGCAATCTTTAGTGCGCAAAAGACAATGTGTTAATTACATTTATGGTAGAGATATGCTGGTTATATTGCCCCTAATGATGATATCAGTTGCATTTCAGGTGGAAATTGGTATCGTTGCATTACTGATAAACCTGTTATAATTTCATTGCAGGAAGAGATGCAATCATTCTTTTGCATATGGTGCATATGGAGCCGGGATCATTATAGGACAGTTGGAGATGCAATCATTATGCTCTATATAAACCCATTTTCATGGCATGACACAGCATATGAAGATGAGACCCTTTTTCTGCTGGAAGACCTATTTCCAGTTAGGTTGCAAATGATGTGCTTATTGCCCTAAATAAGGGAGTCTCACAAATGTTTTAAGTGTGTTGCACATGAAAATGTAAACATCACATTGAGAATGTATGGAAGTGATGCTGGCAATTTCCAAGCATAGGCCTTAATCAGCCTTATAGTTTCCACTTTTATACTCTTTTTGCCTTGAGATGCCTCATGAGGAAATCTCAGGTAGACTCCTGAAGTGTGATAGGCCATATGGATAGGGATGCTGAAGGATAAAAAACCAACAGGAAAGAAAGAAATCCAAGCAGGCTTTAGTTGTTCTCGCCATTCCAGTGGAGATGCCAGACCTGTGAGTAAGGCCACCTTAGATCCTCCAGGTCTACTAGAGCCTCCAACGGACTGCAAACACAGGAATGAGTCCAGCCAATCAACACAAGGAGCACAGACAAGACGCCCAGCTGAGCCCCGTCCAGATTATAGCGTCTTGAGCAAATAATCGGTTGTTATGTTAAACCACAAAGTTTTGGGGTGATTTGTTACGGTCATAAATAACTGAAATAATTGTGTATACTTTAATGATACATAATCAATCCACTGTTATGTTAGGCTTTTTAACAGAATTAAAGTGATAGCTTCTCCATTTACAATGCAAAACAATTTAATGGTAAGAGCTATAAAGGCCCTGAAATGATCGAAAGCCTCATGAAGTTGATTTAATATAGAGCTACCCAGAGTGCCTGGTCACATGCCCGCCTAATGCATAATGACTGCATCTCCATAAGCAACATAATAATAAAGGTTCTCTTTCTTTTACTCTGTTTGTTTGTTTCAGTTGAATGGTCACATTTGCATTGTGAAAAAGTTCACGTTGCTTGTCCTGCAGTTAGTCAAACCAAGGCTCAAATTTCAGCCCTAGTTCATGGTACCTGAATGACTTTTGTTAGGTCCCTTAAACTCTTTAAACCTCCTGTATAAACTGAGGAAAATAATTCCAACTCACAGTGTTACTGAGAGAATCCCATAGGATAACTTCTGCAAAGTCTGTACCATAGTTGCTGGCACTTCAACTGTGACTTTCACCCAGGTTTCTGATGCCATGATGGGTGATCTTACTCTTCAAAGATTGATCTAATAGAATTTTGTCAGACAAAATGCCTAGGACTTGTTCCTGGAGAAAATATGGTGACCCCTTGGTATAACTCAGTAGCATATGGTTTGGTTCGTTTTTGTTTTGTTTTTTTTTTCTTTTCTGTTAAGTCAAGATCCATTCAATTAGTGATTCATTTCCTCATTTATCAACCACTGGATTAATAAAATAATGACTTTTCTGTTTCATGCTATACTGTGGTTACAAAGATGGGTAAGTTATACAGGGATGAAAATATTCAATTGTCACCCAGGAAAAAAGAAACAAAAGAAAAGAAAAAGCACTGGAAATAAAAGCTATCTGTCAAGAAAGGAGAGGGCAGTAGTTTGGGATCTCCTCTGGCTCTGAAGACTATCTTATAGAGTTGCTAAAATTAAAAGAGATAGTATCAGGTGTTGGTGAGGCAGTTCTAATTCTCATACACTGCTAATGGACTGCACACTGGTTTAACCACTTTGGAAAACTGGTAGTATTTATTAAAGTTAAACCTACTTCTACCTTATGCCCCAGAAATTCCTGATCTTAGTATATACCTAAGAAAAACAAGAGCACATGTCCACCAAAAGATATGTACAAGAATCTTCATAACAGCCATAGTTAAAATAGCTAAAAACTGGAAATAACCCAAATGTCCATCAATAGGGGAATGAATAAGTCAATTATGAAATATTAGACAATGGACTGATCTGTAGCACTAAGATGAACTACTGGAATATGCACAACATAGATGAATCTCACAGCCATTATCCTGAGTGAAATAAGCTAAATTTAAAAAAAACTACATGGCATATTATTTTATTTATATAAAGAACACATTATTTATGATGATAGACATCAAAATAGCAGTTATCCCTAGCTATGGGAAGGTTACTGACTAGGAAGGAACATGAGGGAAACTGGATGAGAATGCTCTATAGCTTGATCTGGGTTACCAGGTTACATACACACGTAAACATCCACCCATCTGTACACTTAAGATTTGTGCCCTTTACTGCATGTGTGTTATGCATCCATTATAAATAAATTGACAGACGAAATGTAATGTCTTTTAGGTTCAGTCTGGGGAGGATTTGCGAAGTCAACATTAAGGGTCCTGGGGATGTGGGGGAGGTTGGTACCCACCAAGGCAGAGATACTCTGGTACTGGAAGCCTAGAGACACCTACCTCTATTTGGTTCTTCTGTCCAGCTTAGTGGACAGAGCTCTCTCTGCCCTTTCCTGTCACAGAACCAGCACTAGGCTGGGGAACACAATTCTTCAACTGAAAGCTAGGTTTCCTCATGTTCTCACAAAGAGGTTACCTTACCCTGACCTCCCCATTCCTGCCTGTCTGGCTTTGCTTCTTAATCAGGCCTGGAGCACTTTCAGGACCGAACATCATTCAAGCCAAAAGACAAGAAGCATAGCCTGCTATTAGATTTTTGTCCCTCCCTGGGTAAGGGCTGTAGTGCTACTGCTGTGTGTCCCCACTCAGGTCCTCTGGCATGCCTTGGGGCCAGGCCAAGCCCTAGTGGTTAGCTCCTTCAGGCTGTCCTTACAGAGAACTCAGAGATGTCTGGACGGGACCCTGGAGACAGTGTCCTGGGCCAGAGACTTCTGATCTCCCGGCCAGCAGAGTCACCAGGAAGACAGATTTATGAGCCATAGGCAGAAAGGCTGGCATTCTTGTGGCCATCTCTCTACCCCATCCTCTCCACATGACCATATCCTTGGCCAGAGCCTCATGTCCTTGGATGGCTGTTGCCTTTTGGCAAATTAGCAATTAAGAAAAACAAGCGCATTTATCATGGCCTTGTGGGTGCCCATTCTGAACCTTTTGGGCAGAAGCTCCTTGCACCCTCCAAGTCTGAATTTAGGAGCAACAACACAGAGAGATCCTCCTCCCCCAACCAGCTGAAATTTCCTCTCCAGGGACTTACTTCTAGGATTAATATGCCAAGAAGCCTACAATTTGGTTTTCAGGGAAGATGGCACGTTTTCAAGGCGGAATATAGCTTGTTTTGAGTCTTAAATCCAGATTAGCTTGTGTTGAATCTTATCTCCCATTTGCTGGTTTTCTAAATTTGGGCAAGCAACTTCACCTCCCTGAGTCTCATGCTCCTCATTTTCTAGATTAAGTGAGATAATGCATATAAAGTCCTTTTTGGGCAACTACAAAGTTCCAGTAAAAAAAAAGAAATTGAACTTATGATTCTATTCAACATGTGGTCAGCTGATCATCTTATTTTCTTTCCTTCTGCATACTCTAGTTGTACTTTTGACTTAATATCTTCATCCTTCCCCTTTAATTAGGTGCTTGCTGTTTTGTTGTTTTGTTGTTTTTTTTTTTTGAGACCATGTCTTCAATTGCCCATTTTTTGAGACCATGTATTCAATTGCCCATGCTTAGTTTGAACTTTATTCTTAACTCTTCAATTTTATTGAAACCACCCCATTTTCAAGTCTTACTGTTTGTGTCTGTGAATATAAGAAACACATTCTTGGCTCCCTTTTACAAATTCATGACTAAAGAGATAGACTAAAGGAGACCAATGACTTATTCTAAGAGACACCAATTGCTCTATCCCCTACCTGATAATGAGCCCTCACCCAGAGGGAATCAGCCAAAGTTAAATCTCATAATGACAAACAGAAATGTGCAGTATCGTTATCACTAAGCCAACACCATTAAAGGCAGTGTTTATTGACACTTCAGGTGACTGGATGATGCCTCTCCAGGCCAAGCTAATGAGGGGAACCTCTCCATTACCTCTTATCGAGATTTAGCAGCATCCGCAGCTACCCAGTGAAGTTGGAAATTACTGGGCAAGCATTGACATTAGCCAGATGCTGGCCTTCAGTCATAATGCATGCACTCACGAACAGATTTGTAGACTCAGAAAACCGATAAAGGTTTTGGTTTCAGCCTGTTGTTTGCCAAAGCCAGTGCCCTCAAACATTTTGCTGTTGTCCACAGTCTGGTACAGAAGTGATGGTTTTCACAGATCTCTCTCCTGGCACTTGTCTTAGACCCAAGACAGACCAGAGCACGTATCTGAAAGTCTTTTTTGGTTCCCATATTTCTTAGACTCTCACAGCAATTGTTATTTACTGATGAAATCTGTCTACCCAATTCCAATCACCCATAGACCACCTCCATAAATTTTCCACTTCTGCATACTACCAGTACCATTAATTAATTTTTCTAGAAATAAACTCAAATTTTAAAATTTTTATTTGTTCATAAAAGAAATTAATGAAAAATAAGTTTTAAAAACACATTAAATAAACATGCAACTATTAATTGCTATTTGCCTGCCAATATGCTTTCTAACTTCTATATTGATAGAATTCTTCTGTATTAACAGAAGCATGCTTTGTTTTTTTCTCTCCAGAATAGCTATGTGCCCAGACAGAAAACTACATTTCCCAATCTCCTTTGCAGTAAGGTTGGCCATAAATATGGTTCTGGCTAACAAGATTAAGAAATTACTCAAAGAAGGTTCTGGGGAAACTCTTTAAAAGGGGGTGAGGCAGCTCACATCCACCTTTGCCTGTCTTCTTTTTCCTTCCCTGAACATGGGCACAATGTTAAAGATGAGGTGGCCACTTTGGGTCAATGAGGCACTAAGCATAGAGGTTGAACACTACACTCAAATGATGGCTCAGCAGAAATCCAGACAGGATGGGGTCTCTGGTTACTGTGCAAGAAAGAATGAACTCCCAAGTTACGGAAGCAAATTTTAAATCAGGTTTGCTCTTACTAGAAGCTAATGCAGTTCTGATACAATTATTACCCCTGGTCTACTTAAAGTCCCTTCATGTACCCCCAGTGGTATGGGCACCATACTTTAACGAACACCCTAATGTAATAAAGTGTGTGTAAATTATCTTTCCTGAGGACAAAGTTCATTTTTATGTTTGACTATCTCCCATGTGAATGTACATATAATACATGTGAATGTATTATGTGTGAGTGGCCCTTGTATTCTGTCACCGAAAAGGATTTAAATGGTTATGGGATTAATTCAAATTTGATCAAATATAAATACAACATTAAAGGGTCAGCCCATAACTAGTCGTAATGCTGGTTTTCTGCATGGGAATGTAGTCATTCAGGTGTCCTTGCCCATTGTTCTATATCATAGTTTCAGCAACTGCCTGTCTCTGAGCTTTAAGGAAGGTAATGTCTTTGGTTACTTACCCCCTTTCTTACTTTTAGAATAGGGAGTTTAGAACCAATAAGCCAAAAGAGCAGTGATTTTTATGGTGAAAGTTGAGAGAACACTATCTTTCTCTTCTTTTACCACCCCAAACAATGGACATCTAAGCATCTAATCATCCTTGCTTAATGGTAGGTAATGAAAATTCTTTGAAAGACACTATAAATAATAACATAACATACATAACAACAGCAGCTACTATTGACTGAACTTGTTTGATATACTAAGTGTATACTCATTTAATTTTCAAGCAACCCTATGAGATCACTGTTGTTATGATTAATATTATTATCCCTATTTTACACTTAAGGAAATTGAGTCTTAGAGAAATAAAATCTCTTGCCCAAGATCACACAGTGAGCCGCAGGAAGAAGTAAAATTATTCCATCTGAATCTAAAGCCAGAGCTTTTAACCATGGCCATCATTGATGGATTTGACTGTAAAAACATCCTGACATATTTGTATGTTGGCTAATTTCTATGAATTATTTATACTTAAATTATTATAAAATATTGATGTATATTCATATTTTATATTAATTCAATAAAACCCTTAATAAGCCCTTAATAACATGAACCAATTAACTTACTGACCCTGGGCAAGTTATTTATTTATATTTATTTATATTTAATTAACACATAGGGCCTTAACTATGTGCCAGGCACTGTCCTAAGGACTCTACAAGTATTACCCATTTGATTCAGATTTCAATTCAAAGTACTAAGTACTCTGCTTACACAAGAGGAAACTGAGGCATAGAGAGTGAAAATAGCTTCCCCCAAATTGTGCACTAGTAACAGACTCAATGCCAATACCTTCAACTGCAAAATGAGAAGATCTCAGTGGACAATCTCCACTGGTGTTCTACAAACTATGAATTTTGAATTTCTGGTTTTATTAATGTTTGGTTGGTTGATCACAGGACTAATATGCTGCTACAGAATATAACTGGCTTTACTTTTTCCCTCTATGTATTTCTAAAAAGTTCATCTTGTAATCATGAGAGTATAGCTGGCAAATAAGTTAAAAGAATTACTTCCCAAAGACACCCTTGTGACAAAACGGTCTCTTCCTGAATACTGGAGAATACCTTCTTGGGATGTCTCTGGCAGGCCAGCAAACATCTTTCGGCCCACAGGACACAAAGCATAATAACAGAAGTCAGATGGCCTAGCACTGTGCCGACCATAACCTGATCTAGAACCAGGCCCTTGGTCAGCTTTGGGAATTCAAGTGTCAATGTTTCAAGCACCTATCCTTAGGAAGATTGGCAGCTTCTCTACACGTGGGAAGTTACAAGTCATTTGCTGGCAGAAATGGTATAGGACCCGCCCCATGAATAGAGATATCCCCCAACTGAACTCCACAAATGGTAAGATGCTGTCCTATGAGGCAAACAATTGTGTTAGTTATTACTGATGTCTGCTTAGATCCTTGTAGCTCTAACTGATGAACTCCTTTGCAGGCCCACGGTGTTCCATTGTGGGAATTCACTCTGCCCAGGTTATTTTAGCAACACATTATTGTGACAGGCGGTGCTGGCTCCTTACCCACCTCCCCCTACTTGACTGGTGCCCTTCTCTTTTATCTATTGGGATTTTGGCTTCTAATGACTCACACTTAGAGCCTCTTCTGGAGAATTTTCCTTGGCTGATGGGGCTGCCCTGTCCAGATGCCTGGGAAATTATACTCCTTTCCCTGGAGGTGCTCCATTGTCAATAACTGATGTTGGTTGTATGACAGTCTAACTTCCTTTGCTTGTGCATGGGAATGAGAATAGGGGAGGAGCAGTGTGTATAATTCATCCTCTAGAATACTCCGTAGGATTAGAGTAAAGTGAGACTTCTGAATCCTCTCTTGTCTATCTTGTTCCCTCACTGCCTTATAGATTTATCTTTAAAGCAGTCTCTCCATAAATCACTTAACACAAGGTTCATTGAATCTATCAAAATAAGAGGACTAAGCCAAAGTTCGTAGGGTTCTTGTCTTTAACTGCTGAGTTCCACCCCCTCTTGGATTAAATGTGCCATCTAAAATGGCAGAGCCCTCTGACTGCCTCCTGACTAAACACTAATTTTTTTCTTTTCCCTAATATCCCTTTCAAACAAGAGAAACTCCTTTCATTGAACATAACTAGCCAGCACTGCCATTCCTGCAGAAGGAAGGACAGAAGTGCAATCCCAGAAGAGGAAATATCCTGCATTCACTGGAGAACCAGTGACCAGTGGAGGTGGTATTTACTTTAACCAGGAACATGCACCAGAAAATAATTCACACTATTTCACAGCAAGAGTCAACGCCAGTATAAGGAAATCAAATAGGCTTTAATTGGAAGCTACTTGATCTTGAAATTTAGCGAATAAAAAAACTCTGTGGGCAAGGCTATCTCCTCCAGAAAGTGGCAAGATAAAAAGCAAATTATATTACAAATAAATTTAATTCTAATCACTTTCAACAAATATTTACCAAGGGCTCATTCAAGGCCAAAAGGATATTAAAACAAACAAAAACAAAACAGGAAAACAGATGCAAAGTGTAGCAAGCATGTTGCCAAGCGGCACAGATCACTCTCTGTTGGAGAATATGAAGATGTCATGGAGGAAGCAACAGAGGATGCAGCCCATTCGGAATAGGTAGGATGGAGACAGGTATAAATAGATGTTGAAAGGAAGATACACCAGTGACAAGAAATAGCAGGACCATATGTTCATAGGAAGGAAAGTGTAGATCATGTTCAAAGAAGAGGAAAAACATTTTATCTGGCACTTAGTAGAGGAGTGTAGAGAAAGAATCCTGAAAGGTATGTTGGAACTAAGCAAAAAATTATGGGATATAGTGGTTTGGTGTATGCCAGGGACTGTGGGTCTGTGTCTGTTGCATTAGGATGAAGGGACCTTAAAGGTGGAACAGCAGGCAGTCATATGGCAATGATGTCCAGTGAACAAAGAAGGAATTAACACACAAGAAGACAGTGGAAGTCAAGAAACTGGAGTTTAAATAGAAAAAAATCAGTGCTGCCAAGCATTACAGAAAGAATGAGGAACGTGAAAGTCAAAGCAAAGTCATTGGATTTGGCAAATAGGAAGTCATTTGGTCAACCAAAAGCCAATTCTTATTCTTTATTGTCATAGTTGGGGCTCGTCCAAAAGCCAATCTCAGCACCAGGGCATCGGTTTGGGAGGTAATCCCTCTGGAGGGACTCGCAGAATGATCTAGAACTGCCCATGGAAGAAGTAAAGCTGAGGTATTTATCCAGTGACTTCAGCCCCGAGTTGGTTGGGTGTTGTGCCCAGGAGCAATTACATCCTCTCTGCCATGAACTGCCCTGCCTAGGGAGAGTAAACCCCTATGGTCTTTTTCAGGTAGAGAAGCAGAGAACTTGAACACCTGAATTATGCAAGGAATCACCCACGGGAGCTTAGGATAAACTTAAAAATAGGCAAAAGGATTTGGAGTAGGATTATAAATAGCAACCATCTCAAGTGTCTTTAAGGGCTAAATACTTGTGGATTCTATCTTCAAAGTCACCTCATAGTCCAAGATGGCTGCTAGAATTCAGCTATCACATCTACTTTGAAGGCATCAGGACACAAAAAGGAGCCACTTTTAGAAGAAAATGAAGCCACAAAAATGAAGCCACTTCATTTAACCACCCTTCTTGTAAGTATCGCTTAACATCTCATCTGCCATATCTTGGTCATATGACCAAATCTTGGTATATGGGAGGCTGGAAAATGTAACATTTTAGTTGGACACATTATTGTTTCACATAAAACTATGATTTTGTTGTTAAGGAAAGAGGGGTGAATAGATGGGTGGCAAGCCAGCAGTCCCCGTCATACCACTGAAAAGCATATTCAAGTAAGAGTTTTAATTTTCTTTTTGTCAGTCCTCTGTCCTACCCACTAGATTTCTATTTCCCTGAAAATGGGAACTGGGTTAGGTTTACTGCGTTATGATTCACTGTGACTCACACATTAGACTACTTTATCCCTTTTGCTTTTTCAAGTAAGGAAACCAGTATCATTATTCCAATGAAAGGGAAGAGTGGGGATGCCCAATAGCCAGTCGTAATGAAAAGTTAGGGATTCTCAAGCCTTAATTTGGGGCTTCATCAAAGCGGCAGGTGGACCTAGAGATAGAAATTGTGGGTTATTTGACATATTTAATTTTTCAAAATAGTAGACAAATGCACTGCCCAGAACCTTTTAGAATAGAATCTCTTCATTTCCCATCATACGCGCCTCCACATACAAACCTACACCACTCTTCTCTGGCCTTAGTCAGGTCTGAAGGCATTTGAAAAAATACCTTCCATGATATTGGAAATATCTCTCCAATAGCAATGGACTTGAACTCAGTAGACGGAGGTTTGAGATTCCATTTTCTTGATTACCAGCGACCAAGCACTGACAATCCATTTACCATTTCCAAGCCTTAGTTCCCTCATTTTTGAAATGAGCATAATCACCCAGCAAGGGTTATTTGAAGGGAAGGAATACTTGAAAAGCTCCTGCATAGCTACTGACACAGTAGACGATCAGAATATAAGGTTTAACCTGAATATCTTCTCTTGTGTCCAAGACGACAGAGGATTCTGACTTGATCTTCGGCTCTTTGGGCACTGGGGGATCACCACTGCCACCCATCATACTATGAGGACCCTGTGAGGATTCCTGTGGGCCTTTCATTCAGACCCTTGGGCATCTGGCCTTGACTTTCCCTCAGAATGCAAGGGAGGCTTCTAAATGACAGACCCCAGAGGGAGCATTTCTAAACGCTTCTTCCAAGCACAGGGAATCAATTCCTTCTCCTTGCATATTCTGAGAATTAGCAGAGAGCACATACATATTTCAGAGTTACTTCTTAATACAATTATAGTTCATTTAGCCAACAATTACAGTAATAGAAAGATTGGCAACCACCACAAATCAGTTTTAAAGGAATTGATGGCCTGAGCTGCTAAAAATTTATTTTGTCCAGCTCTCATGGTAGACATGGTAGGCCCACAACCCTACATGGGGAGTTCAGGGTGGGTGAGACTGGGCACTCCCAGTGAGGTAGGCTGACTAATCACAGTGTCCATGTTAGGTACTGACAAGTAAGTCCTTCTGAAAGCCTTCACCTCCTGTGGCTATTGACTATGCCAGTCAAGAGGTCTGAACATTTTGGTTTTCAGAAACTACCATGAAGAAACACATGTGCACAGAGCACTACAGTAAAATGGTGATTTTATTAAGGGGGATGTGCTGTAGCATGTAAGTAAGCCCCCTGCCACTGTTGATCCCCAAATAAAGTTTCACCAGACTTCATGTAAGTCTTTGAAGCCAACTACTTCCAGCTATGTCTCCTTCTTTAAACTAAAATCCATGCCTCATTCATCTCTTAAGTATTTATGTCCAGATATCTAAATTCACATGACATCTGGCTAGAAGATCTCAGTATATTTTTGTGTCTTACCAATATACTTACAAAGAAAATGATTTTTTAAAAAGCTACAGTAAAGACTATAAACTAAAGACAAAAACCTAAAAAGTAAAAGACAAAATAGTATCAGAAAAATGCAAGATTGAGCAGCATTTACAAGTAGAAATTTCTGGGGAAAAGAGAAAGAAAGAAAGAGAGGGAGAAAAAGAGAAGGAGGGAGGGAGGAAGGAAGGAAGGAAGGAAAGAAAGAAAAGGGAAGAAAAGAAAAGAAAAGTGAAAAAAAAAATCAGTGCCTGCAGGTGAAAACAGTCATAACAGACAAGTTCATGAAATATAAAGAGAAAAAAAGAATAATTTTTCCAGTCATTGAGGCAGAAAAATATATTCATACTTCACCAACTACTTCAGTGTTCATACTTCACTGTTGCAACATCAGTCTTTCTGTCACCCCCCTAAACAGTTATTCCATGATATGGTCAGAGTGGGCTTTCTCCATGTGAATTTAACCATGCAGTCCCCTTACTTGACACTCTTCCCTGGTTCTCCCTGTCCATCCAGTGAGTCCCACATAACTGAGCAAGATATGGCCTAGCCCTCTTGAAAAGCTTCTGCAGTTATCCAGGCAAGAGATGACGGTGGACCAAGGTGATGGCAATGAGGAAAAGGAAAGTGGTGCACATATTTTAAATGCAGAGTTAACAGGATTTCCTGGTGGACTGCATGTGAGTCGGTCCTTAAGGGACCATCCACTGTGAAAGGCAAGGAGGGGCAGAGCAAAGAAGAGCAGAGATAATGGAAGTGAAGGCAATTCTGTATCATTCTAAGAATTCTACTGATGTCACTTCACGGGCTATGGAACTGGAAAAATCCAAAGACTCAGTGAGATAGTGGAAAGAGGAGAGGCCAGGTTGCCATTCCTGATGTTATGCCAGAGAAGGTGCTCCTATGGTGCAACCTCAGGTATGCAATGGATCGGGAAATAAGGGGTCATCCTGAGAAGACATTTGGAAAGGAGTAGAGCTGACATACTCCAGTGTCTTAAAAATGTCTAGTACCTTTATCTTTAAACAACAACCAATAAAATTATAATTTCCACGACTCAGAATATACTGATAAAGGTATCCTCATAACCTGGCCCAGTTCACCATTGATACAAGAAGACGAACCCAGCAGCTGCAACTAATCAAAGCTGAAGACCAGAGCAGCTAAGTAAGGCCAGGACCCCTCTTCAACCCAGCTTTCTGGCTTCTGCTCCTCTCCCATAGTCCTGGTATCCCTCACCAACATTATGCTCAAATTGCTGAGTCCAGCTGAGCCCTAGGCCATCTAGGTCTCCCCTACACCAAGGGGACGCAGTCCACCTTCTTTGCAAACTTTCTCCAGTCCAAGCCTGGAGCTTCAAGGCAACTGTACTGCCAGTTACTTACCAATTTCCCCTCCTTCAGACACAAGCTCAATGGAGTCAATTCAGAGAACCGAATTCACCTTATACGTCACCTCCCATCTTTGGCCCAAGCATCTTACTGTCTCAGGTAGGAATCCCTTGCTCTTGTTCTTAGCTCTTTAGAGCTTCATTCCCTGAGAAATCCTAAGTCAATTCAAATGTGAGGGAGACATTTAGATTGCTATAAACCCTAACTTCATTTTTATAAAGACTTTACTTATTTATTTGACAGAGAGAGAGAACAGCTACAGAGGGAGAGGGAGAAACAGAGGGAGAGAGAGAAGCAGACTCCCCGCTGAGCAAGGAGCCCAATGTGGGACTCGATTCCAGGACCCGAGGATCATGACCTGAGCCGAAGGCAGACGCTTAACTGCTTAACTGACTGAGCCACCCAGGCGCCCTTCATTTTTAGGAATAAAATTTAATATTCCCAGTTGTCTGATCTGGTATTGTACAAACCTTATTACAACAAAGCTCCTCCAGGTCTGTGGGCCAGGAAACTCTACATACGTACATACATAATACATACATATTATACATATGTATGTAGTTTAATAATATGATTACTCCCATTAAATGGGACAACTTAATCATGTTTCAAATAATGCAACATGAAACAAATGTAAAATCATGTTATCACCGAAAGACAATAAGTTTCCAGATATTTTTAGTTTTTCAAAACAATCCTATTTGAGATTTCTTGACATTTGCTTTATGCAAGCCCTGAACTAACTTTATTTATTATCTCCAGGAAATTTTATTTTGTTCTCACATCAATCCTGCAGGTTTGATGATAATATGAGGTACATTTTACAGATGAGGATGCTGAAGATTGCTCAAAAGTTGTGAGGATTCAGGCTGGAATCAAACATAGATTTAAGGGCAGACCAGAGATTGTGAAGTGTTTGCTATGGATTGTTATCATCCAGTAAGCGTATTTAAAATATCTTCTTAGGGGTGACTGGCCGGCTCACTTAGAAGAATATGTGACTCTTGATCGTGGGGTCATATATTCGAGCCCCATTTTTGGAGTAAAGATTATGAGAAAAACTTTTAAAAATCAATCAACCAGTTAATCAATAAAACATTTTCTTGGGCCAAGGCATAATATAGCCCAACTATATTTGCATTTTTTTAATTTCCAAACTGAATGTATTTAAATTTGGAACTCTACACAAAGGAGCCATTCAGAGTTGGTCTAAATCTTTGATAAACTGTCTCTGAATGTGGTCTGAAAAACAAAGAATCTAAAAACCCCTTTCTTTCCAAAGACAGGAAGTGGTTCTAACAGGTCCTTTTATAGCAGTATTTATCTCCACAATCAGAACTCTGTGATTGCAACATGCAATGGACCCAATACCAATGGTCCTTCTAAGAGAAGAAAATGAGGACTAGGTTGTTCATTTTACTGAAGAAGAAAAAAAATCTCCAAATACTCCAGCCTCCATAAGAAAACTACTTTGACAAAGAGATAAATGATGTATCGATAAGGAACCAGATTTCTGCTGCATAAGACTGACTTTGCATTTAAGTGTTGGTCCAGATAATTTTAATGAACTTTTTTCTTGACCTCTTTATCCAAAGTTGAGATTTTGGGACTGTGTCTTGGTAGAGAACCTAGTCTTAAAGATGGATCACATGCTCAGAGACTCTGTCCTCCCTACTGCTAACACACAATGGCCACTGCTATGCATTAACTAAGGCAAGGACTTTTTTTAAATCCTTCTGCTGAGACCTTGCTGAGTGAAATGCTTGTTATTGAAATCCCTGGTAAGAGAACTCAGTGGCCAAGCACCAAACCACAAACCGCTGTAACCCACTCTCTGAATGTGTTGAAAAAGAGAATGCTCTTTGAAATATATTGAAAGGAGAAAGAAAACTGATATTTGGCACCACTCTCATCACAGAGCTTACCAGAAAGACATTTTAGCTTAGAGATGGGAGCTGTACCCACATTCATTCATTCAGCAAACATTTTGAAGGCAATTTTACCAACTGCTAATTCCTTAGGTATCCTGGGTCTACTGGAGCTCTTTCTGGGCAAAATCCCTGACTAATACCTATAGTCATTGTTCCATACCCTCTCACTCACACCTCCACCCCTTTTCATCTGGCTTTTGCCATCACAATGAAAAATAAGCTTTGTGATTTGTGGTTGCTTACCTTGACAATCTCATTGCTTTTTGATAAACATTACCCTGATTTTGAGCTGACAGATAGGCCCCTTGAATAAAATGACTACGTTTCCCATCCTTCACTACAGTTAGGGAAAACCATGTGACTAATTTCTGGCCAACGAGAGGTAAGCAGTGGTTTTGTGGTGGTGGTGGTGGTGGTGGTTGTCCTGGAATGTCTGGCAAGGTTGTCTAGTCGCTGACACCTCTGGGAGTGTTTCATTGTCCCCTTTTATACTTAGCCCACCTTTTGGTCTTTAGCAAACACTATTGCTGGAAATCCAGCAACCGTCTTTGACAACAAGTTAACAAGAAGCCTAACTATGAAAACAACGGAGAAAGAAAAGATCCTGGGTCCCTGATGGGGAATTCACTATTTTAAAGTGAAAAAAGGCACATTAGTTGTTACCTGGATCTGGGGTGGAGTAAGTTTGAGTGAAAGGGTATGAGGAATCTTTTTGGGTTTATTTTTTTTTTAAGATTTTATTTATTATTTATTTGACAGAGAGAGACAGCAAGAGAGGGAACACAAGCAGGGGAGTGGGGGAGGGAGAAGCAGGCTTCCCGCTGAGCAGGGAGCCCGATGTGGGGCTCGATCCCAGGACCCTGGGATCATGACCTGAGCCGAAGGCAGACGCTTAACGACTGAGCCACTCAGGCGCCCCTCTTTTTGGGTTTATAAAAAAAAAACTGTATCTTAAGTGTGGTGGTGGTTATTAGGGTATGTACAATAACAAAGTTCATTTAACTCTATACTTATAGGTGGATGCATTTTATTTTATGTAAATTATACCCAATATAGCTTGTTAATGAGAAACCTCACAGGAAATACTGTACTTAACTTTTTAATTTTAGAGATTTTCATCTTAATTTGGGGCAAGAATGGCCACCACCATCAGTATTTACTGTAACATTGGAGATCCTTTCAGTCGTGGAAAAGAAAAAAGTAATTAAAATTTAAGGCTCTTAAGGAAGAAACAAAATAATTATTAACCATACACTTGATTCAAGTTGTAGTATTAGGTACATTGTTGTATTTTCTGTAATTTGCAGTATGCTTATGATACTAATAAAAACCAAGGATGTTACACAAGATTGTAAGGATAGTTAATATCAGGAAATAGATTGTTATCTAGTGCTTTAAGAGATGGTAGTTAAGAAATTAGGTGGACATTTTGACATGGGGCAAAACAGTTCCTTGATAAAGTATAGCACCTACTTCTGAAAAAAAAAAATCAAACACAACATTTTAATAAAATAGAAACATATAAAAACCCTTAACTTGTTCAAAGACATCATTTGAAAGTCAAAAGCAGTCATATAATTTTAAATTTGTCATCCATTGTTATTAAAAGTAAATAAATTGCTATACAACAGTTGTCTTGAGATCCTAAAACAATTAAAAACATAAATAATTGTAGTGAAGGCATGACTCTAATTCTTTCAGGAAATAAGTACATTTTTTAGCTATATCCAAAGAAATCAATCTTAGAGCTCTTAAAACTAAATATACTAGAAACCATTTGATATTATGTGATTACATAGAAGTCACCTGTTTTCTGATATCCAAGCATTAACCAGTGAGAAATTTCAAATAGGAAGAAAAGTCCCATTTACAAGAATCCAACAGCACACAGGTGTGACATATAAAGAGAACAAAAAAGCTACAAAACACCTGAAAGTAATAGAAATAATAAATGTTGAAGATTAAAGAAAACTATGTACTTTAACTGTTCATTGTCCCAATGTTTGTCACGTATTAGGTGCTCGACAAATATCTAATGAATGAATGAATGTAAAAGAAACATCCAAATATATGTAGAGATTTAATTTTGTCTTTCATTAGTAGACCCAACATTAAGTGACGGGTATTATCTTCAAAGTTTTATATAAATTCAATGCAATGAGATTCCATTGAATCTGTGAGCCATATGCAACTTAATATATGGCAATGAAACATTCAAAGTCTGTTGATAAAATATTAAGATTTTGATTCACACTTGGAAAAAATGCCTTTTAGTGAGACATCAACTGGCAATAATGTTGCTTTGGATCTCTATTTTTGATATTCATAATGTGTTTATCATACTAATGATGTAATAACACCAATGAAAAAATATGCTTTTATTAGTTTTTTTATTAATGTATTAAATAGAATTCTGACATAAGAAAAGAGATCCTAAAAAATAATTGAGATGCTTAGCTTCATTTTCTTTTTCATTATTTTCATAGGAAAGCCAATAGTGTTTCAACCTTAACTATAACATTGATCATTGGCAGAGGAAAACCTTATTTTAGATTGTTAATTATTTTTCGATTCCAATTTTGCTAGTAGTACTTTTTGTTGGTGTTTGTTACTAAATAATGGATTTTCTCTTTAATTAAGTACCTTTTGACATCTCCTAGTAGGATCTTTTTCTTCTATTTCCAGAAACCAAAGTGTCATCATTTTCTGTTTTCTGTCGGTGTTTAAAGCTGAATTATATCAGCTTTATTAAATTAATTGAAAAGCCCATCTTGCATGGTTGAAATAATTTATATCATTTAGAAATTATCTGTTCCTTTCAAGTTTAAAATTCTTTATTAAAAACACAGTAGTGATTATTCTAAAATCAGGTACAAGTGAATTAAGGCAATAGAAACATTAAAGAGAAAATGTTGCCTATTTTATAAAAATAACAACTGTAATTCACAGTGATATGATAGTTACGAAATTTTATGTCCCAAATGATGTAGTATCAAACTATATAAAACAAAACCCTAAAAGCAATAAAATGAGATGATGGGAAATAAAATTATACTAACAAACTTAAATACAATATTCCATATATAAGAAATACCAAGTAGGTGGAAATAATTTCACATATAAGAATATTTCTAACATCATTACTTATGACAGTGATAAATTTAAAATGTCTAATAGAAGAGTCCTAAAATCATTATGATAAATCCATAATACAGGATACTATGTGGTCTTTAGAAATCATATCCTTTTTTTTAAAGATTTTATTTATTTATTCATGAGAGACAGAGAGAGAGAGAGACAGAGGCAGAGGGAGAAGCAGGCTCCCCACCAAGCAGGGAGCCCAATGCAGGACTCGATCCCAGGATCCTGGGATCATGACCCAAGCCGAAGGCAGACACTTAACCGACTGAGCCACCCAGGCATCCCAATCATATCCTAAATAACACTTAGAAATATGAAAATATCACTGCAATATTGTTTCTAATTACAGTCTCTGAGAGATTCTAAATCTAGAGAAAACTATGAATAAAATGAACAATACAAAACCAGCCAGAAATGACAAATATAACCATTTCTCACATAGGTCTCATTTTTACATGGAGTACCACACACACACATCACTCACACACATTACACACATGTACACACATCACATACACCGCACACACATCACACACACACGTCACACACACATCACACACATGTACACACATCTCACACACACACATACACAAACACACACATGCACACGCACGCAGTCTCCATACGAGCTCCATTTTCTTCTTTCCCTCCATTCAGATAAGTAGTTACTATTAAAATTTTACTGTAGATCCTTTTAATCTATTTTATATATTCAAATGCAAACATAACTCTAATGACACATAGTGTTTGAGGTTTTTATTCACATTCATGGTAGCGTATTATAATAGTATCAACTATTAATTTTTTGTTTTTTATAATCACATTTCTGAAATCTAGTCACATGGGAATACAGTTCTAACTATACCTGTAGATTCCCACAGAGATGGAATACTAATATTTTGTGCTTTTGCCTTGTACCACACTAAAATCTCAGCATTTTGCTTTTATTCTTTTCTGTTAAAAGTCATCCTTGAACATATCTTTTTGTGCATGTGTTCCAAAATTCTCTAAGATATATACTTAGCAACAAAACTGCTAGTCTCTAAGGGATATCTGTTTTTCGTTTTCTAGATACTGCCAAATTGTCTTTCAAAATGGTCGTACCAACTCTTACAACAGAGTATGAAAGGTCCCTTTCCTCACAGCCTGGTTAAATCCAAATGTGTCACACTTCCTGATTTTTTTCCCTGAGTGGAAGGGAGTAAAATGTACTTCAGTGTTGCACTAATTTTCTTTTTAAGAAATTTGTGGAGCAAATTTCTAATAAATTTGTACACTTTCTAATATATTTTTGGTCCTAAAGCTCACAAGTCAACACCCCAATCCCCTTGAATTGTAGGGACAATTGTCCCATTTTCTTACTAATTTAAATCTATTTTAGAAGTTCTTGGTATAGCATGGATCATTGTTTTTCTTTTATGTACAAGCAAATATTTTCTCCCACATAGTGGGGCTTTTGTTTTCTTTACTTTGTTTACAGTTTTTTTTCAATCCATAAGTTTCTCATTTTGATGTAGTCAGATGTTTTGATGCAGTCAGATCTACTCCTTTGTAGCTTATGCTTTTGCTTGCATGTTTAAGAGCTCCTTCCCTACCCTTGATATCACAAAGGTTTTCCCATCTAAAAGATTTAATTTTTTTCCTTTCACATGTAAGTTTAAGTTTCTGTGGAATAATATATTTTCTATTAACTATTTGAGTCATTTTATAGACATGGAGAACAATTAACACAACCTAATGTACTGAATATTTCATTATTTTCCCAACTTTGTAATGCTACCTTACTCATTTAAACATTGGGATATAATCATTTTATTTACTATAGTTTATAATGTCTTGACAGCTGACCAAACCAATTTCCCCTCTGTTTTTCTTTTCTTTTACTATTTTTAAGTCCAGAATGATCTTGATATTATAAACATTATTTCATATAAATTTTAGAATTAGTACGTCACATTTCTTGTAATTTGAATTGGCATTGTACTGAACCTAGTGATTCACAACTTAAATTTGCTATGATTCGGGGGGGCGGAGCAAGATAGCAGAGGAGTAGGAGACCTGGATTTTGTCTGGTCTCAGGAATTCAGCTGAATAGGGATCAAACCATTCTGAACACCTACGAACTCAACAGGAGATCGAAGAAGAGAGTAGCAACAACTCTCTGAACAGAGAAGCGACCACTTACTGGAAGGTAGGACATGCGGAGAAGTGAATCCGAGGCGATATTCGGGAGGATAGATGGCGGGGGAGGGGGGCCTCCGTCGGCAGCTTCTGGCAAGTGCTAGAGCCACAGAGCACAAAATCGGACCTTTTAGAAGCCGGCTCCGCGGAGGGACGTCGCTCCAGTGGCTAAGCGGGGGCTGGGACCCTCGCGGGACAGTGCCGTCTCAGGACCCTCAGGGTCACAGAAAGACCAGGGGTGCCTGAGTGCGCCAGAGCTCCCAGGGATCGGAGCGGGAAAGCCAGCTGCAGAGACGGAGCCGAGGTGTGGGCTCTCATCTCGGGGTGGCCATAAACTGTGATCCGCGGCCCAGTCGGGCCACTGCTCCTCCAGCAGGGACCCAACAAGCGGCAGAGCCGAGGAGACTCCCCTTCCTCCCCCGGGAGGAGCGGTGCGGGAGCGCACTGCAGGGATCTGCTGGGTTTGGAGACTCCACACAGGGTCGGGTGCCAGAGATAGAAACGCTCGATCACAGGCCGGGTGAGCACAGAGTGCGGCCGGAGACCGGGGAGACGGGAGTGACTGCTTTTCTCTGGGGGCGCACTGAGGAGCGGGGCCCCGAGTTCTCAGCTCCTTCGGGTGGAGATTGGGAGGCCACCATTTTCACCCTGGTCCTCCAAAGCTGTGCCGAGAGCTTGCAGGGAACAAAAGCTCCTGAGAGCAAACCCGAGCAGCTTGCTTAGCCCGGACACACAAGGGCGGGGCAATTCCGCCTCCGGCAAAGACATTTGGAAACCACAGCAACAGGCCCCTCCCCCAGAAGATCAGCACGAACAGCCAGCAAGCCAAGACCAAGTTTACCGATCAAGGAGAACGGGAGAACTCCAGCGCTAGGGCAATACTGCACATAGAATTCATGGCTTTTTTTTTTTACCATGATTCGTTAGTTTTTCAAAGTTAATTTTTTTAACTGTTTTTTTTTTAATTTTTCTGTTTCCCTTTTTCAACCAACATCTTATCAATCCCTTTTTTATAAAAAAATATTTATTTTTCATCTTTAGAGTCACATTTTATCCCTTCATACTAGTTACCCTTATCTTTGGCATATATATATAAATTGTTCTCTCTTTAAAATTTTGAGATACAGTTTCTTCTAACAAATCAAAATATACCCTAAATCACTAGTGTATGGCTTTGTTCTAGTCTCCTGCCTGATCACATTCTCTTTTTTTTCTTTTCTTTCTTTTTATTTTAATCTTCTTTCTTTTTTCAAACAACTTCTTATCAATTCCTTTTATAAAAACTTTTATAATTTTGGAGGGCAGAGCAAGATGGCGGAGGAGTAGGAGACCTGGATTTTGTCTGGTCTCAGGAATTCAGATGGATAGGGATCAAACCATTCTGAACACCTACGAACTCAACAGGAGATCGAAGAAGAGAGTAGTAACAACTCTCTGAACAGAGAAGCGACCACTTACTGGAAGGTAGGACGTGCGGAGAAGTGAATCCGAGGCGATATTCGGGAGGATAGACGGCGGGGGAGGGGGCCTCCGCCGCCGCATCTGGCAAGTGATAGAGCCGCGGAGCACAAAATCGGACCTTTTAGAAGCCGGCTCCGCGGAGGGATGTTGCTCCAGTAGCTAAGCGGGGGGGGGGGGGGGGGGGGGGGGGG
>NW_027397100.1:6698717-6738161 GCF_003265705.2 Callorhinus ursinus | reverse complement strand
GGGGGGGTGAAATCCTCCTGGGACAGTGTTGTCTCAGGACCCTTGGGGTCACAGAAAGACCGGGGGTGCCTGAGTGCAGGAGAGCTCCCAGGTATTGGAGCAGGGAAGCCGGCTGCAGAGATGGAGGCGAGGCGCGGGGTCTCAGCTCGGGGTTGCCATAAACTGTGATCCGCGGCCCAGTCGGGCCACTGCTCCTCCAGCAGGGACCCAACAAGTGGCAGAGCCGGGGAGACTCCCCTTCCTCCCCCAGGAGGAGCGGCGTGGAAGCACACCGCAGGGATCTGCTGGGTTTGGAGACTCCACACGGAGTCTGGTGCCAGAGATAGAAACGCTCGGTCACAGGCCGGGTGAGCACGGAGTGCAGCCAAAGACCAGGGAGAGAGGAGTGACTGCTTTTCTCTGGGGGTGCACTGAGGAGCAGCACCCTGAGTTTTCAGCTCCTCCGGGTGGAGATTGGGAGGCCACCATTTTCGCCCTGGTCCTCCAAAGCTGTACTGAGAACTTGCAGGGAACAAAAGCTACTGAGAGCAAACCCAAGCAGCTTGCTTAGCCTGGACACACGAGGGCGGGGCAATTCAGCCTCCGGCAAAGACATTTGGGAACCACGGCAACAGGCCCCTCCCCCAGAAGATCAGCACGAACAGCCAGCAAGCCAAGACCAAGTTTACCGATCAAGGAGAACGGGAGAACTCTAGCACTAGGGGAATACTGCACATAGAATTCATGGCTTTTTTTTTAACATGATTCATTAGTTCATCAAAGTTAATTTTTTTAACTGTTTTTCTTTTTAATTTTTCTTTTTGCCTTTTTCAACCAACATCTTATCAAGCCCTTTTTTAAAAAAAAACATTTTTTATTTTTCATTTTTAGAGTCATGTTTTATCCCTTCATAGTAGTTACCCTTATTTTTGGCATTATATGTATAAGTTGTTCTCTCTTTAAAATTTTGAGATACAATTTCTTCTAACAGATCAAAATATACCCTAAATCACTAGTGTATGGCTTTGTTCTAGTCTCCTGCCTGATCACATTCTCTCCCTTTTTTCTTTTGTTTTCTTTTTAATCTTCTTTCTTTTTTCAAACAACTTCTTATCTTATCAATTCCTTTTATAAAATCTTTTTAAATTTTCATCTTTACAGTCATCTTCCATCCCTTCATTGTATCAACCCTTATTTTGCACATATATGTCTTTCTTCCTTTAAAATTTTAGGAGGCACTTTTCTCTAAAAGACCAATATACGCCAAAATCTAGTGTGTGGCACTGATCTATGCACTAGCCTGATCGTATTTGGTCATATTCTGCTTTTTCGTATTGTTCTGTTTTTGTTTTTATCTTTTTTCTTTTTTTTTCCTCTTTCTTTTTTCTTTCTTTCCCTTTCTTTTCCCCTGGTTTCAGGTCTTTTCTGATTTGTATAGAGTATATTTCCTGGGGACGTTGTTAACCTCTTAGCACTTTATTCTCTCATTCATCTATTCTCCTCTGGACAAAATGACAAGATGAAAAAAATCACCTCAGCAAAAAGAACAAGAGGTAGTACCGTCAGCCAGGGACCTCCTCAATACGGACATTAGTACAATGTCGGACCTAGAGTTCAGAAACATGACTTCAAAGACACTAGCGGGGCTTGAAAAAAGCGTGGAAGTTATTAGAGAAACCCTTTCTGGAGAAATAAAAGAAATAAAATCTAACCAAGTCAAAATCAAAAAGGCTATTGATGAGGTGCAATCAAAAATGGGGGCACTAACTGCTAGGATAAATGAGGCAGAAGGGAGAATTAGCGATATAGAAGACCAAATGATGGAAAATAAAGAGGCTGAGAAAAAGAGAGAGAAACAACTACAGGATTAGGAGGGCAGAATTCGAGAGATAAGCAATACAATAAGACGAAACAACATTAGAGTAAATGGGATCCCAGAAGAAGAAGAGAGAGAGAGAGGGGCAGAAGCTATATTGGAGCCAATAATAGCAGAGAACTTCCCTAATGTGGGGAGGGAAACAGGCATCAAAATCCAGGAGGCACAGAGAACCCCTCTCAAATTCAATAAAAATAGGTCAACACCCCAACATCTAATAGTAAAACTTACGAGTCTCAGAGACAAAAAGAAAATCCGGAAAGCAGCTCGGGAGAAGAGATATGTAAACTACAATGGTAGAAACATTAGACTGGCAACAGACCTATCCAGAGAGACCTGGCAGGCCAGAAAGGACTGGCATGATATCTTCAGAGCACTAAACGAGAAAAATGTGCACCCAAGAATACTATATCCAGCTAGGCTGTCATTGAAAATAGAAGGAGAGATAAAAAGTTTCCAGGACAGACAAAAACTAAAGGAATTTGCAAACACGAAACCAGTCCTACAAGAAATATTGAAAGGGGTCCTCTAAGCAAAGAGGAGCTTAAAAGCAGCAAAGATCAGAAAGGAACACAGACAATATACAGTAACAGTCACCTTACAGGCAATACAATGGCACTAAATTCATACCTTTCAATAGTTACCTGAATGTAAATGGGCTAAATGCCCCAATCAAAAGACACAGGCTATCAGATTGGATTAAAAAACAAGACCCATCCATATGCTGTCTGCAAGAGACTCATTTTAGACCCAAAGACACACCCACATTGAAAGTGAGGGGGTGGAAAACAATTTACTATGCTAATGGACACCAAAAGAAAGCCGGGGTGGCAATCCTTATATCAGACAAATTAGATTTTAAAACAAAGACTGTAATAAGAGATGAAGAAGGACAGTATATCCTACTTAAAGGGTCTATCCAACAAGAAGATCTAACAATTGTAAATATCTATGCCCCTAACATGAGAGAAGCCAATTATATAAGGCAATTAATTACAAAACCAAAGAAACACATTGACAACAATACAATTATAGTGGGGGACTTTAACACCCCCCTGACTGAAATGGAAAGATCATCTAAGAAAAAGATCAACAAGGAAATAAAGACTTTAAAGGACACACTGGACCAAATGGACTTCAAATACATATTCAGAACATTCCATCCTAAAGGAACGGAGTACACATTCTTCTCTAGTGCCCATGGAACATTCTCCAGGCTTGATCATATCCTGGGTCACAAATCAGGTCTCAACCGGTACCAAAAGATTGGGATTATTCCCTGCATATTTTCAGACCACAATGCTTTGAAACTAGAACTCAATCACAAGAGGAAAGTCGGAAAGAACTCAAATACATGGAGGCTAAAAAGCATCCTAGTAAAGAATGAATGGGTCAACCAGGAAATTAAAGAAGAATTTAAAAAATTCATGGAAACCAATGAAAATGAAAACACAACTGTTCAAAATCTTTGGGATGCAGCAAAGGCAGTCCTAAGAGGAAAGTATATAGCAATACAAGCCTTTCTCAAGAAATAAGAAAGGTCTCAAATACACAACCTAACCCTACACTTAAAGGAGCTAGAGAATAAAACAGCAAATAAAGCCTAAACCCCACAGGAGAAGAGAAATAATAAAGATCAGAGTAGAAATCAATGAAATAGAAACCAAAAGAACAGTAGAACAGATCAACGAGACTAGGAACTGGTTCTTTGAAAGGATTAACAAGATTGATAAACCCCTGGCCAGACTGATCAAAAAGAAAAGAGAAATGACCCAAATCCACAAAATCATGAATGAAAGAGGAGAGATCACAACCAACACCAAAGAAATACAAACAATTATAAGAACATATTATGAGCAACTCTATGCCAGCAAATTAAATAACCTGGAGAAATGGGTGCATTCCTAGAGATGTATCAACTACCAAAATTGAACCAGGAAGAAATAGAAAACCTGAACAGACCTATAACCACTAAGGAAATTGAAGCAGTCATCAAAAATCTCCCAATAAACAAAAGCCCAGGGCCAGATGGCTTCCTAGGGGAATTCTACCAAACATTTAAACAAGAATTAATACCTATTCTCCTGAAACTGTTCCAAAAAATAGAAATGGAAAGAAAACTTCCAAACTCATTTTATGAGGCCACCATTACCTTGATCCCAAAACCAGACAAAGACCCCAACAAAAAGGAGAATTAGAGACCAATATCCCTGATGAACATGGATGCAAAAATTCTCACCAAAATACTAGCCAGTAGGATCCAACAGTACATTAAAAGGACTATTCACCACGACCAAGTGGAATTTATCCCTGGGCTGCAAGGCTGGTTCAACATCTGCAAATTAATCAACGTGATACAATACATTAACAAAAGGAAGAACAAAATCATATGATCCTCTCAATAGATGCAGAAAAAGCATTTGACAAAGTACAGCATCCTTTCTTGATCAAAACTCTTCAGAGTATAGGGATAGAGGGTACATACTTCAATATCATAAAAGCCATCTATGAAAAACCTACAGCGAATATCATTCTCAATGGGGAAAAGCTGAGGGCTTTCCTCCTAAGGTCAGGAACGCAGCAGGGATGTCCACTATCACCACTGATATTCAACATAGTATTAGAAGTCCTAGCCACAGCAATCAGACAGCAAAAAGAAATCAAAGGCATCCAAATCGGCAAAGAAGTCAAACTCTCACTCTTTGCAGATGATATGATACTTTAAGTGGAAAACCCAAGGGACTCGACCCCAAAACTGCTAGAACTCATACAGGAATTCAGTAAAGTGGCAGGATATAAAATCAATACACAGAAATCAGTGGCATTCCTATACACTAACAACAAGACAGAAGAGAGACAAATCTAGGAGTCGATCACATTTACAATTGCACCCAAAACCATAAGATACCTAGGAATAAATTTAACCAAAGAGGGAAAGGGTCTTTACTCAGAAAACTACAAAATACTCGTGAAAGAAATTGAAGAAGACACAAAGAAATGGAAAAACGTTCCATGCTCATGGATTGGAGGAACAAACACTGTGAAGATGTCAATGCTACCTAGAACAATCTACACATTCAATGCAATCCCCATCAAAATACCATCCACTTTTTTCAAAGAAATGGAACAAATAATCCTAAAATTTGTGTGGAACCAGAAAAGACCCCGAATAGTCAGAGGAATATTGAAAAAGAAGAGCAAAGCTGGCGACATCACAATTCCGGGTTTCCAGCTCTATTATAAAGCTGTCATCATCAAGACAGTATGGTACTGGCACAAAAACAGACACATAGATCAATGGAACAGAAGAGAGAGCCCAGAAATGGACCCTCTACTCTCTGGTCAACTCATCTTTGACAAAGCAGGAAAGAATGTCCAATGGCAAAAAGACAGTCTCTTCAACAAATGGTGTTGGGAAAATTGGACAGCCACATGCAGAAGAATGAAACTGGACCATTTCCTTACACCACACACAAAAATAGACTCCAAATGGTTGAAAGACCTAAACACGAGACAGGAGTCCATCAAAATGCTAAAGGAGAACACAGGCAGCAACCTCTTCGACCTCAACCGCAGCAACTTCTTCCTAGAAACATCGCCAAAGGCAAGGGAAGCAAAGGCAAAATTGAACTATTGGGATTTCAACAAGATAAAAACTTTTGCACAGCAAAAGAAACAGTCCACAAAACCAAAAGGCAACCGACAGGATGGGAGAAAATATTTGCAAATGACATATCAGATTAAGGCCTCGTATCCAAAATGTATAAAGAACTTATCAAACTCAACACCCAAAGAACAAATAATCCAATCAAGAAATGGGCAGAAAACATGAATAGACATTTTTCCAAAGAAGACAGCCAAATGGCCAGCAGACACATGAAAAAGTGCTCCACATCGCTCGGCATCAGGGAAATCCAAATCAAAACCTCAATGAGATACCACCTCACACTAGTCAGAATGGCTAAAATTAACAAGTCAGGAAATGACAGATGTTGGCGGGGATGCGGAGAAAGGGGAACCCTCCTACACTGTTGGTGGGAATGCAAGCTTGTGTAACCACTCTGGAAAACAGTATGGAGGTTCCTCAAACAGTTGAAAATTGAGCTACCATATGATCCAATAATTGCACTACTGGGTTTTTACCCCAAAGATACAATTGTAGGGATCCAAAGGGGTACGTGCACCCCAATGTTTATAGCAGCAATGTCCACAATAGCCAAACGGTGGAAAGAGCCAAGATGTCCATGAGCAGATGAATGGATAAAGAAGAATTGGTATATATACACAATGGAATATTATACAGCCATCAAAAGGAATGAGATCTTGCCATTTGCAACGACGTGGATGGAACTGGAGGGTGTTATGCTGAGTGAAATAAGTCAATCAGAGAAAGACATGTATCACATGACCTCACTGATATGAGGAATTCTTAATCTCAGGAAACAAACTGAGTGTTACTGGAGTGGTTGGGGGTGGGAGGGATGGGATGGCTGGGTGATAGACATTGGGGAGGGTATGTGCTACGGTGAGCGCTGTGAATTGTGCAAGACTGTTGAATCACAGATCTGTACTTCTGAAACAAATAACGCAACATATTTTAAGAAAAAAGGAAAAGAAGAAGATAACAGGAGAGGAAGAAAAGGGGAGTATGTCAGAGGGGGAGACGAACCATGAGAGATGATGGACTCTGAAAAACAAACTGAGGGTTCTAGAGGGTAGGGGGGTGGGGGGATGGGTTAGCCTGGTGATGGGTATTGAGGAGGGCACGTTTTGCATGGTGCACTGGGTGTTATGAACAAACAATGAATCATGGAACACTGCATCAAAAACTAATGATGTAATATATGGTGATTAACATAACAATAAAAAATTTTAAAAAAAAAAAGGAATGAGATCTTGCCATTTGCAACTACATGGATGGAACTGAAGGGTGTTATGCTGAATTAAATAAGTCAATGAGAGAAAGACATGTATCATATGACCTCACTGATAATAAGGAATTCTTAATCTTAGGAAACAAACCGAGGGTTTCTGGAATGGTGGGGGGTGGGAGGGATGGGGTGGCTGGGTGATAGACATTGGGGAGGGTATGTGCTATGGTGAGCGCTGTGAATTGTGCAAGACTGTTGAATCATAGATCTGTACTTCTGAAACAAATAATGCAATATATGTTAAGGGGAAAAAAAGAAGAAGAAGATAGCAGGAGGGGAAGAATGAAGGGGGGGAAATCGGAGGGGGAGACGAACCATGAGAGATGATGGACTCTGAAAAACAAACTGAGGGTTCTAGAGGGGAGGGGGTGGGGGGATGGGTTAGCCTGGTGAATAGTATTAAAGAGGGCACATTCTGCGTGGAGCACTGGGTGTTATGCACGAACAATGAATCATGGAACACTACATCAAAAACTAATGATGTAATATATGGTGATTAACATAAGAATAAAAAATTATAAAAAAAATTTGTTATGATTCCTTTTCTAAATTATTCCATGATGATCTTACAAAGATCATTTTCAAAGATATATTTCTTCCTACATGTATCATTGATTTATTTTAATTAGAATCAGAATTTTAAAATGTATTTCCTTACTTTTTATTGCTGATATATAGGAATTTTTATATCTAAAATAGGTATTTCCAGGTAACTTTCTGGACTACCTTAATACTTTAAAAAATATATATAGCCCTGGGTTTTCAATGTAGACAATTATGTTCTGCAAATAATGAAAATATTTTTAATTTTTTTCTCATTGATCCTTTTTATTTTTTGCTTATCTTATTACATGGGCTAGGAATCACATTAACACGTGGAGCAGAACTGGTGACAGTAGTCATTTATATCTTTTTTCTAATTTTATGGAATTGCTCTAAATGTCTATAATTACATATACTAAAATCTAAAGTATTTAAGGTTAATACACTTCACCAGGTTATGAAAATTTCTACTTCATTTTTTTAAACTACACAGACTCATAAATGGGACACTTTTGTCTTTTGCTTCACTATATCTATTCAAATAAACCCATTTCTGATTTCTCTTAATCTCCTAAAATATTGGGATTTTCTTTAATGTTGACCCATTATTTTGTATCTGAGAAATCTGAGATGTCCAGGTCTGGGATAAGCTCTATTTAAGATTTTAAATGATAGTTACAATTTTAAATAAAATGGTGAATTTTGAATTGCTGAGACTTATGTTGGGTGTTTTGCATGACTACTGATAAGCTGATTGACCTATAATATTGCCTTCTTGAACAGCCTTTGCCTGGGTCTGATCAGTGCTTTACTATTCTCTCAGAATGAGTTTGAGCATTTCTTGCTTTTCCATTTCCTGAAACAGTTTGTAAAAGAGAGGGATTACATTTTCCTTCAATTGTAGAAAATTTGGGGGTCTAGTAGCTTCTAAATTTTATGATACAAATTTCAAATTTTATTATCAATTTAATGTCTTTATTGTTAACCTTTCAATAATGATTTTCTTTTTTTCCTGATTCAATTTTAGGAATGTATTTTTCTGTATTTCCAAATTTATGTTTTCTTATTTATTGCCATAAAGCTATTCTGTTATTATTTTAACCTCCTTTGACCTATTGTTATTTACTACTCTCCATTCCTTTTAATAGTTAATTTATGATTTCCTCCTCTTTTTCTTGATTTGTGTTGTTTTTCATGTCTTTTCTACAAAACTGTTTGTGGTTTTATTAATCATATCTAATATACATGTATATTTAACATTTTTGTTCATATCTACTTTATATTTATTATTTCCTTCCTTCAGCTTTATTTTCTATTTACTTTAAAAAAATTTTTTTCTAGTATTTTTTTAGTTGAATGCTGAATTCATTAATTTTGAACATTCTTGTTTCTAAAAGAATTTTTTTTTATTATGTTATGTTAGTCACCATATAATACATCATTCATTAGTTTTTGATGTAGTGTTCCATGATTCATTGTTTGCATATAACACCCAGTGCTCCATGCAATACCTGCCCTTCTTAATACCCATCACTGGGCTAACCTATTCCCCCACCCACCTCCCCTCTGAAACCTTCAGTTTGTTCCCTAAAAGAATTTCATTAAAGGTCTATATTTCCCTTTAAGTATCAGTTTAGGGGGTGCCTGGGTGGCTTACTCAGTTAAGCGTCTGCCTTTGGCTCACGTCATGATTCCAGTGTCCTGGGATCAAGCCCCACATCCAGCTCCCTGCTCAGAGCTGAGTCTCCTTTCCTTCTCCCTCAAACCCTTCTCCCCCACTCATGCTCTCTCTCTCTCTCTCTTGCTCGCTCACACTCTCTCTCTCAAATAAAAAAAATAAAATCTTAAAAAAAAATGTCAGTTTAGCTGCATCCCACAATTTTGGGTATATAATAATTTCACCTTCACTAATTCCTAAATATTTCCCTAATTATGACATTTCCTTTTTTTTTTTTTAATTTGGGATGCCAATGCAAAGCCACTGCAAAGTTAATGATATTTTGATCTTTCAGTTCTCTTCATCAATTGATCCATGTCTTTGATTAGCCTACGAGTTCTGCCATGGCAGAAATTACCTTCTTTTAATCCCCTGCCTCAGGCCTGGCTCAGTCCTGGACAAACACCATAAGAACAGATAAAATATGGGTCAATTCCTCAGAACCACTGATACATAGGTTCATACATAAATATGCCCTCATTCATTTAATAGATAATTCTTGAATGTCTGGGAAGGAGGTAATGGGGATGGGTTGGTTTTTCTCTACTCTGAATATTGTTGGCATCTAGCGCTCAAGGACATGAGCTCATCTCTTTAACTGGGGAATTGAGATAGAGGCCACTACACAGATGACATTTTTTCTATAATTACTTTTACTTAACCCTTCATTTTGTTATTTTGGCTACCTGTTGGCAGAATGAGAGTCCATTTATAAATTAATGATGCAATGTTGTGTTGGGGAGATTAAAAGAGAGGGGCAGCGGATCCTTTCAGACTTTCCTTTTGTTTAGGTATACATATTAGACTATTTGATTTCAGTTGGAGTCTACTTTTTGCTCTTCTGCTATTAGGATGACCTAGAATGCTTTTCAAAACACTGCTATCTGGACACAAACACAGATTAAAAGAGACAAAAATACAAGTCAAGTGTGGGCCTGGGCATCGACGTTTTGTTACAGATTCCCAAAGATTCCCAAATGAGCCTCAGTGTGCTCAGGGCTATAACAATCAGAACACATGTACTGTTTAACCTATAGTTTAGTGCCTCTTTCTGTTCTTATTGTCTGCTCTTATTGTTAGGGTTTTTTTTTTTGTTTTTTTTTTAAATTCCTTTTTTTTTTTAAAGATTTTATTTATTTATTTGAGAGAGAGAGAATGAGAGATAGAGAGCACGAGAGGGAAGAGGGTCAGAGGGAGAAGCAGACTCCCCGCTGAGCAGGGAGGGAGCCCGATGCGGGACTCGATCCCGGGACTCCAGGATCATGACCTGAGCCGAAGGCAGTCGCTTAACCAACTGAGCCACCCAGGCGCCCCTCTTATTGTTAGGTTTTGTTTACCATTTCTCATGTGACTTCTGAGGGATTAAAATGGGGTAGAATTTAGAAGTTGGATAATTGAATATGCAGGCATTTGGTAAACGGTTTTCATTTTGCTTTAAAGTAAACATGTTTGTTATACACTGGCTTTACACATCTAAAGAGCTGGCCAGTCTCAGGCTCTCCTCCATTATCAGAACAAAGAAGCAGCGTACTGGAAGCTGAAAGCCTCCATAGCAGATAGCAGGTAAATTACTACGGTGGATGTCTCAGGAAGGTTCCAGAGACCTCAGACACCAAGACTAGCTCTTCAGTGTCTCCCTTGGGTGCCTGGAATCCTGTAACTGTGGTCAATCAGTGAGGATCAATACAAAAAGAATGCTTTTTCATATTTCTGCTGTTTTCAGGACTGAAGAGAACCAGACTTTAGAACTTCAGGTATTCGTGAGTACTCCAGCATAGGGCCAAATGGTGAGGCAAGAGCAGGGCTATAGTATCTTTGCTATTTGGCCATCAGATCTTAATAAATGAGCTTCCATGATACAGAAAATAAAATGCAATGGTGTAATAGCTTCTTGCCGTACTAGCTCAGCTATAACTACTTTTAGCAGTTGAAACAGCAGGAGCAGTAGGGTGCTGAATGTCCACATTTTACAAAAAAAAAAAAAAATGTAGACGCAGCTGGCGCAGTCTGCAAGTCAGGACCCCGCACATATATCACTGCAGCAATCAATATACCTGTACTATCAGAGGTCCTCTTCCTTCAATGATGTCACTTCCTGCTGTATAGCCTTTCTGATAAACTGCCATATCTTTAAGCAATCTTACTTTCCTCTGACAATAGGCATTTCCATAACCTAAACCAACTGTCACAGAGAGGGTGCATTTTATTGAGAAAAGTAATAAATTTTTGAAGAATCAAATTAATGTTAACAAATGAGAGCTTCACCTGAAAGGAATCATCTGGAAGGTGTTTCATTTCTCCCAAATGCTAAATACCATCTCTCTTTGGACTCACTTTTTGGAAAAACGTATAAATGATATCTTTTGAGAATCAAATTAGGTCAATTACAAATACTAGAATTATACCTAAATAATTTGTTCTAGCTGTGATTAAAACCCTCAGTTGAATATTCCGTTCTTTTTCTAAAATCAAAACAGCATTTTCCTATACAGATGTGGCAATTTGAGGAAATTCTCCCATGTAGCTAATGTAAACACATTCTGTGTCATTGTTGAGTCTAGAAGACTGGATTCCCCAAATTATCCCTCTTGTAGAAATTTATTTGTTAAGTAAACTGCAGTCCACGCCACTTCCTCAGCCTTGCCCAAAGAAACATATTGCCTGAACAATCAGAGAATTACAAACTTGAAAGGAAAATTAAAGTTCATCTAACTGAACCAACCGCCAACAGAAGCCACCCTTTCTTCTAAAAAGCATTCTTGTTTCCAAAGAACTATTTTGCAAGTAGCAGTTTGGAGACATATATAAATCTGGTCTCATTTTAACTATGTTTGTTGGCAATATTTCTGCACCCAGAGTTCTTATTTTCTTTTCTTTTTTCTCTATATTTCAAGCAGGCTTTGATCTTTTATCAATGAACGTATTCCCAAGGGCAAGCAAGAAACATGCTCAAAGAAAAATATTACCCAAGATACATATCATTAGTGCACAAATGGATAATTTTCCCATCTGTAACCATTATAATCCAGGGTTTTCAAACTTCATAAACTGAAGAACTTTAATTTTATCCACTGTCAAATCAAGCCTATCTGGCTGGAAAAATTTGAGGCTAGAATTTTAACCTTCTGCAACCCTCCCAGCTACAATGAGTGGTGGTAATAGAAATTGGGTAACTAGGGGTGGTTGGGGGGACAGAGCCTAATGAATTTAGAGACATTAGTTCTAAGAATGGGAAGTTGACTGATATCTAGCTGGGGACTTCCAACTCTCTTTCTAAAATGCAGCTTCAATTGACCATCACTGCTTTAGTTCACTCTGCATTGAGAACCACTCAATCCTTCTTCCTGTGAGGTAGGTTTTCATAGAAAATGTCTGAGGTCATATCCAAAGGCTAACATATCTATTTAATGTCCAATAAAAGTTTGAAAACTCCTCTCCTAGTTCATTTTGAGAACTTACATCTTAAACTTTCGATTTTAATAACAGGAGATAAACACATCAAATCTGACAAAAATATTCATTCCCAGAAGAAATTGCAAAAGATTTATGATCCTTATCTTCACTAGTTATTGAAAATCATATTTGTTTTGTCCTTTGGGTATGGAGCTATTTGAACAAAGAATAATCTATTAATTTAAATAATGCCAATTATCAGTTTTTAGAATATACCTCCTCTACAATTTATTAACTTTGATGATTGATACCTCTCCCCCAAACCTGCCTTAATAATGATTATTTAAGCCAAAATTCTGGCATTGTTAAAGGAAGGAGTAAAATATATTTTTAGTAATTATGATTTCTTTAAAAAGACTATGCGTTTTCAAAAATATTTATTTTTTAGGGCACCTGGGTGGCTCAGTCGGTTAAGCGACTGCCTTCAGCTCAGGTCATGATCCTGGAGTCCCGGGATCGAGTCCCGCATCGGGCTCCCTGCTCAGCAGGGAGTCTGCTTCTCCCTCTGACCCTCTTCCCTCTCGTGCTCTCTATCTCTCATTCTCTCTCTCTCTCAAATAAATAAAATCTTTAAAAAAATATTTATTTTTTAATTTAGTAGATGAAAAACTATACACAAGATGTTCACCTCACTGTAAAAAGTTAGTATGTTTTTGTGTGTGGGTATGTGTACATCCTTAGTAACTGTGGAAACAAACAAAATAGGTCCTAAAATTGGGGAAATCTTTGTCTTCCCAGCAGGGAAGGGAGGAAGAACTCATCCTAAATAAGGAAGCCACAAATGAAACAGTAAAGATGTTTTGAAGAAGATGAAAACTGAGTCAGAAAGCTCAGAAACCTAAGTAACTAAAACATTATAAGTCATACACAATCATACATATAAGTCATGTAATTACAAAAACATATACAATCATGACTTTAATTCTCTAGGCTTTTAAGGAAACCAATTTTCCTCTTTGTTTGGTCCTCTAGGAAGCTCAGAACCAAATTGACAGCCCACCTATTGCAATTGCCAATACTTTATAATATACAGACCTAAGTGTGACTCCTACTCTAACCTTCCAATCCCTAACCCGTACCTTCTATCTGTCCCAACTCATTGAGTTAATTACTGTGTTTTATTGTCTCCTTTTTAATAAGGAATTTATTAAGAAAAAGTGAAGAATATAAGTAAATAATGCCACAGGCCTTTATGGGCATCTAGCTAAATATAATGCATAGGACTTTCAATTATGAGTAGAAAAATACACTTGCCTTCTCTGCACATATGTATATGCTGATAATATTACTTGTGGTTCCTTCCTAGTTTGAAGAAGGGCTACCCGATCCATGTACTACTTTGATCTCAGGAAGGTAGTTCATCTCCAAGGATATCAATAGACCCTGGCTCTCCTCTGAGGCCTACAACAAGCTGAGACAGGCAGAGCCTCAGGGTGGTTTCCCCAGAATTGACACTGAGTGAAAGATGTGTATTTGGAAGTAGCTTCTTTGGAAGATGATCCCAGGAAGCACAGGGAGATAGTGGGAAGAAAGAAAAGCTAAGTCAATACACGGTCATAAATGAGTTGACTCCCACTAGGAGTAACTAGGGCTCAACCTCATAAGGTGATGGTTACAATATACCTGAGAGAGACCCTGCCACAAGGCCAAGGTAGCTGGGTGACTTTCCCACCAACTCTTACCTCTCATTGATTGAGGACTGTTACAAAGGGTATCGACTCCCCAGACTTGCAGACTGCCCTGGGTGTGGGTTGAGCCTACTCATGCACACTGTCTGTGGACTTGCAGGCATTTGTTGGGGAAACCTTTGGCAGAAGGAATGAGTACCCAGGAGACATGGGTGAGGCACCCCCAAAGACAAAGGACTACAGACAAAGGTATCTTCGTGGGAGTCCCTCTCATCAGCCTCCTTTACATAATTTTGTAACTGGCATTACTCAGTTTGCTTTGGAGAACAGGCAGGAGGTGAAGAGTGGTAAAAGTTAGGATAATGGTATCCTGTTTTAACTCTTTCAGACATCAGTGTAAGAACGTGTTTTAAAGTCAAATGTAAACGCATCTTGGACCTGCCTTTGTGATATTTTACTGCTACCTCTTTTCAGTAGCATGAGTTTTGGACAGCCAGCTACTATCAACAGTCTTGGCAACTATGGGTTCAAAGGAGAGCATCAGGAATGAGCCTGGTGCTTAGCCCTCCTGCAGTTGCTTCTTTCAGGACCAGCTATGGGCCACAGTCTGCCAAATTCCACCTGCTTCCCATGCATTGTAATGCTTGCAGTGATTGCCCAGACTTCTCCTGAGATAAACTCATGGCTAACTTTTCCTAAGGCCTTCTGTCCTGATCCTTTTACATCTCCAACAGTCAGCTTCTGTCAAACTTGTGGGAAATAAAGGATTTTACAGAGGCTGAGAAAAGATCAGAGGCACAAACCTAGTTAAAAATTCCAAAATCGATATTTTAAAAAAGGGATAAAGCCCCCCAGGAAGTCCCCAGGTTGTCTAAGAAGTCCTCAGTTCAAAGCTAGTAATTCAGGGATGAATCTGAGGATCTGAGTGTCAATAGGATCTTGGTTTGATAGGAAAACAATGATCTTTTTAGGGTGCCATGGGACTATTTGACTTCATGACCGTTGTACAAGGTGAAAGTAAACCAGAGCGCTGGGGCTGATGGAAGAGTGGTCAGAGGAAAATCAGGCACACTGCCTCCCTCCAAAGCCCACTTTTTAATTTTTCTGGAGGATAAAAAGCAAACAAGAGAATAAAGGTGTCAGCAATTTATCCAAAGATTCCATTTTAATTCATAGCTGAATGGGTAGAGTCAAAATGACCAACGGAATCAAGTAGTTTTATATCTGCATATCTTGATTGCCTATTTTGAGGATATTTGCACGTGGTCCTCAGGGTTCTGCAGAATGAGTAAGCTTGGGTTGTGGTTTTTATGAAATCTTCTGGAACCTAGATTGCACGTCTCTCCTAAACAAATGTCCCAGTAACCTCACCTGTAGAGTCTGCCTGTGTTTGTCTTGGGCCCGGCAAGGCAATCACACTATTACAGGACACTCGTGGTGAACATGCCTCTGTTGAGACAGCTCGGAATCCCAGAACCTCGGTCTATCCACCATGCTAATTCAGCTTGTAGAATGGATCTCAGACTCCATTTTCCAACCAAACTCTCCTGTTCTTCTGTAGATCCAAAACCCTACCCTGAACATTCACCCTTTTGTCTCTGCCTTCCAGCTCTTTTTCTGTGACTCCAAACCCCAAATCGGTGTCTGAATGGGAAACTTGCCCAGATATCAACATCCATATCTGGCTGACTTGGAGTTTTTTCTGATATCAGAGCATTCCTGGAGACAATTCTCACATACTGGGGTGTCCTTGCTCACAGTCCTCCCCAGGCATTGAGTCTGTGCAAAGCAGGCCCTCACTCTTATTTGTCCATACGTTACTGGCCAACTGCCCGTGGTGGAGTAATCCCTGCAAACCAGTAGTCCAGAATTCTTGACTGCCTGTGTCCTTCAGGTTTCAGCAGACTTGATGCATCACCCCCCCTTGTTTATGCCAGAGCTCCTTATGATGGGGAGATGGGAGTCACTGGTAGGACCCAGGCTATGGGTGGCAAAAACTTGGCACTTGTGACACTACTCCTTGTCTCTACACAGGGCTCCAAGCAGATCTTTCTAATCAATTGGTGTGCACTTTCACACTGAGGTCAGATAAAACCACAGGATTTTCTTATTTTATTATTTTATATAGCTAGTGCCAATAGATTACAGTTAAATGAAACCCACATTCCATCCCTGGTGTAAGCCTTGCTGCTAAGCCAAGCACCTAAAAGATGGGGACATGTGTGAAGATGACTTTGAGACTGAGTTTATGGGATGGGACAAAGTCCCTGGGGATAGGAGAGAGGGAGACAAAGTTAGCTGGACCACACTGAGGGCTCATTAGGAAGGGAATCTTTATTGTGGTGCTGGCCCAGTGGCACTCAAATTCTTGGTTTTGGCTACACTCAATTCTTTAGCAATCCTGGTTCAGCAGACCAGGGTCAAAGAAAGCAGTTTGATGAACTGATCCAAATCTGGGAAGTCTCAGGATATCAATATAAGGGGCTGCAAGGGCATATGTAGGTAGGAATCTCAGCCCTTCCTACTGAGTATGGGATAACCAGACTGGCAGTGGTACTTCTCCTCTTGGTCATGATGGTGAGCAGAGCTTATTAAGAGTTCCATTCTTACATCGCTCAGCATCAGGGAAATCCAAATCAAAACCTCAATGAGATACTACATCACACCAGTCAGAATGGCTAAAATTAACAAGTAAGGAAACAACAGATGTTGGCGGGGATGCGGAGTTAGGGGAACCCTCCTACACTGTTGGTGGGAATGCAAGCTGGTGCAACCCCTCTGGAAAACAGTATGGAGGTTCCTCAAAAAGTTGAAAATAGAGCTACCATACAATCCAGCAATTGCACTACTGGGTATTTACCCCAAAGATACAAATGTAGGGACCCAAAGGGGTATGCGCACCCCGATGTTTATAGGAGCAATGTCTACAAGAGCCAAACTGTGGAAAGAGCCAAGATGTCCACCAACAGATGAATGGCTAAAGAAGATGTGGTATATATATACAATGGAATATTATTCAGCCATCAAAAGGAATGAGATCTTGCCATTTGCAACAAATTGGATGGAACTGGAGAGTGTTATGCTGAGCGAAATAAGTCAATCAGAGAAAGACATGTATCATATGACCTCACTGATATGAGGAATTCTTAATCTCAGGAAACAAACTGAGGGTTGCTGGAGTGGGGATGGGGTGGGAGGGATGGGGTGGCTGGGTGATAGACATTGGGGAGGGTATGTGCTATGGTGAGCGCTGTGAATTGTGCAAGACTGTTGAATCACAGATCTGTACCTCTGAAACAAATAATGCAATATATGTTAAGAAAAAAAAAAGAAGATAGCAGGAGGGAAAGAATGAAGGGAGGGAAATCGGAGGGGGAGACGAACCATGAGAGATGATGGACTCTGAAGAACCGAGGGTTCTAGAGGGGAGGGGGGTGGGGGGATGGGTTAGCCTGGTGATGGGTATTAAAGAGGGCACGTTCTGCATGGAGAACTGGGTGTTATACACAAACAATGAATCATGGAACACTACATCAAAAACTAATGATGTAATGTATGGTGATTAACATAACAATAAAAAAATTTAAAGAAAAAAAGAGTTCCATTCTTTTCAGAGAAGCTCTTTTAGCAAGCTTCAGAAGTGTCATCCCTTTATCGTGTAGAGGAGAAATATTCTGGTGTATAACTAAAATTCAGACAAGATTGTTTTAATGCCACACTAATGAAGACCAAGTGGATCTTACTGTAATCTGCAAATCCACCACATTTGCAATTTTTTTCATACAAAGTCTACCTGATTAACCCAAGATCCTCTGCTCCTAATGCTTTAGAGGGGTCAGTAATGTCCCAACACCAGAAGACTCCGTATTCTTCAGATCCTGAGGCAATATTGATCCTTTAGGGCATTTAGCAACAGTCACAGTCCCAACATCTGCCTGGACTTAGAATAAAGTTAAAGTCTTTCTTGGAGAAGAAAGACACACTCCACTCTTCATATTCATAATTTTACCTGTTGGGGTTGGGAAACACTCACCTTAAATCTGTCCCTTTCTCTACCCTATACTATCACTCCTCTACCCCCAGTAGGAAAAAGACCCTTTAACTGAATGCTCAGAGCCCACAATACTCTTTTGGCTATGTTTCCCAACAGATGTTAATACAGTGCCTTGAAGATCCAAAGGCAGGGAAAATCTTCATCTTTGTACCTTCTATGTGGTGAATAGACCTCAGAGGCTCTATGTTACCATGCCCAGCTCTCTGCTTTGCTTGTGATTGGGTAAGACTGGCACATACACAGATGCTTAGCCATTTAGGATTTAGCAGGGGGAAGCAGGAGGCCCCATTTATGCCTCCTATCCTGAGGAAAGTTTGTAAATTCATCTTTTTACAAAGAAACACTGTATTGTAAGAGAGGGGAAGTTTTAAGCATTTGCTTAGCTTTAAATAAACTGTAATCTGGTTCCCATTTTGCTTTTGATCCTTTGCCCCACTGCTGAGCTTCTTGCTGAAACCCTCCTTATTGACGTACATGCTTGTTACCAGAATGGGGAGTTGTGGCTGAGCTGATTGAACCACGTCAGACACTCTTGGGTTCACCCAGCTCTAATTACAAAAAAAAAAAAAAGCGGCTCTGTCAATCTCAACCTTTGCCAACAACAACAACAACAACAAAACCCTAACCATCATACACCATAGCAAATTCAGTATAGCAAGTTCAATCTTATGGGCTAAGCCTAATAAAACTTATGGGCTATTTGGAGAGCTATGTTGAAAAAGAGTCTGATACTAACCCAGAGATCAATGTGAAAGAATATGATTAATGAAAGACATGCTATGAATACAGGAAAGGAAGGTATTATCATCAGGGCTGAATATTTGTCATTTCAAGCCTGGAATACAAGCTTCCATGGGATGCAGCAAAAATATGGCCAGAAGCTAGATGTATCCAGAAATAATATTTATCTCCCTTATTGCTCACAATAGGAGGTAATCACATGTCATTTTTTCCCTGAGACGTATGGGTTTACACTTCCAGTCCTCAGGCGATGGCACCTTCTTTTACTCTCAAAGTGTCCCAGTTTGGACAGTACATGGTATGGTCACCCTACGAGATTAGTTCTACTGCATTGTAAGTGTAAGCCCTAACATCTTAAGACTGGAGGTAAGACTCCTCCTAACCTAGATGAACCTTATTTATTATTCTCCTTTGTCTCAAAAAAAAATTATCTAAACTTGTCAAAAGTTGACAAAAAATTCAAATACATGGATGCTAAACTTGGTATATACATACAGAATAAAATCAGATTTTTTTCTAGATATTTTCACAATATAGTTCGATATTTTATTGCACTGCAAGGTTCAAGAATGCAAGGCATTATGATTTTGGCACACGATCCAGCATGAGAACACAAATAGCTGCTTTTACAGATGTGTGACTCAGGACATAACACTAAACTGCTAGCTTGTATACGGAAGTGTCAAAATATCTGCAAAAACTTAGGAAAACAACACCCAACTCAGAGTGTGCACATGCACACACACAGACATACATTGTTTTAGCCAAACTATTAGGTTTAACATTCATACCTGAAGCAATCAAACTGATGCATATAGAATCTCTTTCTGAAACAAGTTCAGCAAGGTCTCCTCCGAACTCCATTTTGAGGTCCCAGAATAAATGCCTTTTTCATGTTGCAGCTGAAGCCCCAGCCAATTCTGTAAATGGTCTTGGAAAATTGCCTTCAGAATTGACTGTCCCAGGGGAAGGTTTACTGGTAGAGGAAGCAGAGACACAGGAGTTTTCTAGACCCAGAAAGAGACAGAGGCAGAGGTGAAAGGGTAACTTGGTACAGGTGGCTTCAATTTCTCTTTGACCAGTAGTCCTGTTCACTATTAACAGCCACAGTTTCCACTTGTGTGAACAATTTTGCATTAATCTGTTTTAACTGGCAAAATCCACCCAAATCAGGGTCTATAACTCAGGCATTACACTGTGGGGAAGTTATTCCCATTTAGGAACAAAGATTTTCTATTTTGAAATCTGAACTCTGTTGAATCTGACTCAACAAATATCTGAGGCCCTATTACATAACACCTCCCACTCTTTGTATTTTATCGTGCCCGCAAGAAGACTAAAATTCACCAAGTCAAAATGTATAAAATAAGACAAAGAAGACTAAAATTCACCAAGTCAAAATGTATAAAATAAGACAAAGTAGGTACCATGATTGGATTTAGTAACTAACAAACGACTCAGATGTGAGATTTTATTCAACTGACATAATCAGGAAAGAATTGAAGAAGAAAACTCCATTTTATATTGACCCAAACAAATGGGTAGTTTTTAGTGGGAAGAAAGAGAGAGACTAGATTCTTGGAGAAATTCATCCAGCATAAGAAAAGACAGAGAAACAGAGACTAAAGAGAGATTACTTCTCTGGATGAAGAAGATGAGTTGGGGATATACATAAGGTACCAGAAAATAATAACATTTTGATAAATTTGAGTCCAATCTACTTTTAAAATAAGTTGTCCAAAAGTCATGTACGATTTTGTTGATCACACTATCGTATAAATAATTCTCTTTGCTATAAAGAGAATTTAAACAATTTGCCATTAAAATAGCAACTAACTCTTTGAAGAAAGAGAAGGCCAACACTGGAAAATGATAAGAGAGGGCGGTGCTAATTCAAGGTTATGGTCTAGAGCCAAAACTATCCTACCAGGCAAAATCACATCTATGTGTGGTTTCACTGAACAAAAAAAGAATGAAAAAGCATGGCCTAGGTATTTAAATAAAAAAAGCATACTGGGGTGGCTTGATCTTGGGTCATGGGTTCTAGCCCCAGGTGGGGCATAGAACTTACTTAAAATAAAATAAAATAAAATAAAACAGAATAAATAAATAAATAAATTTTTAAAATGTGGGGATATTTAGGAAAAAAGAAAAAAAATAAATTTATATACATATATATAACAAAGCAAGGTTAAAGAAAGTAAGAAGAAACACCTAAAACTGAACACTAATGAATTAAAATGAAAACAAAGCAAACAAACCAATTATATATATTCCATACCTAAGAGAGAGGGAAAGAGAAGAAAACAGTGCAAATATATGAAATAAAATTGACAAGGTGTATGTCAGATATTAGATTAAATAAATTATAAGAATCTCACGCATCCCTAGGTGCAAATTTTAATGTCAAAGAAAAGAGTATTTTTGAAAATATGAAAAACACTGATTATCAGAATATACTTTTTTTTTAAGATTCTATTTATTTATTTCACAGAGAGAGACACAGCAAGAGAGGGAACACAAGCAGGGGGAGTGGGAGAGGGAGAAGCAGGCTTCCTGCAGAGCAGGGAGCCTGATGCGGGGCTCGATCCCAGGACCCTGGGATCATGACCTGAGCCGAAGGCAGATACTTAACAACTCAGCCACCCAGGTGCCCCTGATTACCAGAATATGCTTAAGAAAATTTTAAAAGCCTAATCAGACCAATAACTCTGGGAAAATGATGGCAGGAGTGGGGATGGAGTGGGAGGGTTAAAAATTCACCTAGGATCATTGTGTTTTCCATTGAGTTTTAGAAATTTCAGGGAAATAAAATACTCATGATATAGAAGTAGCCATATTCCATGAAATATGCAAGGAATCCCAATTAAATTTAATCATTTGGAGGAAACCAAATAATGATAAAAAATACAGAAGAACCAAATGGGCATATAGAGAGCATTACACGCAATAGTTCAAGAATACACTTTCCTTCACATACACTTGAAACATTTACAAAATCTGACTGTGGGCTAGGTCATGACAGATGAGGGTTCTGTCCTACCTACATTGTTTTCCAATCGGCCTGCCTAGGGGTCATATCCTCGTCTCCAATTACTTATTAGCCTGGACTGAAATACCTATTAGTGAATTCTTACAGTTCTAAAATAAGAAAGTGGAAGAGTGGGAAGAGATTTGGAATATTATAACTATCTTATTTCCACCTACTTGAGAGTTTCCTCTTGAACAAAACCAGTCATAAGGAACTTTCATGTTATTGAACAGCATTAATTATTAAATACTTTTAATGTTGATTCAAAAGGAAGGAAGGACTGTCACTTTGAGGGACGTACCTTCTGCCCAAGTGTACACTCTGGTTTGGACATCAGGTCAGGCAGTGAACTTTGGGTAAGCTCCTGGGCTGTCTATCTGTATATTTATTCCTGAGGCTAGATGGAAGTATATCAAGAGAATAATTCTACTTCAGAAAAAAGCTCTTAAACACTGGACATTTTATTTACTTCGTGACCTTAGGCAAATCACCTGTTTAATATCTGTGTCAGCAGGTTTCTTTTGGTTATGTTACAGAAAACCCAACTCAAAATGGATTAAACTGGAAAGGGAATGTGTTGGCTGATTACACCAAGTATTTTACAATCAGTGACTCGCACATGGCTGTAGCTATGAACTCAAGCAATATGGCAGCATTCCGGTCTCACTCCCCTCCCTCTTTTGTCTCAGCTTTCCTTTCTGTTAGCATATTATTGATGGTAAGATGGTTGTCATCACCTCCCCACTCACATTTATTCTCTTAAATACCCCAAGGGAAAACAAAGTTCTTGTTTATTATCAGTTCCAACAGAGGTTCCAGGAATTCATCTCATTAATACCCAATAAAGAGACTTATGACTAATTCTACAAATAACACAAAGGAATGAGATGGGAGTGGGGCAGGTACTGTTGCCTCAAATACATTATTGGAGAACATCCCTGAGATCCAGAATACCTGGATATCTAGACCATTATAGTCACAGACTGGGACTCCTGGACTCTCTTCCCAGGGCTCAGCTTTCTCATCTGTAAATAAAGGAGTTAAATGAGGTGATGTTAAGGCCTAGCCTCCATGAGTCTGTGACTCTGATTTCCACAGAAGTCTCTGTTTCCAGTGGTTTTGTGTTTCTGGTTCATGCACACTCCCAAAGCCAAGACCCTATAAAGTAAGCTGAAGCCCAAAGAATGGAGCCTGTCCCCAATAACCTTGAAGGCCCACAGGAAAAGCCAAAACTTTATTCTATTTATTTTTTTTAACTTTCAGTTGGATAAACTCTTAACCTTTAGCAGTAGGGTATTGATTTTCCTGGCCTGACTGCTGAACTCCAGTAACACAAGACTCCTGGTCCCTGGGGAACCACCTTGCACAGCAAGCCTAAAATGTGGCTTGGGGCTGCACAAACCCAAGTGGGGCCCTCCATTTTCAGCAAAGACCAGGAAACTTCTGATGGTCTCCTACATTCCTCTGCTCAATACCAACCTTTCTTTCACCCACCCGCCAAAGATCATGCAAATGACACATATAAATTGCTTGGGTCTGGTTGCCAACATTCCAAATGCCTCAGAGGAAATGTGACCACTCTGGGTGCCTAACTTTACTTTGAAAGGTCATGGGCAAATGTGGGCTATAAACGTCCTGGTATTAAAACTGGTCTGCTACCTTTGTCCAGAACACCTAGTACTTAGACGGCTTTACTAAATCTACATGGGTTTAGCTTTCCTGGCTTTACAATTTAAGCCAGATGCTTGGGATATATGAGGGTATGAGCAGGGTAGCAGGACGTTACATGTAGGGTTCACATACATACTAGGTTGTCAGGGATGGTCGGTCATGATTTTATGCCCATTTTTCCTGGTGCAGATGTTAATGGAACCATCTTTTATATTTGAAAGTGCCAAGGTTAGGGAGATAAATTATATGGTCATCCTAGATATAAAGGGCTTGCTCAGTGTAGCACAGCTAATCAGCTACATACTGAAAATTCAGATCACCCAATTTCAGGACAATGTTCCTTTTCCAAGCACTACCCTTGTCCCTCAAACCACATTTTACAGGCTTGAAGGCCCAACCTTCTATCCACAAATGCCTAAGATACAACCTTACGCCTTCCTGTCTCTAGCAGGGAAGGTGAAGGGCTTTCTCAAGGTTATATCATTAGCACCTGAAAATCATTAGTTCTACTGAAATGGAAACATCCAAGTTTTAGCACATGCTAATGATTTCCCTACTGTAATGGAACCTGATTTTTATCTTTCACCAGGAAATGTGATTGCTGGTTGGCAAAGGAAGGAAACCTGATGCTTTTGTTGAGGGCAAGGGGAAAAAAACCAGACCTTGGTTTTAGCATATAACTCTGGAAGAATTTAATCAGAATCCTGCATGTATATAGGCATGCACGCACATACATGTACCCCTCACCTGTTTTATCTCAGCAGCTGTGTACATAGGAGTTGCCAGAGGTGAATAATCCATTAATCTCCCTTAAGAAAATTAACCAGTAAGTTCAAACTAATTAGCTGGATTTGGGTTGAATCAAGAGAGCAGTTTGTCGAATCACAGAGGCCAAGTTAGAAAGAGGTATCTTAACGAAGCCAGGATGGATGGATTGGAGACTCTTAAGTTCTACAAAGTTACTCATAGAGCTCTTTTGAGGGATGCCCCTGACCTCCAGGAGCAGGCTAAATGACCAATTTTTACTGTCCTTTGTATTCTGGGACTAATTCCAACATTGGGGAGGGGGGTCCCCCACCAACAAGCAATTCTCTGGACACCAGCTGGGTGTCCTACAATTCAACTCAATTCTGACACAATTTACCTGGAGATAGCATCAGAGTCCACTTGTTAAGGGTTATCTCCCACAGGACTGCCCCCCTCTCCCTGCACTTCAGACTCCATTCACAGTCCCAGGTTAATCACCTGTGCTTCTGACCAACTGGCTGTAAATCAGAGGTTCCCAAGACCTCCTCCTCAAGTCTGATATATTTGCTAGAGCGGCTCATGGAACTCAGAGAAACATTTTACTTACCAGATCACTGGTGTATTATAAAAGGATATAACTTAGGAACCGCCAGATGCAAGAGATGTATAGCTTGGTATGGGGAAGGCGTGCAGAGCTTCCATGCATTCTCCAGGAGCACTAATTTCCCTGTGTCTCCACATGTTTACCAGCCCAGAAGGTCTCCAAACCTTGGCCTCTGGGGTTTTTATGGATGCCTCATTACATAGTCATGACTGATTAAAAATCACTGGCCGTTGGGGACCAATTCACCAGCCAGCCTCTCTCCCCACCCTGGAGGTTGGGAGAGGAGGGGCGGGCAGGATGGAAAGTTCCAACCCTCTGATCACCTGGTTAGTTCCCAGCCCCAACCTTTAGCTACCTCAGGGCTTTCCAAAAGACACGGCATTAACACAAGAGAGGCACCATTATCTCTCCTATCACAGGAAATTCTGTGGGTTTTAGGAGCTCTGTACCAGAAAAGAGTTGAAGACCAAATATATATATTTCTTACTATAAATCACAGTATCACAACCTCAAAGACGTTTGGTTTGCAGAATACTATCAAATTCCTTGTCTTTGTTGTACATTCTGCCCTGGTGGCTTTAAGGAAGGGCAGAGTAGAATGACTGCCCAACCAACCCCAGTGAGGAAAGGAGGAGGAAAATCAAGCTCTGTCCTAAGGAAAGGAGATTTGGGTACCTAATACATGTCAGTCATTCATTCCTATTAAACAGATATGAAAACTGAGTCAAAGAAGAAAAGAATTACAGCCCAAGATCCCTAGAGTAGTTAGGATCAGATCCAGAAGGTTGCAGCCCTGTCCTATGACAGCCCACTCTCACTGAGAGCATCCTTCCTACACTCCGTGTTACATCCAACCTACTAGCTCCCAGGCAGGTCCTAATGTGTAAGGACATAGAATGAAATGGTACTGAATTCATTCAAGAGTCAGCTCATCTATGCATTAACCGCATGGCTTCGGGTAAGTCATCTAAGCTCTCTGAGTCTCAGTTTCTTCATTTGTCAAATAGATAGAAATTATTCCTCCCTTGTAGAGCCATTGTCAAGTTTGGATGAATCAGGATGACAACAAACATTCCTGTACTTACCATGTGCCAAGCACTGTTCTGTGTACTTTACATATAATAACTCATGGGACCTTCACAATATATCCACCACAGGTTTTTTTTCTTTTTTTCTTTCTCTCTCTCTTTTTCTTAAAGTCAGTGACTGCTTTTGAGAGTTTTGAAAAGAAGATGAAACTCAGCCTTTCCTTTAGACATTCCAGGCCCCCAGCTCTGGGCTGTAGGAAGTGTGCCTTGAAAGAGGACATGGTGGTCATCAACCCTCTCCCCGCTACACCTTCAGGGCTGAGAGACCCCCAGCCCTGTCCTCCAGCCCATCATCCATCTCCCCCCCAGGGCTGAGGGACACCCAGCCCTGTCCTCTAATCCAGCTTGCCGGCACCCCTCCCTACCACCAATAATTTATAAAGGAGAAAATGAAGACATGGGGAATTTAAGTCAAGCAGCTATATAATGACCTAAAGGGGACTCAAGCCTAGACAGTCTGATTTTGGAGCCTGTATTCTTCTTTTGCCTTTTCTACCTAGCTAACTGACATTCAGAAGAAATCTAATAAATGCTCCTTCATCCACTGATTTTTTTTTTCATTCAGCATATTGAAACCCAGACCAGAAAATATGGAATCTTGGACACTAAGGATCTATCCCTTTTTTTGAACTCAAGGTGAAGCAACTCTGTACATGGGCCATGTCCCCTTCCCATCACCTGTGTTAGCAGGTATGGCTGTCAGTCTTCCTCTTGGAAACCTGGCATAGAGTTTAGTAAAGCTTCAGTGAACCAAAGAAAATGAAAAAGTCATCAAAATCTCAGAGTCCTTTTGATGTGGTTCCAGGCACTAAAAAAGACAGAAACATGTGATAAGGCCTATCACAGGCTTACAAACAGTAGGGGCTAAAATTATATTTGTTTAGATCAAATAAAACATACATGACTAATTCCATGGGGATCTTGGTTCTGGGATTATCTCCTCTCTGTCTCTATTCATTAAAAAAAGTCTCCTTTTTTCTCAGGATACTCTCAGATTAGGGGGTGGGGAAATACCTCCTGGAGTGGGACAGGGGGATGGTGTATCTGCTGCTACTGGCCCTATCTCCAAATATCACTGTGTAAGTTTTGCAGTTGGCCCAGCACTTACAAGTAATCAACCCCAAGCAAAGAGGAAATAGCATGAGCTCTTTTTTAGGGGGGTGGGATGGGGAGGGAGGTCTCTTTCCTCTGGTTTGCATCATGCCACATGAAATGGTTCCTAGTCCCTCCTAGTAGACACTTCAACCTACAAGCTCAGCCAACATCCTGGCCAAACAAAATCCACTTGAAACCTCATACCAGCTATCCTGACTGTAAGCAAGAGCCCATGATAGGTGTTCCCACTGCACAGAGATAGATGTACTGTATGTGTTACCTTGTAAGATCCTCACCATGATCCTGTAATTCAGATTAGGTCATTATCTCCATTTTACAAGGGAAAACACTGAATCACAGGATGACAGTAAATTGTTACAGGTGACACAATGTAAATTGTGTGGCTGTGATGTGAGTTTAGGTCAAACCCAACCCATGCATCTATCACTAAATGAGGTATCTGTCATTTCTCCCGCTGCCATTTCTATGCACCATATTTAAATGTGAATGTCTTTGCTGTAAGACAAACCAGGGGTCATTACTTTATCACATTTTCATTCTCCATGACATACTGGATGCAGAAGAACTTCAATATCACAGGATCTTGTTCTGAGGTGGGAAGGTAGACGGGAATGGGAAAAAGAGCAGCAAAGAAACATAGAATCGCCCTTGAATTTCTAACTTGATCTGAGCCAGCACTACTAAAGCCGGTACCCTCTGTTAAAGAATCTGACAGATGGAAGAGTATACAATCAGTCACTAAGGTAAAGATTCCGGATTCCAAGGTTTTGGGTCTGTGTTTACTAGTGAAGGTAACTACCAGCCACATAGATTTTTGCATATTTTGTTGTTGTTCTGTATCCAATAAATGCAGAATACACATTTATATGAAGTGCAAATGGAACATCTACCAAAATGGAGCAGATGCTGGGACCTAAAAGTGTCAATAAATTCCAAAGTACTGAAGTCACATCAAGTATGTTCTCTGACTACAGAAATTATACTAGAAATCAATTAAACAAAGAAAATAACCAATAAAAATCCCAAAACGCTTGGACAGGAGGCATTTTTAAAAATTTAGGTATAACTTACACACAATATAATTTATCCTTTTTGGTGTACAGTTTGCAAGTTTTGACAAATGCATACATGCAAGCATGGAAAGGCACCATATCAAGATGTGGGACAGTTTCGTTACTCCCAAAGCACCCCCACCCATGTCTTTTTGTAGACAAACTCTCCCTACAACGCTAGCCCCTCATAACCACTGACTTGATTTCTATCCTGACAGTTTTGCAGTTCGAATCTGGCTTAAGTCTGGCAAGATGCATTTGAGGTCCATCTATATTGTTGAGTGTATCCATAGTATGTTCCTTTTTGTTGATCAATAGTATTCCATTGTATGGATGTGGCAAAGTTTATCTATTCACTAATGAAAGGACATTCCAGTATTTGATAGTTATGAATAAAGTCAATCTGAACATTCCTATATAGAATTACTGGATCTTATGGTAGTGTATGCTTAACTTAGTAAGAATCTGCCAAATTCCCCAGTGTTGTCTATATTTTGCATTCCCACAAACCTTGCATAAGAATTCCCTTTGTTCTACATCTTCACCTATGCATGCAATTATTAGCTTTTCCTAAAACCTTTCTAAAGTATGTAGTTGTATCTGGTTGTGGTTTTAATTTGCATTTTAATTATTAATGGCCTTTTCATGTCTTATTTTCACTCTTAGCATCCATTTGTGGAATGTTTATTAAAATATTTTGCCCATTTTTAAATTGAGTGTTTTTGCTTATTCTTGAATGTTGAGTCCTTTATATAGTATGAATATCCTTTATTAAACATGTATTTTCCAATGTTTTTCTTCCAGAGAGTGGCTTACCTTATTTCGTTAACCAAAATGAGCAAAAACCTTTCATTTTGATGAAGTCCTTTTTATAAATTAAAAAATTATTTTGCAATTTGCATGCCCCACTAAGAAATCACTGCCTACCACAAGGTTGCAAAGAATTTCTTTTAGTTTTCTTCATAATCTTAAAATATCATAGTCCAAATTTCTCCTTTCCATTCCTTACACAATTGTTGTCACACATTTTACTTTTACAATTAGTATGAAAACACAATACATTGCTACCCCTTCTTACTTGAGACAGCCAATTATCCTTTTTGTGTAAATCCAAATTTCTGATTAGTATATTTCTTCTCCTTGAAGAACTTCTTAGCATTCCTTTTAGTACAGTTTTGCTGATAATGGATTTTCTCAATTTTTGTTTGTCTGAAAAAGTATTTTTCCCTTATTATTGAACTTTGGGGGGCAGGTAATGAACTGGGTATGCTAGTCTAGGTTAACAGTGGTTGTATTTGATTTTGTTTTTTCCTTCAGTCTATTATGGATGTCATTTGATTTTCCTTTTGCTTGCATAAATTCTGATGATAATTCTTATATCTGTTCCTCCATATATAACAGATCCTTTGGTTTTGATTTTCTCTTTATCTTTGAATTTCAAAATTTTGAATGTTATGGTTTAAGGGTGTGTGTGTGTGTGTGTGTGTGTGTGTGTATGCGTACACATACTACATACATAGGGGTTTTCTAATTTATTCTACTTAGTGTTCTCTGAACACCTTGGATTTCTGGATTAGTGTCTTCTGTGATTTCAATTTCATCAATTATATATATTTTAGACGATAAGATACTATCCCACACTTATTGGATAATCTATTCTTTTTTGCTTATTTGTTTGGTTTGGCTTGTTTCTCTTTGTGCTTTCATTTGGATAAACTGTTCAATAGCCATTGATGATGATGTCCATTTTCACTTGCATCCAGTTTCATTTTTATAACTTCTACTGACCTATCTTCCAGTTCACTGCCTCTTTCCTTGACTGTGTCAAGTTCACTAATAAACTCATTAAAGCCATTCTTCATCTCTGCTCCCATGTTTTTGATTTCTAGCATGAAAGCTAGAAATTCTTCACTCGGCTGAAATTCCTCACCTGTTCATGTAAGTCATCCATTTTTTGCATTAGAGCCTTTGCTATATTAATACTATTTATTTTATATTTCCAGTTATTCCAACATCTGGGTGATATGTGAGTCTGATTCTCTTGATTGTCAGTTAGATGAATACTGCAAATCAACCACCATAAGAATTTCATAGACACAGGGACTGAGGCTAAAGGATGCTAGAAAAACAGTTCAAAATCTCAGAGATGAGGATGACACAATGAAGGAAAAAATTTCTTTTAAAAAAAAGTTATTTCTTGGGGCACCTGGGTGGCTCAGTCATTAAGCATCTGCCTTTGGCACAGGTCATGATCCCAGGGTCCTGGGATCAAGCCCCGCACTGGGCTCCTGGCTCCGCGGGAAGCCTGCTTCTCCCTCTCCCACTCCCCCTGCTTATGTTCCCTCTCTTGCTGTGTCTCTCTCTGTCAAATAAATAAAATCTTTAAAAAAAAAGTTATTTCTTTTATAGAGAGAGAGAGCAGAGGGAGGGGTAAGGGAAGAGGGAGGGAGAGAATCTCAGGCAGACTCCACCCCCAGTGCAGAGCCTGAGGCAGGGCTCAATCTCACGACCCTGAGATCATGACCTGAGCTGAAATCAAGAATCAGACACTCAACCAACTGAACCACCAGGCACCCCAAAGGCAAATGTATTTCTGATGACATCCTCTATCCACCATAATATAGACACAACAAAAAGCTGCTGAGTAGATAATTAAATGACCTGAAACTACTGAGCATGGAAAATCTGTCCAAAGTCTTGTAATAGCGATTATCTCAGATGGTGATGCAAACCTTGGGACAGAGCTGAATGGGAAGCCATGAGGAGCTTACGCCCATGTTCTGATGTTGTTGAACTACTATAAGACCAGGCAAGGAGGCAGACACTTAGTAGGTGGGTGTCACTGTGGCCAATGTATGTTTATAATCTTGCTGGCATCCCAAGCTTGCTCACCTGGAGCAAACAAAGGACTAAGTAACATTTCACATAAATCATGAAGACCCCTAGCTCACTAAGAAAACGCCATTTGTTTTTTAAGTGAATGATTCTTTGTAGCTTACAAAATAAGCCCTGTGATTTGTCTCCTTCCTTATTAAAACAAACAAAAGCTGCAGCCCTGCACTATCCCACAGCCAGGGAAATGCAGGCCACAGGCCAACACTCTGGCCCTGCAAGTCCAGGCAGTGGAATGAGCTGGGATGGGGCCCTTAGGGTTTTCCCAGCTCCAGAGGCACAGCTGTCCACAGATTCCTCATGGATCAAGGAATCTGTGGAGGGGCTGAGCACAACACAATCAATAGTCTTGCAAATACTTTCTTCCCATTAAAGCCAGTAAACAGTGTAGAACATGGCAAAGCCTTTCACGTAAGGTCCCGGGGCCTAGATCAGGCATTGAATCAGATACACCACCTGCCAGACAGGTAGAGTAGAGAAGAAAGGTTAACCTCACAGGTGTCTGTGGTCCACATTAACTTCCCTGACCAGAGCATGTCTGCCTCTCCAGAACAGCCTCTGTGGTTATGTTTTTGTGGCCCGAATTCCATCAATGATCAGTCACTGGCCCCAGACTTGCTTCTTCAGTTTAGAAGACACTCTTCAAAGGGGGCTTCTCATACCAGAGGTCTCAAGCAAGTCTACATATAAGCCTCCCAATCTTTGACCTAATAAATATTATTCCTGAGAAAATACTTCAAAAGAACAATATGGAAAGATGTTACTTAGAGGACCCTACGTATATAACATTGGGGCCATGGCCTATCTATTAAATGGACTGTCATGCAGCTATTAATATAATTCTGCCCATAAAGTTCCAGATAAAAAAAAACTAGGAGTGAAAATATCAAAGTTTTAATATATGAGAATTTCCCAGAGAAATAAAGGTCATAAGCATTCATATTGAAATGATACATTAAGAGTCCAGTGTAAAAGGAAAGGAATGTCCACACCTAGGTACATTATTATGAAATCTCAAGGATTAAGAATAAAGAGGAGATCCCAAAAAGTACAAGGTGTAGAGTAGATTCCTATAAAGGAGTAAGAATTAAACTGACCTAAAACTTCTCATCACCAATATTGAATACTTAGGACTATTTTATCCTTTAGACATTAAGACATAGGGCCTAGGGCCTATGAGTTTTTTTAAGTTCTATGCAAATATTTTATGGAAGGGAACTTTATTATAGAGATATACATTATATCTATAACTATATATAATATACATAAAGAAATGTTATATACTGTAACATGTGATATTATATGTAATATACAAGATGTATGACATAATATATATAAATATTATATCCTTATGTACTCTGTGTATGTGTAGAGAGAGACAGAGACTAAAATATATAAAAATCAAAAATGAGAGATTAAACACACGTAAAATATAATATTATACAATTATATGATGGTACCTTGTATCATGTTTATACAATGAGAGTGGGACTTCCAACATTCAGAGTACCTAGGATCTAAGAAAATACTAAAAGTCTTACAAATTCTCTAACTCTAGTACTAATAACCTAACAATTATAAAGGAAGTATCCCCTCCCCCAGTAGATTTGTATCTCCAGCCAAACTATCAATTAATTGCAAGGATCTCATAAAGAGATTTTTAGATGTGACAGGACTCAAAAATTTTAAGTTAATTTTAAGTTGCTTTTGGGATTTGAGTAGTGAAAATTAATTACACCTTTCACCTCTCCCCAAGTTAGTAACCAATTAAGAAAAAGACACAAGAAGCTGAATGATATGTTTTAAAATTGTCTTTATTGCTGCTAGTACTAAACTGGATCTATGTATGGTCAATTGGGTCCCTTAATAAACTCTAGATGGATTTGAAATCTGGAGTTTAGGATCAATCCCCTGAGGGTTTTGGTGGGAAGATAGTCTTATTAGAATCATGGCTCTGTCTCCCTTAGGTGTAGAAAGGACCTCCATATATACTTTCAAAGTTGGGCTTGGACCCTGAGCCAGGTAGGCTTATAGGTCCAGAATGCCAAACCAGTGTGGGCCAACTTGAAAGAGAAATCCTAGAAGAGCTAAGCAATAGGTATTGAGGAGTTCTTTCTCTCTGCGTCATTCACCATGAAGTCAAAATTTCACCAGCAACAAGGAAGTGAATGGGAAAGAGAGAAGCCAGGAGTATTTCCTCCATTCATATTCTGTTTCTCCTAGTGCAGTGGTGATCCAAATGTAGTCCTCAAACTAGGAGCATCGGCATCACCTAAGAACTTGGCAAAAATGCATCTCAGGCCCCAGCCCAGACCCACCAAGTCAGAGACTATGGAGGTATGATTCAGCAATCTGTGTTTCCACAAGCCCTCCTGTGTGAGTCTGATGAGCAATCATGTCTGAGAATCACTAGCCTGAAGCATGAAATGGAAATTTGGGGTATGCGTGTGTGTATGTATTATGCAGCCTTAAAAAAGGAGATCTTGCCAGTTGCAACAATATGGATAAACCTGGAGAACAGTATGCAAAGTGAAATAGGTCATATACACAAAGATAAATACTGCACAATGTCACTTATATAAGGAATCTCAAAAAGCCGAATTCATAAAGGAAGCTAGTAGAACATTGGTTACCAGGGTGGGGAAGTGAGGGAAATGGGGAAATGTTGGTTAAGGGGTATATGGTTGCAATAATGTAGAATGAATAGGTCTAGAGATTTAAAATGTAGCATGATGACAATAGTAAATAGTCACTGAATACTGGAAATTTGCTCTGAGTAAATTACAGTTGTTCTCATCACATAAAAAAAGCTAACTGTGTGAGAAGATATATTCATTAGCTTGACTACAGTAATCATTTAACTATGTATATTTATACCAAATCATCTTATACAACCTAAATATATACAATTTTATTTTAAAAAGAAAGAAAAACATATGGGGAAAGGCAGATTCTTGATGATGTCTTCCGAGCAGCCATATTTTAAAGAGCCTTTGTCCATCCTATCTCTTCTCACTTATTCCAGAGAGGGGAGAACAAATTAACACCATCTAGCAAAAATGGTTTTCAAACTTGACTGCTTGCTACAGTCACCTAGGATGCTTTGCAAATACTGGTGTCTCAGTCCTATATCCACAAATTTGGATTTAATTTGTCTGGGGTGTGTTGTGGGCAACAAGATTTTTAAAAGCTCTCCATGCAATTCTACAATGTATAGCCAAGGTGGAAAACTATTGGTTCATTGATTCTGAAAATCTGGCTTCCAGATAAGCAGCAGGGGTGTCACCTACAAACTTACTACGAATGCAAGTTCACAGGTCCAGCCTACATCTACCAAATCAAAAGCTCTGAGGGGGCCCAGCCAGTGGTGTCTCAACAAGCCCTCCAGCTCATACTGATGCATGCTCTGATATAGAGAGATGGTTGATTGATAGTTACATAGAGAACTTCTGATAGAGAGAGATGATGTGATAGCTCTAGCCACTAGCAAGTTTTCTGCCATTGTCAGAAACTCGCTACCATGAAGGGAACGTGGGTAAAACATCATCAGCTCTGGCCATGCACTGGAGCTAGGGAAAGGTGAAGGGGCTGGTGGTGAGTTTCCTGCTGTCCTGCCAAGATGAGGGAGTACAACCTAAACAAGTCTATTTTAATCCAGGGCCACCTTTTAAAGACATCTCCCTTTCAGAGCAATGTAAGCATCACTTTGGTAATGGCAATGGGAAAGCAGAGCTTAGAAGATGGCCAGTGGTGACAGTGGACAACCCTGAAGGAGGGGTATCCTCCAGCATATAAGATGTAGAGGGATGAGGTGGTGCCTGCAGTGGGGATCAGTTAGACCAGAGAGAGTTTACAAAACCCTCTTGAAGAGCTGGGAAAGACAAAAGGTTGGTGTGAATGTGAACTTGGGTTTTGGCATCATTGTGCCATTACTCACTATATCCTCTTCACCCTCCACCTGGTAGAGTATTACCTTCTAGGTAAGAAGTAGCACATTAAAGGGAAAATACTGAAGAATGGGGAACACTCCCAAATTCATTCTACAAAGCCAGTATTACCTTGATACCAAGACCAGATAAGGACACCACAAGAAAACTATAGACCAGTATCTCTGCTGATATAGATGCAAAAATTCTAACCAAGATATTAGCAGTCAAATTCAAGAACACATGAAAAAGGATTATACACCATGATCAAGTGTGATTTATCCCTGGGATGCAAGGATGGCTCGACATGCACAAATCAATATATGTAATTCATCACATCAATAAAATGAAAGATAAAAACTATATGATCATTTCAATAGATGCAGAAAATGCATTTGATAAAATGCAACATCCTTTCATGATAAAAACCCCGAATAGATTGGGTATGGAAGGAACATACCTCAAGATAAAAAAGGTCATATATGACAAATCCACAGCTAACCTTATGCTCTATAAAGAAAAGTTGAGACCGTTTCCTCTGAGATTAAGAACAAGAAAAGGGTACCCACTTTACCACTCCTATCTAATATAGTACTGGAAGTCCTAGCTAGAGCCATCTGACAAAACAAAGAAATAAATATATCCGATTTGGGAAGAAGGAAGTAAAATTGTCACTATCTGCTGATGATATGATCTTGTATATAAAAAATCTCAAAGAGCCAGTAAAAAAATAAAATTAAAATAAAATAAAAAACTGTTGGAATTAATCAATGATCTCAGTAAGGTGGCAGTTTATAAAATCAACTTATAGAAATCAGTAGCATTCCTTTACATTAATGATGAAGCATCAGAAAGTGAATAAAGAAAACTATCCCAATCACAATAGCATCAAAAACAATAAGATAGTTAGGAATAAATTGAACCAAGGAAGAGAAATATTTGTACAATGAAAACTACAAGGCTTTGCTTTGTAAAGACATCCAGCATGCATGGATCGGATGGATAAATACTGTTAAAAGTGACCATACTACTCAAAGCCATTTACTGATTCAATGCAATCCCCATCCAAATACCAAAAGCATTCCTCACAGAAGTAACAATCTTAACATTTGTGAGGGTCCACAAAATACCCCAAAGAGCCAAAACAATCCTGAGAAAAAAAAAGAACAAAGATAGAAGTATCACATGTCCTGATTTCAAACTATATCACAAAGCAATAGTAATGAAACAGTACGGTGCTGGCACAAAAACAGACACATAGACCAATGGAACAGAATAGAGCACCAAGAATTAAATCCCAGCATATAGGGTCAACTAATATTTGACAAGGGAGCCAAGAATACCCAATGGGGGAAAGATAATCTCTTCTTATGGCGCTGGGAAACTGGAGAAACACATGCAGAACAATGAAATTGGACCCCCATCTCATGCCACTCACAAAAATTAATTCAAAATGGGTCAAAATCTTAAACAGAAGATCTGATACCATAAAACTCCTAGAAGAAAACACAGAGAAGAAGCTCAGTGATAGTGGTCTTGGCAATGATTTTTTTGGACATGATGCCAAAAGCACAAACAACAAAAGTAAACATCAACAAACAGGACCACATCAAACTCGAAAGCTGCCACACAGCAAAAGAAACGATTAGCAAAACGAAGTGACAGAATGGAGAAAGATTTTGCAAACCGCAGGTCGGATAAGGGGTTAATATCCAAAACATATAAAGAACTAACACAGTAACAACAAAACAACAGCAAATCCGATTTAAAAATGGGCAGAAGGACTAAATGGACATTTCTCCAAAGAGGACATGAAAATGACCAACAGGCATGTGAAAAGATGCTTAACATCACTCGTCATCAGGGAAATGCAAACCAAACCACAATGAGCTACCATCTCCCACCTGTTAGAAAGGCCATCATCGAGAAGACAAGAGATGACAAGTGTTGGTCAGGAGACAGGGAAAAGGGAGCCTGCACACACTGTTGGTGGGGAAGCAAATTAGTCCAGTCACAATGGAAAACAATAGGGAAACTCCTTAAAAAGTTAAAAATAGATCTACCATGCAATCCAGTAATTCCACCTCTGGGTATACATCCAGGAGAAAATCAAAACAGGATTTCAGTGAGATACATTCACACCCATTTTTATTGCAGCATTATCCACAATAACAAAGATATGGAAACAACCCAAATGCCCAACAACAGATGAATGGATTAAAAAATGATATATATATATACACAATGGAATATTATTCAGCCATAAGAAAAAAAAAATGGTATCCTGCCATTTTTGACAATATGGATGGCCCTGGCGCACATTGTGCTAAGCAAGATGAGTCAAAGAAAGATAAGTACTTTCTGATATCATTTAAATATGGAATCGAAAAAAGTCAAACTTATAAAAAAACAGTAGGGCGGGGGGGGGCGGAGCAAGATGGCGGAGGAGTAGGAGACCTAGATTTCGACTGGTCTCAGGAATTCAGCTGAATAGGGATCAAACCATTCTGAACACCTACGAACTCAACAGGAAACCGAAGAAGAGAGTAGCAACAACTCTCTGAACAGAAAAGTGACCACTTTCTGGAAGGTAGGACGTGCGGAGAAGTGAATCCGAGGCGAGATTCGGGAGGATAGACGGCGGGGGAGGGGCCTCCGCCGGCCGCTTCTGGCAAGTGCTAGAGCCGCGGAGCACAAAATCGGACCTTTTAGAAGTTGGCTCGGCGGAGGGACGTCGCTGCAGTGGCTAAGCGGGGGTGGAATCCTCCCGGGACAGTGTGGTCTCAGGACCCTCGGGGTCACAGAGAGACCGGGGGTGCCTGAGTGCGCCAGAGCTCCCAGGTATCGGAGCGGGGAAGCCGGCTGCAGAGACGGAGCAGAGTCGCGGGCTCTCAGCTCGGGGTGGCCATAGACTGTGACCCGCGGCCCAGTCGGGCCACTGCTCCTCCAGCAGGGACCCAACAGGCGGCAGAGCCAGGAAGACTCCCCTTCCTTCCCGGGGAGGAGCGGTGCGGGAGCGCACCGCAGGGATCTGCTGGGTTTGGAGATTCCACACGGGGTCGGGTGCCAGAGATAGCAACGCTCGGTCACAGGCCGGGTGAGCGCGGGGCGCGGCCGGAGACCGGGGACACGGAAGTGACTGCTTTTCTCTGGGGGCACACTGAGGAGCGGGGCCCCGAGTTCTCGGCTCCTCCGGGTAGAGATTGGGAGGCCACCATTTCTGCCCTGGTCCTCCAAGGCTGTACGGAGAGCTTGCAGGGAACAAAAGCTCCTGAGAGCAAACCGGAGCAGCTTCCTTAGCCCGGACCGACAAGGGCGGGTCAATTCCGCCTCCGGCAAAGACATTTGGAAACCGCAGCAACAGGCCCCTCCCCCAGAAGATCAGCACAAACAGCCAGCAAGCCAAGACCAAGTTGATCGATCAAGGAGAACGGGAGAACTCCAGCGCTAGGGGAATACTGCACATAGATTCATGGCTTTTTTTTTTTTTTTTTTAACCATGATTCATTATTTCATCAAAGTTAATTTTTGTTGACTGTTTTTTTTATTTTTCTTTTTCCCTTTTTTTTAACCAACATCTTATCAATCCCTTTTTAAAAAAAAAAAAAATTTTCATTTTTCATTTTTAGAGTCATATTTTATCCCTTCATAGTAGTAACCCTTAATTTTGGCATATATATATAAGTTGTTCTCTCTTTAAAATTTTGAGGTACAGTTTCTTCTAACAGATCAAAATATACCCTAAATCACTAGTGTATGGCTTTGTTCTAGTCTCCTGCCTGATCACATTCTCTCCCTTTTTCCTTTTTTTTTTTCTTTTCTTAAATCGTCTTTCCTTTTTCAAACAACTTATCTTACCAAGTCCTTTTATAAAACCTTTTATAATTTTCATCTTTACAGTCATCTTCCATCCCTTCATCGTATCAACCCTTATTTTGTACATATATGTCTTTCTTCCTTTAAAATTTTAGGAGGCACTTTTTTCTAACAGACCAAAATACGCCAAAAATCTAGTGTGTGGCACTGATCTATGCACTAGCCTGATCATATTTGATCATATTCTGCTATTTTTGTATTGTTTTGTTTTTGTTTTTATCTTTTTTTTTCTTTTTTCTCTTTCTTTTTTCTTTCTTTCCCTTTCTTTTCCCCTGGTTTCAGGTCTTTTCTGATTTGTATACAGTATATTTGCTGGGGACGTTGTAAACCTGTTAGCATTTCGTTCTCTCATTCATCTATTCTCCTCTGGACAAAATGACAAGACGAAAGAAATCACCTCAGCAAAAAGAACAAGAGGTACTACCATCACCAGGGACCTACTCAATACAGACATTAGTATGATGTCGGACCTAGAGTTCAGAATCATGACTTTAAAGATACTAGCTGGGCTTGAAAAAA
>NW_027397100.1:6644497-6688717 GCF_003265705.2 Callorhinus ursinus | reverse complement strand
AAACTGAGGGTTCTAGAGGGTAGGGGGGTGGGGGGATGGGTTAGCCTGGTGATGGGTATTGAGGAGGGCACGTTTTGCATGGTGCACTGGGTGTTATGAACAAACAATGAATCATGGAACACTGCATCAAAAACTAATGATGTAATATATGGTGATTAACATAACAATAAAAAATTAAAAAAAAAAAACAGTAGGGCGCCTGCGTGGCTCAGACGGTTAAGCATCTGCCTTCAGCTCAGGTCGTGATCCCGGGGTCCTGGGATCAAGTCCCGCATCGGGATCCCTGCTCAGCGGGGAGCCTGCTTCTCCCTCTGTCTCTCTCTCTCTCTCTCTATCTGTCGCTTATGAAAAAATAAATAAAATCTCAAAAAAAAGAATATACACCTCTTTCTTTAAAAAAAATTAAACTAAATTAAAAAAAAAAAATTAAAAAACAGTAAAATGGCAGTTACCAGGGGATGGAGGATAGTAGCATCAGACTGATGATGCTTAGGGGTACAAACTTGTAAGGAGCAGTAAATAAGCCATAGGGATCTAATGCACAGTATAATGAATGTAGACAATAATATTGTACCATATTGATGTAATGGGATAAATACTGCTTCAATGGCAATCAGATTTACAATATATAAATGTATCAAAGTAACACGCTGTATACCTTAAATTTATAAAATGTAACATGTCGAATTTATTAAATTAAAAAAAGGAAAGGAGAGGCAGAATGTCATGGTAGAAGGGTAGTGTAGTGTCAGGCTGACCTGGGTTCAAATCCCAGGTCTGTCACTGTTACCAATGTAGCCAATTTACAGAAGTCATCAAATTCAACTCTGTCACTGTAAATGGAGGGTAATAAAATCTACCATCTTGATTTGTGTCGGGATTAGAAACAGTGTTTCGCATAAGGACTGGCAGCTATCAGTCCCTTCATAAGCAGTAACTTCTATAATTAATTATTGCTATTATTTAGTCTTTTGTGTTCTGAGCACCTAATTTCACTGTGGGGAGGGGTCAAAACCTCCCTCAAACCTCCATCAGGCAATGCTGTGACACCAGCTGAGTACCATATAATTCAACTTCAATTCTAATACTAACTACCCAGAGATAATGTCACATTCCACAGGTTGAGGGCTCAATCCTACAGGACTGCCCCTGACTTCAGAGGCCAGTCACCAGTCCCAGGCTGTAACCTGTGCTTCTCACCTACCTACTACAAACTGGAGATTCCAATGACCCCCCCTCCTTGGGTTTGATCAATGTGCTACGGAGGCTCACAGAACTCAGAGAAAGGGAAGAGACTCGCTAGACTATTGGTTTATTAGAATGTATATAACTTAGGAACAGCCAGATGGAATTGCTGCACAGGGTCAGGTGTGCGGGAAGAAGTGTGCAGCTTCCACGCCCTCTCTCTCCAGGTGTGCCACTCTCCCCAGTCTCCAGGTAATCACCAACTTCGAAGCTTTCCAGACTCTCTGAGTTTCAGTGGAGGCTTCATTACATGGGCATATGGCATACAATGATTAAATCATTGGCCATTAGCAATATGATCTCAATCTCCAGCCCCTTTCAGTTCCCTAGAGGTTCGGAGTGGGATTGGAAGTTCTAACCCTCTAATCACATGGTTGGTTGTCCAAAAGTCACCTCATTTGTGTAACACAATACACCTTTATTGCCCTCATCACTTAGGAAATTCCAAGTTTAGCTCAGTGCCATAAAGGGGCTGAAGACCAAGTATACATTTCTTATTATAAATCACAATACCACATTTAGCCACTTAGTTAACAAATAATTATTAGGTGCCTAACTATGTGCCAGGTTTTGGCAAAAGCTCTAAAAATAAAATGGTGAAGGAAAACAGACACAGTTGTTTTCCTTGGACAGTGGTATCCTGTAGGCGCCCCAAATATTAATCAAATAATTATCACACAAATAAATACAAGTATACCTATAATAAGTGTTACATATGGCAGGGTTACGAAACTGTGAGTGTGGATGACAAGCAGTGTGGTCTAATCTAGGAGGAGGAAGTCAGATACCACAGATTTCCTGAGAAGGTGTCGTTTGAACTGATGTCTGAAGGAAAACTGGAAGTTGGATAGGCAAGGGGAAAGGAAATCAAAATTTTTCCAAACAGTGGCACCAGTTTGTGCAAAGTCCTGTGGCACATAGGGGCATCAAGGAACCAAAAATGATCAGTGGGTACTGAGTTCAGAAATCTAAGGAGGATGCTGTCCAAGATCAATTTGGAGAGAAAGGTAAGGGACCAAAATACAACAAAAGTTCAGTTTTTCTGTGTTGTTATTGGTGGTGGTGGTGGTGGTGGTGGTGGTGGTGGTGGTGGTGGTGGTGGTGTGTGTGTTTTTGCGGTGTGCTTGCTTGCTAAATATATTCCATTGCCAATTTCTGTTCCTGCCTTGATGAATTTTGTCAAGACTCATCTTCAGCCGCATATACTATGAAGACACTCTGAGGGGCATGAGGCTGCCCTGGTGACACCCTGAGACTGTCCTGTCTGTGGCGCTGTGGGAAGCTCCGTCTATTTGTGGAGCAAAGGAGTGGCCCCAATGTGCTGGGGTCCATGGCCATGAGGTCATGCTCCTTTCTCATTTTCTGTCTCTTGATGGGTTTCAACAGTACACGTGGAGGTTGGATTAACAAATCACTTTGCTAGTCATTCTCTAGCTATGGTTGTGTCCTGGAAAACTCTGAATCTGGTACCAAGATGAATTAAACCCTGATTGTTTTCCATACAGAGTTCTGAAGGTATTTACACATTTGGCCCCCGGTCTTTCCTGTAGCCGCAGTAACTGGTACTGGTTGGTATGTTTTTTCCCTAGATCATTTTTATTGCCAGTGTCCGCTGTTGCTGGAAGACTTTCCAGTATCCTGCATGCATATGGCTTTTGATGGAAAAATGTCTCCCCTGGCACCTCCTCGTAGGAACCACATATATCAAAACCCAGCTCCCAGGCCACCCTTCCAGCCAAACATTCATAAATGTCCAGGAGGGAAAGAAGTTATGCAGGAAGACTATATCTCTTAATAAAATCTTGAAAGAGTTTCCATTTCATTTCTCATAAATCCTCTGTAAGTGAGTGTCGTACAATACTTTCTTAAGAGGCAAAATTGCCTCCAAATCTTTTCCTGGATCGTGACTACAGAATCATTTGTACCCATCCAACACATCATGATCCATCGTTGGCTTGACAGTAGGAGACATGATTTTTTATTTCATTTATTATATTATTATTCAAGCTCATTTTTAATAAATAGGCTTTCACTGAACACAGCTTCTTCTTAATATAAAAGTCTAATAAAGTTTAGCATAAATCTCACAACTTCCCCAGATAGGAGACCTTATTTTAGGAGCCTGAGTTCTATGTTTTTAATCTCTAGAAAGAGTATAAAACCATCTAATAAGAGTATCATATTTAATTCTATTTAATTATAGCAAGAGTTGCTACTTTTTGAGCATCTACTATATGCTACGAACTGCCAAACACTTTATGTGAATTATGTCATTAAATGTTTTCAATAACTCTGGAAGATAGGTGTTATTATCCCTGCCATTTCACTGGTGGGGAAATTGAGAGGCAGAGATATTAAGTCCCTCAGGCAGGTCACACGGCTGGCAAGCAGGAGAATTGGAGGACCCTTTAATGCCAGCTCTGTGCTGTAGGGAATGTCAGAGCAGTGAGGCTGTCCAAAGCTCCTCTGTTAAGAATGGAGCCAGAAGGACCTCCTTATGATGCTCTGCGATCACCCCCCGCCCCCGCCCAAGGGCGTGCAGCACATCTCAGACACTGGAGCTCAAGTTTGGTCACTACACCAGAGCTGCCCCTGGAGGGTCATTTCATGATCCAGTGAAACACTGGAAAGTGCCTGAAATTTTCTGCACTCAGATGGGCTAAAGAGGGGCATGACCTTGCTCAACTGTTTGAAGCGTTCTGACCACCAGTTTCTTTGTGGAGAAAAGAATGGTAAGCAGCTCTCAGGGACCTTCGGGGGAGGCTACACTATGTTGCTGTTGAAGCTCGCAGCTTCTGGAATCTGACTGCCTGAGGCTCAACCTGGACCACACATTAGCAGCTGTGTCACTCTGAAGAAGGTACTAGATCTTTCTTGGCCTCCATTACCTCAGTAGGACGATGACTCTTACTGATACTAGAGAATCAACGGCATTGTTACAATAACTTCAACAGAATCAATATGATTGAAATGAGGGTCAGGAACATATTTTGCTTCTTTTCCTTATGTGAGGAATTCTTCACTATGCCCTAGTTGCATGTTATCAGTCTCAAGGAATTTAATTTCACCAGCCAAAGTACATCATTAGTTACATTAGTTAGTTATTAGTGGCCCTATATGACAAATATTAGGTCATCCAAGGCTCCTGCATCACATTTGGCAGCCTCGGTTATGCCGTAGGAGTGCCAGTGGGTGGTGAGGCAGAGGAACTGGATTTTGGGTCCATGAGTTCTGGCACAGCCCCGCCAGTGAAGTAATTTGGGACTCAGCCTATGATGCTTCTTAGAGAAACAAGAGCCTTACATTTATTCTCTCTGCAAACTTGCTCTGTCAAGGGCCAGACAATACATGTTTTAGCCTTTGTGGACCAAGAGTTAATGTCTTCGACTCTTGGAATAGCTGTTCTTACCAAAGGGCCACCACCCAGCCTAACAAAAGCAGGCGGCAGGCTGGATCGAGTGGGTGGATGTAGTTTGCCAACCCCTGTCTCAGAGCGTGCTGGTTGAGAGCATGCATTCTGGAGACAGACCACCCAGGTATGTGGTCTACATTTGTTAGTTTGTAGCCAGGTGACCCTGGGCAAGTTATTTAAACTCTCTGTGCCTTGGTTTCTCCATCTGTAGAAAGGGAATAAAGGCGTCCTGGGGATGCTGGGGGTTCAATGACCAAACACATGTGTAGCACTTATAATAGCATTTTCCATGCAGTAAGTGCTAAATATTTCTTATCATTGTTACTATCATCCTCCAGTTTTTCCTGTTTTTCCCAGTTTTGCAAACACACCTAGCATCAGTCATTCCTCACTTAGGAGCATTCTTTTTCTCTGTAGTCCTGTGACTGGGTCTATCTATATGTGTCTCCTTTATTCTCTTGCATTCAAACCACCTGGGAAGCTTGTTACAAATGCAGATTTCTGGGTCTTGCCCCAGACTTGCTGAACCATGTCTTCTGGAGGTGGGTCCTGGGAATGAGCATTTAATATGCTTCATTGGTGGTTATTCTCCCCATAAAGTTTAGGGTTCACTGCCCTCAGAGTTCCCCACATCTACCTTCTGATCAAGATGCCAGGCTGGAAGATGAATGGAAAAGAGGAACACCAACCACTGAGTTAACCTTAACTCCAATCCATTGAAAGCCTTGCCTGAGGCTCAAAACCCTGTGGTTGAATACACACTTCCCAACTTCCTCCAAGACCAGGAGGGAAAGAAATAACTCATATTTGGGAAAACCAAGCACTGTCCCTGTCCAGACTGTGGTTGGACCTGCATGCTAACTCCATGCAGAAAACAAACTTAGTTGAACCTTGTGGATTTGGAAATCAGCATAAGAAAGCCAACCCTATAGTGGCCCAGGCCTCCTTCCAGAACAGTAGGTTTGGGAGACACACAAGCCCCTCTGGACTTCCAGAACCTTCACAATGAAAAGTAAGTACACCCCAGGAAGCATCTGCTCGGGGAAATTCCCTGAGGGTTTTACTTTTCCTAAGTGCAACAGTTGTCATTTGGTTTTCAATTTATGCAATAAATTAAACACGTGGGGGTAGATGACTAGTTTTTCTAAGGTAAAAACTTCAAAAAGCAGCAATTTGTATAAAATAAAATTTAAAAGCACTCTTCTATCCTCAGTCTCTCTCACCAAAAATAACCCTAATTATTATTTTCTTCTGTGTCCTTCTAGAAATGTCTTAAGCATATGTACAGAAACTTGCTGGATGTGTTTGCTAGAAATACATTTTGCTTGCACTAATAGAGTCATATAGTATTTATGCTAGACAACTAGCTCTTTTGACTTAAACTACATTCTGGGCCAAATGTCCACTTTTAATTCTAAATATCCACTTCTATCACTTTTATCCTTTCCAATATACCCATTTCCTTCTTCTTCCATTCTGTAAGGTTATTCCCCATATTGCTTAGAAATTAGACTAATGGATGTCTTTTCATCATCCAAGAAAGGATGAATGCCTATAAATAGAGATATATTTCTTAAAACACAACAGATACATAGGCAAAGTTCTCTGCCCACTCTCTAAATCAGTCTGATGTTTCCCTGGGCTTTATCAGCAAACACTATACTGTTTCCCACTGCTGTTCCCCTCTTGCTCTAGGAACAGCTTCCAGAATAGGTGATGTGGCTATCACACCAAGAAGAGACAATGTGCTGGCTTAGAGATACACCAGGCACCTTGTCACCTGGGGGCTTCCCAGCTCACGATTGGCAGTTCACAATGAGATTTGAAAATCTAGGCAGGGTAGCAAAATACTGATTGGCTCACAAAATCTACTTCATCCTAAATGCCACCATTCATTTGGGGAATCAGTAAGGTGACCATCCCCAGTAGAGAATAGGAGGACTTCAGAGGACTGAGGACAAGCAAATGGTATCTGAATTTATATAAAAAGAATAAAAAAGAAAGAAAAGAAAAGAAAAAAGGAAAAGCAGACACCTCAGACTTGGACAAGAGTCCTGCTATAGCTTATCAGAAAAATCTGACAGTGGGCAAGCAAGATGAAGCCTGTGAGCACTTAATAAAAGAGGAACCAGCATGAAGTCCCTGAGACAACACCATCCTTTGATACCCCAATAACCACATTCCCTTTTTTGGTGCTGTTGCCAGACTGAGAGACCAGGAAAATGCCATAAACATAGGGGATCAGGAGTTCAGCGAAGGGTTTTACAAAATCCTTTATAAGTATAGGATGGTATTTCATTTAGCTTCGCTTGTTCTCAGAATGTATGACTGGCCATAGGTCATTAGTGGTGCACCTCAAGATTTTCTGAGATGCTTATGGGGCCATGTGGATGACACACCCTCAAGGAGAAGGCTACTGAGAATTCCACTCCTAGGTGGGAATGAAGCAGCCTCTGAAGTAGGCTGAAGCAATGGGCTGTTGATTACAAGATGTGTGCTGGAGCTGACATAAACAAGCAAAAATAAGCAAGCGTCATTGTCAATGATGGGAAGACTTAGGGGAAAAGGAAAGAACAGGAGAGAGCCCTTCTGTGTCAGGCAGGTGGTATGACAGAGACAATTTCCCTCAGTGTCTCTGATCCCCTCGTGTCCTTAATTCAGTGTGAGCATCATAGAAAAGAAAGGAAAAACTCCAGATACTGTAGAAGTAACACCCTGCAGGCTCTTTAGGTATAGAAGCTGTTCAAATGAAGAGGACAGATTAAAAAAAAAAAAAAAAAAAAGGATTCTCATGGTTTTCAAAACTCCTTCACAAAGAGTAGTCCACACAACTGGACCCCAGAAAGTCAAGTTGGACTTTAGTACCTCCCGAAAATTTGACCTCTTGCCTCTCTTGAAACAATGTCTCTGAGTGAATGAGAATGTTAAGTGATGGAATCATTCATTCAATCCACTCACCGCATACTATCTGCCCTGGACTCAGGCTTGTGACTTGTGCCCGGCAGATAAAAATGTGTGAGACATCTCTTAACTCAAAGAATCTCAGAATCTCACTGCCAAGGTGCCATTTCCCAAGGAATGGTGCACAGATAACTTAAATCAGAGTTGTCTGAATGCTTGTGTGAAAAATGCAGATTTCTGGAACCTACCCTTGATTTGCTAAATCTATATTTTAACAAGTCCCTTGGTCACAGTTATGAACAGAAAGGTTAGCAACCACTGCTCTACAGGAGGTGTGTTGAGAAGGATCTGCCTCTAAGTATGAGAACGGGTGCCCACAGATGGAGGTGGGTGAGCCATGCACGCATGCATTGTAAGGCCCCAGGACATGTGGTGAGAGGCCAGTCATGAGCATCTGTGTATACATGTGGCGAGAGCGGATGCCTGGCCATGAGCACAGTTATACATTGTGCCCAATTACCTAATCAGGTGAGAACAAAGGACCACATCCTGAGTTTCTGAGACTGATAATGGATCCCACTCCATCCAGAGCAAGTTTAAGGATGATAGGTACGAAGTAACCCGTCTTTACAATTTCATCTGTCATACACGGGATAGAAAAGGAAGGGAACAATTCTGAGACTGTCAGTGTGCCGTAGCAGCAACAGCGGGTTCCGGAGGCACGTGGATCTGGACTTGCGTTTGGACTGTAACGCTTCCTACCAATGCGTGATTTTGCTCAAGAAGCACGCTCTTGGGGCCTTAATGTCCCCTCCAGAAGAAGAACGGAGGTGGTAGCGCCAGTACTTGGGAGAACTGTAATTCTGACATTGCAGTGTGTGATGCGGCCTTGATGGCTGGATTCAGAAGACCCAAAGGAGGGCAAAGCCACACAGCGGGAGGTGAGATCCAGAGGGGAGGACGGCTCTGGGGGTCTCGGGCACAAACTCACGAATTCACAGTGAAGGTGGCTGCATCTTTCCTCCTTCCTCTGATGAAAGTCTGGCTTTCCCCTGTCCCTTCCAAGGGTGATCCATCAAATCATGGACTTCCTTAAGGGATGCCGTGCTCCCTGTCACTGTTTGAGGAGAAACTGGACGGCAGAGACGCACGCCTCATCCACCAGCAGAACTAGGACTTTGAGCATCTGTCATCTCCCCACACCAGGATCCCACAGTGTTGAGACCCTGGGATTCTCTAGTCTCCCAGCGTCTTATTTAACAGCCGAGGCATGATGACATGTCCGGCTTCCACAGCAGAGTCTAGTTCTTGCCCACTGGCACCACTAAGAATAGCTCTTAGGAGTCGATCAGAGGTTTCCAGGAGAAGGTCATACGAGCAAATGTGGGTTTACATCCAGCTCCCCTCCCCAGTGAATGTGCCACATCAGGTTGGAAGGGATGTGGTCCTCACCACAGGACCTTTCCCAAATGCACCCCAGAACAGGATGGGGGCAGCACTCAGCTCTCCTTACCATGTTCCAATGGCTTCCTACCTACCAGGTTGCCATATGTTCAGGATCATTCTATTGCCAGATGTATGTCAAAGTTTTCCTTTTTAAAATGTAATTTTCCCCAGAATTTATTGGCATCCTACAACGCTGCTTCTTGGCTGCAGAAGCGGCTTTTCTGCCATTAGGGCCCAAAATAGAAACTACACACAACCTTGACAGTAATCATGACCAAGGAGAGAGAACGCACATCTATGTATAAGGCACCTGAAGGTGAGTTCTTCTTTGTGCTACTGCTTCGAAGATAAGGTCAACAAAGCCAGGAATATCAGCTCTATTGACGGTGTCACTTTATTGAAAACAGATATAATCACAAATATATAATAAATACCAAAACATTAGATACTCGGGTAAATTTTATTACTTGAGTTTTAAAGAATTCAAGGTATTCATAATTTAGAGCTTTTTTCAGAAGGCTCCTATTTTGTTCTTTGTCTTATCCTTCATTTTCTGCTGTTGATATCACCTACAGGGTAAGCCCTTAGCATCTCATGACTTTCTGTACATGACAGTATCCAGACGTGAGTTCATAGGGGTGAGTGTGCTGCACAGAGAGATGGAAGAAGGACTCTCAAGAATTTTTTCCAACAAAAGCACCAACATGTGTTTTTGGCATCCAGAAAGCACTTCTTGGAACGGAAATCACATTTGTGTTTAAAATTTCATACTTATTTTCACTTGAAGAGTTTGGACAAATAATCAACATTTTTGTTTTACTTTTAACATCCTGGAAGTTGGGATGGCGGCCTTAAGGAACCCAAGAGGTAACAGTGAACTCAGCTCGGGGGATAAGAGTGTCCACATATCCCAGGATATTAACGTTCACTTCCACCTCACTGCTTCTTGAAGCTGACTCTTCTTTCCTTTCTGCTACCAGCCTGAGGTTGCTGCATCCCTGGGCTGTTGCTACCAGGCTTATTTGTTCAAGTAGTTTGGGCAGGAAAAACATGCTGCCTATTCAAAAAATATATACTATTGGGGCACCCTGGGGTAGCCACTAGAAAATGCACTATCCTCAGACGCTATTAATGCCAAACTTGAGTGCATTTAAGGAAGAACACAAATATAGGGACATTTTGGACTTTAAGATAATGTCAGCCCTGTTCACACTTATGTTGTCTCTGCCGGAGACTAATTCAGGGGCTCTAGAGCAGGGTCTGGCTGCCAGCTGGTGTTGAGATGGAGTTTTCCCTCCTGAGTAATCAATTATCGTTTCCCAAGACGAGCCCGTGGAATGCTGCCAGCACAGTGGGTTGCAGAATCTTGGAGCTGAAGCTCCTTCCCAGATGCAGAGGTCACCATGTACGTTTGGTGGTGATGAAACAGAGTGTCAGGGAGAAGAAACAGAGGCTACTGAAAGTAGGTCTCATGCAAGGAAAAGTTCTAGAACAGGGAACAATGATATTAGACACAAAAGTTGTTGTCAGTTGGGTGATGCTGAAGATCACAGATGGATTTCTAGGGACCAGTGGAAAGAATAGATATCATGCATAATCTGCTCCAAATCCCTAATTAACAGATGACAGCTTTGGTGGAGAAACTCTCATGGGCGAAACACTACATCACTGCAGAAAAATGCAAAGGTTGGAAGCCCAAATCTTCCCTCAAAGAATCCACAGTAACATTCTTGAGTAACAGTCTAAGAAATTATAACGTATGAACAAATAATAATAAACCAAGGTACTACATGACCATGACAATCACTTTTTTTCTTTTTTGAGCACTTAACCACACTTGTACCACTTGTACCACTTACACTTTGTGCATACAATTTCGATTACGGTTGAGCCCTGAGGAGCACCAACCCCTGCCAGTGCAGTCAAAAATCCTCATAGAACTTTTGACTCCCCCAAAACTTCACTACTAATAGCCTACTATTGCCCACAAGCCTTACCAATAACATAAACAGTCGATTAACACATATTTTGTGTGTCCTATGTATTATATACTGTATTCTTCCAGTAAAGTAAGCAGGAGAGAAGAAAATGTTATTTTAAAAAATCATAAAGAAAATCCATGTACAGGATTGTACTGTGTTCATCAAAAAAAAAAAAAAATCCACATGGAATGGGGTCCACACAGTTCAAACCTATGTTGCTCAAGGGTCAACTGTAATTACTTTTGTAAAAGCTGCAATTATTAAAAAATATTTAAAAACCAGGTAGACACTATTAAGATCCCCACTTTATAGATGAAGAAACCAATATTCAGAGCAACAGCAAAATGAGATGGAGCTACTGAGGCACGTGCCTTGGGTGTAAAATTAAGGGGAACCCCCCTCCCCTCCAAAAAACTCCTTAGCTGTCAGGAATTTTAAAAATCAGAAGTAAGGCAAAAAATTCACAATGAGCAAAACCTTACCATTTAAAAAAAGACAGGCTCAGTATTGGTTTCCTTTCCCCTTTGCCTCAGGCTCCAGTCTGGCGTGAGGCGGTGTTGGTTCAAGGCACTGGTTAGAAGACTTTCCAAAGCTTACAAGTTTGTAAGTGGTGAATTTGGCCTAAGAGATTTGACTTTCCAGCTTGAACTTTTTAACAACCGTTCTCTGAGTGGGAAGGTCAAGTGTCTAGCCCTGCTGATGTGGGTCCTGGGCAGGAGCTGTCAGGAGAAGGCTCTCTTGCCCAGATCTGCAAGTGGGTTAAGACAGAGCAGATGTGCAAAGCTAGGAGGAAAGTGGCCACAGCCGAGTCCCACCCACTGAAGAGGAGAATCCAGCTGGCCGGGGGAAAGCTGGTTGTGAAACATCAAGATTAAAAGGCCATTGTGGGGAACCAGAACAGCAGCTGAGGACGCAAATGGGAGTCACAACTGGACACATCCCGGAGTTAAGCAAGGGCTTCTAGAAACCCCAAGAAAAATGATGTGCAGAGGAGCAACGAAAGGGCCCAAGGATGGAGTAGATGGGCATCTTGGACCAGATTGCTTTGGCTCAAAATCACTCCAGATTGGCAATCCTAAAACTAGGCCTTGCTCCTTAACAGCCACACCATGCCTTTTCCTGCCTCCAGAGGAAGGGTGACTGCTTTTATTCACTTACATAATTCTGCCCACACCCCTGCCTCCACCAACATGTGACCCCGGGAATGGGACAGGGTGTGTTGATAGCCCCCTGGGGACAGGGTGGACTCTGGCCTATAAACACAGAAAAATTCCTTTCTGCTAAGCGTCTGAGAGCTTGGTCAGGGCATTCCACTAATTGAGGCTCCTGACCTACTGGCCTTAATCATCCACTGGTGCTCAACCAATAGCGCTCGTCTGCAGAGGGGCCAATATTAATGCTCTGAGTACAAGGGACAGACCCAGCAAGGGGTTGCAGGTGGGGAGGCAGGGCTGGAGATGGATTTCCAGTCGAGGAAATATGGGATTTCACTTACAAACTAATGGAATGCAAAAGCTGTTGGAATTCCATACCTGAGAGCACCCCAAGGAGCCCCTCCCGAGCGTCCTCACATTACTGCCTGTTGTGGTAAGATGCAGGTTAACACAAGAGATGTTTCCCCAGATACCCAGGTAATCTAAAAAACATGTCATTCTGATTTCAAGGGGGAATCACCTAATTGGCCTAGAGACGTGAGGCTCTAATTTTCTGCTTTTCTCACCAGTCCACTGACCTTCACAAAACAAGTGACTTCAATGAGGAATATCCCCTTTTATTTTGCATCACCAGACTTCACAGCCCTCAATGCGACACGAAGCACTGAGCTCCCTCACTCTCTTGGCTCTGCCTCCCACACGAAAAAGCTTAGGCATGGAGTCAGCTCACTTGCTTGGCTATTGGCACCTTGAAATGCAAGTAAATCCCCAATCTTTTGATTTATTATTTCCTGTTCTTCAAAGAGAGGGGCAGGCAGCAATGCTTGAAGTATTTAGGCAGTTAGTCACTGTACAAATCCATCTCTTGTCTCACCCCCAATTCAGGGGAATAATATTTTTTTTTTCCTGAGTTACATAAGGCATGATAGAAAGCATTTCTGAACGCTCTCTGCCTCAGGACCAATTTCTTGTGGTAAATCTCTAGAAAATCTTTCGCAGTTTCTAAAATAAGTGCCCAGGCTCACAGCGTGAGTGAGCCCTGGTCCTTTCATGTGTTAACCTTGCCACCACTTCCTCTCCTTCCATCATCTAATGCAGGGCCATCCAAACCACAGGTGCACCTGCACAGGTGTGTGCGTGTGTGCGTATGTGTGTGTGGGGGGGAGAGTAGAGCTATGCTTATGTCCTAGGGATTTTCGTCATTAAAGCTCAATGTTAAGTCAAAAACAAAAATGCCATGGGAATAAATGTGACCTGGACAATTTCATAATTGGCCAAAGGACTGAGATCATTACCAACTAGAATCTCCCAAATACATGCCCTGGCTGAACAAGGGCAGGTGGTGATGACATTAATCTCTTGGGGTTTTATCCAGATCTGTGTGGTATATAAGCACATGTTGTCACTAAAGGACCCGGAGAAGCAGGTAGGAACCAAGACCAGTTGGCGCATCTGTAACTTAGCTCTGCTTATGGCTGCAGGATGGAGGGTGATCATTCGATAAGGCTAAAGTGGTCTTTGTTCTAGGGGTAAATGCACTATAGCTCTTGGCTTCCACCGGATGTGCTGGGGCGGGAACCACCGTCCATCAGGCTGCAACAGTAGGAACGGCTAAACCTGGACCTGAGCATCCTCCTCGCTGCCCTTTCTCTTCTCCAGTTGGGCCCTTAAACAATTCTGTGCTCCTGCTCAGCTTTGAATTCACCTATTTCCCATCAGCTCATCTCTTGACTTGGCCTTCAGCTCTGGATCTCAGAACCCAAAGCCACAATTCCAGGCCGGTGGCTCACAACTTAACTAATTTTCGCCCTTCATCTCTTAATATGACCAACTTTCAATTGCCATTTTGCCTATCTACTCTGGCCTTGACTAAGATCTGCTTCTTGCTTCTGAGAATGCCAGTTTCTGTCACAAAAGATCCAGTGTCCCTCATCTATGGCTGTTCAACTTATAAGTACCCATATGTCTTAACAAACATTAGGACAAGTTAAAGCTGACCCTACTGTACACACGCACACACGCACACTGACTGTTGATCATAAACCCATCTGGACAGGGACTGGCTGGGGCACATGGCCTGTGTGAATCCAGAGGTACAGTCCCCAGGTTTGTGAGCCAATGTCTTCGAACCCTGGCAGTGGGATATCCAACTGTAGGCATATGGCTCATTTTTGCCTCTAAGTCTGGGACCAATCAAATTTTAAAGCTATTGAGACCCTGATTGAACTTAATTCCAGTTCAAGCCCCTCCTGAACCTCTCTCTTCCTGCTCTGACCTTGAAATCAGCCTCCTAATAGATGGCAGTCACCTCCTGCCTGACCTCTAACCCTGAAGGACAGTTTGGGATTCCAGGTACACTCCATTGTACTTATTATATCTCTGCCAGTAGCCTGGCTGCCTTTCTGGATGCCCCAGACCCTGTGTACTAATTTGACTTTCCACTTCTGTGCTTGGATATTACCAATGTGGTCCTAGACCTGAGGAGGGCCAGTCATTATCAAGAGGTGACTTCTCTATGGCAGGTGTAGGAAGATTCACATGTTCTCAGTCATGAAAGGAAGAGAGAGAAAAACAAAGAAGATATATTGGCACATGACCTGAGTGACCTGTCCTGAAACATCCTCCACACAACACACTTCCAGGAAAATTTTGTTGCCGTTTTTTAGTTGTTTGCCTTTAAATCGATGCCCCAAAGTGGTTCCTTCCACAGATTTTAACTACTAAAGTACGTAATACCACTCCAGAATTTTTTAAAAAGAGAAAGAAAAAATATTTATCAAAGCAAAACATTAGTTCCCTCTGATCTCACGTTATGTCTGAGGAATCAGAATGGGGTAAGGGACTCTGTTCAAACAGAGTGAAACACGCTCAAAATTTCACTGACAGAAGATGGAATTTTGCCAGGAGCTGCTAATGATTGAGATGGCTTTGCATTTGTTATCTGATGGACAGAGTTCCAGAGAAGATTTCAACTAAACTGTGGGAACACTGCCTTTCTGCTCAGGCTACTTGCTAGGCTATGGGATGAGGTGGCAAAGAACACACGATGGGTGGGCTTATCCCCATGGAGGCTGATGCTTTTCCCAAAAGTGTTAAGTCCAGTGGTTTCTCCAGGACAAGCAAACACGGGAGTCAGGGATGGATCAGGGAATTGACTCATCTATAAAACCAGTGCCCCAAGAGGGGAAGAAGCTGAAGCCATTTATTTATAATTAGAGATGCAATGGGCTGTGCGACTTGAAATTTCGTGATTCAGTGTTCTTAGTGAAAATGCTCAATAATAATTCAGAAAACAATCACAAGCTTGGGCAAGAAATATTTGAATTTATATCAGGTATCGTCACCTTCTCAAGCAAGACCAATGCAGATCTTCTGATAAGTCACCACTTCGAAGACTAAAATTAAACATAACCTTCAAACTCTCCCTTCAGGGCCCCCTCTGTCACTAGAGTTGGTCCTGTTTAGGGCAAGAGACCTGGAGGCTAGGGTGGGGCGCGGGGAGGCAGATCTGACTTCTCTGGACTTCCTATCAGGACCCACCTCTGAAGAATGTGCCCCCTGTGATTCCAGAGTCTGGAAACAAATATAACCGATATTATCTGCAACAACGAGAATTAGAGACCAACTCAATGTTTACTTTTAGAAAGCATTTGGGAACTTTTGATCTAAAATTTTCATTGAAAACAAGAAACATGAAAGCATGCTTACAATATGATGTTAAATGGGAAAAAAAAAAAAAAAGTGTTTATCTCCTGATTTCAAATATAGCCGCAAGTAGACAGGACCAGGACAGAATTTGCAAAGATGAAGATAGTTAATTTAGGGCTAAGACATTTAAGACATTATGAGGAAATATTTTATCTATTGTCATTACACATTGCTGTTTTATTGATTTTACTATTTTTAAAAGTGGATCGAAAAACCATCCATTGTATAGAATTGGGTTATCCTCAGTAGATGGTTCTGAGAGAGCTTGGGTGTGATCTTCAGCCATTCCCAACCCCAAAAATTTGTTATGAAGAGTAAGTAAGTTAACAATATACAGCAATTAGCATTGCTCCACACTGAGTGGGCCACCTTGTTGTTTTCATTGTCATTATTATTGATACTCATCTCAAGTGGAGCCCAAGGGGACATACCCATTAAGCTTCTCTATCTGATTTGGTGTCCCCAGCAGTAGTCAGCTTCACAACTATGATCCCCCCCTTTCATTATGAAAATCCCACCCTAGTTTGCATAAGCCTACCCCAGTGAATTTTGACAAACTTGATCAGTCCTGTTGCTGCATGTGTGACAGGATACAGGCAATACACACCAAGTGCCTTACTGAATGGCACTGTGAATGTACTAGGAGAAAATATGCAGGAGATGCCCACCTTTGCCACTACCTCATTTGTTAAAAATACCTAAAGGCGTTTTCTGTATTCACTGACATCTGTGGCATCTGCTATTCTGGAGGTCCATCAGACCAAAGCTAAGGGACATTTGCAGCCTTCATTTGATGTCTCTTCCAGGGGATTTTCCTATGTCAAAAAAGTCCTCAGTGGAAGGTCCAACTTCATTGGTAAGTATCTTCCATGTACCCTGGGCCTGCACTCTAGAAAGTAGCTATTCAAATAAGTATTTTGTTCTCCCTCACCCTCTCCAGAGGCCAAGTGTTCCAAGAAACACTGCTTAGCAACCAGGAGGAGTCAGAGCACAGCCTGTTTGAGAATAGAGTTTCCCGGTGCTGGGGACAGCCTTGGCAGGGGCTGGAGTCCGTGCAAGATCCACAAAGAAGCACAAGCCCAGGATCTCCCTGAGCCTTCCCATCACTAAGGTCCACTTAGGATGCTGTAAATGCATTCAATCAGCGCCCTGATTCTGATGTCCTATCGGGAAATCTGCAGTGTGAACTTCAAAACAGAAGCCTCATCTGCCTTTCACGAACACACCGTTATTGATCATGACTGCATCAGATGGGCCCTAAGACCAACTGTTGTTGTGTTTGTTTCATATTTCAACCCTTTGAACTCAAGTGTGCAGAGAAGCCAGTCAGCTGACGGACATACGCACTTCTATTGCCCACATGACCATCCACATGTTCTGAATGTGTGTCCGTGGCCTGGCAGAAAATTCCAAGGACAAGAGTTGATCCCTCTTTTAAGAAATATTTCTTCACCAATATACTTGAAAGCCTTGAAGACAATATTGTGTGAGAAAAACCTGAACAACAGATTCTGAGCCAGAGAGTGATTCACAAGACTCAGACTCAAGTATAAAATGTTTTAAGAACACCTTAAACAATTTATTGGGCAATTATTTCCCTTTTTATATGTGCACAGGCATGACATATGGCAAAGATCTATACCTAAATAACTCTAAAAAGTGTACTTACACTAAATAAGAATTATGCTTTAAAAATAAGAATTGCCTAGTTTAAAAACAAGAAAAACTTTTTAGAATAAAGGCTATTCTTTTATTCACCTATGGAATATGGTCTGTTCTCAGGTTTAAGGGCTACATAGGTCAACGGTATGAAAACAAAACAATGTGTACATTACACGTGGTTAAATATCCAGAAGACATCCAATTAGCCAATACAGTGGTCTTCCTATAAACAGCCCTACAACTGACTTTGATTCCATGGTCTGATGAGTATTCTACCTGATTTGAGAGTAGCAACCTCCTCTGAAATGAATTTTGGAGCAACAAAATTGGAACAAACCACTCACAAAAATTCACTCAAAATGCACTGACTCAAAAAAAAAAGCGGGGGGATAAGAAAATAGCACATTTATTGAACATGTGCTAGACATTGTGCTAGGCATTTTGTATGTATTAGCTCATTCAATACTCACAAGGAATCTGTGAGGCAGATATGAATCTCTGTAAATTACAGATGAAAAAAATTGACCAGAAGAGTTTTCTACTTGCTCCAAGTTGCACAACTGGTAAAGTACAAATATGGGGTTTGAACTCCAAACACTATGTTCTTTATTATATATTCTTAATACAAAGTATTGAATTATCCCTCAATCAATCTACGCCAAGAATCATCCCACACACAAACACACAAACTAAATTGCGAAACCCACAAACTAAGAGCAAGTAATGAAATGTTTATATAAGTCAAAAGAAATATTGAGCCAAGTAATCACTTATTTCATCAGCAAATGCATTAAAACATAAAATGATTGATGATGATGTAAAAGAAAGTGATCAGTGGACCTCAGGATCTTGACATTGTGTGATACATGAGCCCCGCTTGTTATGGAAAGTCCTGAAATTGTTTAACCTGTGTGAGTGGGGGGTGGGAGGTCATGCTTTTCAGGTTGGTGACAAATTTTTCTATTTAAGAGAAAAAACACCTCCATATATGTTGTACTCTCCTCCCCAACATAAGCTCAAGGTTCATGAGGAAGGAAACACTTTCATAGTGTGTTCATTTAACCTCAGTGAGAATGCATTCTGATCATAAGTTCTGAGAACTTGAAATAAGCTTTAGGTACAATGACTCCCATTTTAAACACCAGGTACAATGACTGCATCATGAAAAGCTGATCTCAACCTCAATGTCAGACCCACTAGGCAAGAGAAAGAGTGTGAACAGAGAAATTACTTTAATAAGTGATGCTATTTTAAGAGAAATATTAAAAATACTCAGCTTTGATGGTCTTCAACGAGGAGACATGAAACTAGAAAGAGTGGAATTATTAATATGTGGCCAACCTTACATGCACCTATGTTATATGAAGGAATATAAATAATATCCTTTATAAATATTGAGGTTAGGATTGAAATCCAGACTTCCTAGTCTCACATCATCTCCGTCACAACAGACTGCCTCTCTGCAACACAGAAGAACCTTCTTTTACAGATGGACGAAGCCAAGAGATTACTATGTATTAAGTAAAAAAAGCATAACAAACTCAGGTTTTGTTCAGACTAGTGTAAACCAAATGAAAAGGTCAAATCTATAAAGGAGAAAAAGTGGTATGGATCTAGGTGGATGCACATCACTGAAGTTAGCTGGGAAACACCCCAGTAGACCCAGAGACAGATCCATGACACCAGGATCTTATTTGATGTTTTCTGGTATAAACAACTTGTGTGGATTGATTGTCTAAGAAGGAGGTTGTAAAGAACCAGGCAGAGGGTCAGGGGATGGTTAAGTGGGCCTGGTGTCAAGAAATTCAGAAGGGAAATGGAATGCTGACCAAGGAATACATTCAGAAGTCCAACTGCAGTGTTTGGCCAGAAAAAAAAAAAAAAAAAAAAAAAGAATACTTTAGAAAAAGACAGATAAACCCACACATTTGCTTCCAGGCCAGTGGCAGATGGACTCACTCTAAACCTCTAGGTGCCCCTGCAAAGGTAAGCACCCTGTTGACCTGAGGTTGCAATAAAGGGCTTCAGTGGTTCCAAGTGAGAAATACGTTGTTGGACTATTCTGAATTAAGTTATCCTAAACATGTACGTACCTTCTGGAATGCACCTCTTGGCCTTTTTGTCCTTGGCTGATCTCTGGGGTATTGGAGGAAGACCATACAATGCAAAAGCAGAATGGGGATTGCCAATGCCCTGTGCCTGAAGAAGGAAGGGAGACTTCCTCTTCCTTCAGATTCCTGCCACCGATATGCCAGTGTCTGGAATGTCATTCTCTCTTTGGGTTATTTTCACTCTCCAAAGATCTCATCTATCTTTTATCTAGCTATTACTCTGCCCACCTCTCTTCCTATCAGATCTAGCTTAATTTGCAATAATGTCTGAGAAGGATGACCACTTTTGCCAACATATATGATTCTCAGCTTCCACAGAAACAATTTATCACATGAGAAAAAACGGACAGGTAGGTTTTTAAAATAGAAGAGGAGTCAGTTGGAAAGCATGAGAATCCAGAATGAAAGGGGAGAGAGACAGAGACAGAGGGAGAGGAAGAAGGGGAGGGAGCGAGGGAGAGAGAGGGCTATGTTATTTGGGGCATCTGAAGATGCAGGAACAGTAGAAAAATAATACAGTCTCTGTCCTTTCCAGCATGCCTGTTCTGTGCCAGGCACTGTGCCAACTGCTTTCTATGTAGCATCGCATGAACAACCCCCTCAAGTAGTTGTGGTTTTCTTTATTCCAAAGATGAGGTACTTGAGCTGAGAACTGAACACTAGTTACTCAGTGAATGAGAAACAAGTTCTGTTTTCACTGTTCCAAAACCCTTTCCCTCTCCTCTATGTTGGTCTCTTTCCAGAACATCCCCAAAGACTCACCCTGCCTCGTAGAAGCACACATGACAGTGCTGAAAGAAATGTATGATCCCTATAGCCCAACCTTCCCACTTTACAGATGGGAGGCCAAGGAAGTCTTATGAGCCACATGCATACTGAGCAAGGCCCAAAGCTGGGCAAGAAACCAAGCATACTCCCTTCACTTCCACTCTAGAGTGTTCTTACTGGGTCTCAAGGGAAGTGTCAAGACCACAACTGAAGGAGACTTGCAGCCCATCCCTGGGTTTTTCATGGCATCCCTCTGCTATGGCATGCACAGATTAGACTGTACACTTCGAGAACACTGCATCCAAACATTTTTTAAGTTCTTTTGTTTTGCCTTATTTTTTTTAACACTGCACTCACTTGTAGAAAACTATTATTTTCTATTTTGTTTTACTTCTGTCCTTATAAATATTGGGTAAATATTGAACTTACACAAAACAAATAAACAGTGACAACAATACCCAAAGAAACCATTTCTCTCACTTCTGCTTCTGTTGTCTCCTTGCTTTTAAGTTTGTGTTTGCTCTAACCCACCAGTATTCTTGAACTCAAAAAAAAAAACTTTTTAAACTTGAAAAGTTTGCTCATAAGTGCTCTGAATATGTTTACTGGGAAAAAAATTTAAATAAAAATCATTGTTCAGATGTCATTCATGTCAATCATTTTTCTGCAACAGCAGGAGAGTAGAAATAATTGCAATCATGTGCCCTGTACTTGAAGGATGTAAGGCAAGGGAAAAAAAATAAATTATTTCAACAAGAATCTGGAAGTGCCCATGATTTCCAAAGACCATCTTCTGCCCATTCATTTCCCCAGAAAAACCAGTGACTATTCCTCCAACAATGCTTCCAATTACACAACACCCACATTCCTAGTAATCATTCCCTCCCATCATCACCATAAGCATACCCACACAATCCCACGCATTGTTCATTTCACCAACTCTCTCCTCATGCCAGACACCCATCCTGGCAGAAGGATCGGGCTGAATCAACAGGGCCTGAAGCATCTGCAAAGCCAATTCAGTGTCAGATCTGAACTGCATCGAGGCCAGTGGGTCATGTGGGATAACTCACCATGACCACATGAAATGTGAAAGGTGTTCCTGGTAACTTTCTCCCCACATAGGCTTTGCCAGTACAAAATGCAAGGTCCTTGAGAAGAAATTAACAAGGAGTATGAAGAAAATAGCTAAGGGGCAGATGGGTTTTATTGAGTTTTTGCCCCAGCTTGAGGAAGCTGACTTCTAGCCATCTAGAAGAATAAACTCAAAACTTGTGTTGGAGGACCCTGTCACCTACCATAGCACTCAGAGCAGTAAAAACTATCTGACTACTAAGTCATTTTCTTGGCAAGCATTTTGCCCACCTACAAAAGAAGGGCTCACACCCTTTCCCTCTTTCTCCTTCCCCTTAATGTACCCAAGAACTTCCTGAAGCTCAAAATCCTCGTCCACGTTTAGTTGCACTCTCCGTGCAGAAGTGCTTTGTGGTGTTTGAGTAGGAATGGGGGAGGACTGATATTAAACTTTGCATTGGGGCCCATTTTTACATTTCATGACACTGGCTGCAAGAGGATTTCAGTAATCAGAACCTGTTACTTCTCTAGCAGGACCAAGTACCAGCCAACGAATTTTCACATACATTTATAAAAACAATTTTCACAACAGCCCATTGTATAAATGAAGAAATTGCCTCGGAGATCTTACTAAGGCTCATATAAAGTCCTTAATCACCTACTTGTTTGATGTTTACTATAATCATGAAGGTGCTCCACCCGGATCCCTTTTCAAGGAAAGACTTGCTGTCCAGCTGCATAGACTGCAGTCAACAGAGAGCTTCCTGCTGTTGGCTTCTTCGGCATCTGCTCTGCTGCAGGAAGCTGACTTGCCCTATGAGACCCCTTTCCCAGGGCAGCATGAATCCAGGGACTGGGCAAAGTCAGGAAATAAAGATTTGGCCATTTTGGTCCAACACTTCACACGCTGGTGGACAATACTCACTCCAGAGCTCTCTGCCAGGTTGGCCAAGGCTTTGGCAAGTCTACACGGCAGTTTGATTTCTACCCCTGCCCAATCCTGCTTCCTCTTACTTCTTTCACAGGCATTACTCTCTCCTAAATGTCTTGCATCCCAACATCTATCTCGACGTCTGCTTCTAGGTGACCCAATGGCTGGCACACACATAACTATTCAACATCTTTCTCTTTATCCAGATCCAGCCTAGACTTTGGTACTCAGCTGGCCTGACAAGGAATATACAGTGCATAGGTGAATCCTTATCACATCCAGCTGCAGCTGGTGTTACCCCGGTTCCACGCCCCAGACCCTTGGGGATAGGCTTCTAACCCAGAAAGTAAAAGATAGCATTTCTCCCAAGTTTCCAGGGACTCTACCCTACTGCATCCATGTCTTTTAAACTCAGGTTGTCTCATACCAGATTCACCAGTATCAACTTTCAGATGGTGCTGATGATGGTCACTATCTTTTATCGGGTCTCAAACAGATGCCTGTTGAAAACTATCCAGTGAACTTAGTAGTTCAAGGTGGTCATGTACAAGACAATACACTTTTGCAATTAAGCATAACTTCCTGTCTATGTTGACGAACAGAACACCGTATGAGTGAAACCAAACACACCCCATGCACCACCATTGGTTTTATCCCTTGCTTTGATGTTTGCCAAATGGTTACTAACAGACAGACTCAATCCTTTACTAAAGATTCCACATCTCTCCTTAACCTTCTAGAGGAACTGGTCTTTTAATGGCAGATGTTCTTTGAATATGCTCTATGTGCATCCTCTTGGAAGTCCAGGCCTTTGTTCCCTGTCCTGTGACAGGAAGACATCGAATCTATAATGGAAAGAATCTATAATGGAAAGTAATGGAATCTTTAATTTTTTTATTGTTATGTTAATCACCATATATTACATCATTAGTTTTTGGTGCAGTGTTCCATGATTCATTGTTTGTTCATAACACCCAGTGCTCCATGCAGAACGTGCCCTCCTCAATACCCATCACCAGGATAACCCATCCCCCTCCCCCCCTCCCCTCTAGAACCCTCAGTTTGTTTTATCCAGAGTCCATCAGTACTTATCCAGAGTCCATCATCTCTCATGGTTCGTCTCCCCCTCTGACATACTCCCCTTTTCTTCCTCTCCTGTTATCTTCTTCTTTTTCTTTTTTCTTAAAATATGTTGCGTTATTTGTTTCAGAAGTACAGATCTGTGATTCAACAGTCTTGCACAATTCACAGCGCTCACCGTAGCACATACCCTCCCCAATGTCTATCACCCAGCCACCCCATCCCTCCCACCCCCAACCACTCCAGTAACACTCAGTTTGTTTCCTGAGATTAAGAATTCCTCATATCAGTGAGGTCATGTGATACATGTCTTTCTCTGATGGACTTATTTCACTCAGCATAACACCCTCCAGTTCCATCCACGTCGTTGCAAATGGCAAGATCTCATTCCTTTTGATGGCTGCATAATATTCCATTTTGTATATATACCACATCTTCTTTATCCATTCATCTGTCGATGGGCATCTTGGCTCCTTCCACAGTTTGGCTATTGTGGACATTGCTGCTATAAACATTGGGGTACACTACCCCTTCGGGTCCCTACATTTGTATCTTTGGGGTAAATAAAAAGTAATGGAATCTTTAAATGGCTGTGGTTGCCTAGTAACCAAGAAGGACTAGCCCAAGAGATGAAAATTGGCAAAAACTGGTCCAGATTACAACTCTGGAGGCAACATTTGTATTTGCTGCATCTGTGCTGCATCTTTGTGGATAAGCCAGACTCAGGTCCCCTTGTCTTCTCACCCATACGATAAGCCCTCGGCAATAAATGCCTCTCAAGTTCTTCTCTGTAGCTCACTATTTTTTCCCCCACAGATAGAATATAGCTGATGCCCATTCCCTGAGCATGATTCCCTATTTTCAAGTTGACTAAAAACTACTAACCAATGATTTATTCATTCGTTGTTTCATTTCTTTAACAAATATTACTTCATAACCAACTTAGGTCCTCCAGTGGAGTTCTCTTAACCTAGCTACCCTCCATAGGATTCCCATGCCACCCCCTCCCATGAAAATTCTACATCAGGCTCAAGAGATGTTTAACTTTCAACTGTTCTTCCCTGTAGCTTCTCCATTTCCCTAAGGACCACGTTCGCTTAGTTGCTCAAGACAGATACGGGGTACTTATCCTTGATTGCTCCTTCTCCTCCATTATCCACATCTCTCCATCCATTTATCCATCCCAAGATCTTTCCATTATAATGTTTAAATCTCTCATAAGTCCATATTCTTTTCTCCAGCTCTGGAGGGGCCATCCAAGGGCAAGCCACGATATCTCTCACTACTTCAATAAAATCCATTCTGAGATGTTTGTTTCCTCTCCTGTCCTATTCAACTCCTTTCTCCACTGAGTGAGCAGAGGGAGGGAGCAACTTAAAAGCTACAGCAATTTATATAACTTCACTGTTTCATTCAGTTTGATAGCATCCAGTAGCACTTAAAGAAAAATCCAAAAATCAGTGCGATGGTCCATACAGTCTTGAGTAATTCAACACTTGCCTCCCTCTCCCGTCCCTCCCTGCCCCCTTCACTCACTCCTGTGCAGACATAATGACCTTCTAGTTTCTCAGCCAAGCACTTGCCACCTTCCAGGCCTCTGTGTCTGCTCTTCTGTCTATCTGCAATGCCCTTCCCCTGGATACTTTTCATTCTTCAGATTTCCACCTACATCTCTGAAGTCATCACTTCAGACAGCTTTCTCCAACCACCTTATCCAGAACAGGCCACTGACCTCCACACATGGCTATCCTTTATTATAGTACCCATCACTTTTTTTCATAGAATTTCTTCCAATTCATGATTAATAAATGTATTTATTTATTTATGCAATGTCTGTCTCCTCCACCAGACTATGAGTTCCAGGGGGCAAGCAACACCTTTCTTCTTCAATGCATATTCTTAGCACCCAGCACAGGGTCTCACCCATAACTTTTTGAATGAATGAACCTTCTTCCTCTTCAGACCCCTTCTCCAGGCTCCCATCAAACACCCCGGTGCTGCCCTCATGTTTAATCCTCTCCCCCAGCCCATGCAATCCCATCTTCATAACACTGCTGTCCTCAGTCCCCTCTCTCCATCCCCTATGCCGTGGCCTTAATTCAGACACTTGTCATTCAACACTTGGACAACTACGATACTCTCCTAGCAGGTCTCCCTGGCTCTCCTTTCTCCCTCTCTATCCTCCATACCCTGTCAGAGTGACCTTTCCAATATGCAAATCACACGGAGGCTAAAAGCCTTCAAACGGCTCCCTGTGGCCTACAGGATAAAGTTCAAACTTCTTAGCATGACATGCAAGACACTCTGCAATCTCACCCTGCCTTCTCCCTTTCATCTCTCAGTCCTCTCTGACCACTCCCATGTCCACAGTCTCGAAACATTCCTTCCTTCCCACCTTCTAGGCCTTCCTACCTACTATACGCCTCCTAATTCATTCACTTCCCTGCCTCTCCACAGTTACCAGGTTCACTTCCTCTGGCCTGGATGACCACATCCTTCTCTCTAATTGCACATCGCCCTGACCAATCCTTTTTCCAAATAGCAGTGTGGGAGCTTTCACACCCCCAATTTAATCATGGAAACATCTGCCAACTCTCCTCCTTGCTTAAAATCCATGGACAGAGGTTAACAGGTCCTGCAAGAAACAACCCCTGGGTATTCTTCCCATGCTACACTTCCTGACCTCTCTGTACTCAGAGCCCCTGTCACGCTCCTTCCTGTCTCAGGGCCCTTGCTCTTCCTTTCCTCACCTGTCTGAAATACTCAGGGATGCCTTCTCCCCAAGGCTACTCCCCCTTGATCAATTTTCTTCCTAGGCAATGCCAAGATTCCCTGAGTGTCCTCTTAAAGCTCACTGAATTTTTTTTTTTCAAAGCTCTAATCCACCCACAGAGGCTTGGGATGTGGGAGAAAGAGCAAGTTCTCCAAGAGGATACAATGAGTTCCAGACCATAAGTTTGGGGAAAGAGTAGAAGGATGAGGGTCACTGGATGAAAGACTCTGGAGGCTGTTCTTTTGGCTGTGGGTGCTCAGTGTTCTGTGGAAGATGCTGCAGATATCTTACAATCGTTGTTATATATATTTTCCATAATTTCTAGGGGTTTGATACAGAAGAGGGAGGCCACAGCATGTGCTCAGTTCAAAGTGGAAGGGATTAAAATCATGGCATTTTGTCCATTTGTTTAGGTTTTGTTTTTTAAAGTTTTCAGAATATCTTCTTCATCTTTTTTTGGGGGGGAGGCCTATTAATAAAAGGGATTTTTCATCAACTCCCCCAACCTGTTCATTAAATAATCATTCATTCATTCATTCATTCATTCGTTTATTCACTCGGCAAGCGCTCACTGGACACCACATCCTTTCTTAGGGGCAAGGAGGAGGAGAATGGTCTCTACTTTGGCAGGGGCACGGGGATGAAGGAAAAACCACCTTTGCATCCTAGGTTTCCAAGAGACTGGAAAGCAGGTAAAGATCAAGTTGTTCAAGTCCAGAACAACAGGTAACAAGTAAGAGCCATCTTAAGGGGAGAGTGAGGCAGGTACAGAAAGGCAGAGTCAAGAAACCTAGGGGCAGGACCATTCAGCTGGAGAGAACCTCATGCTCCTTTAGCCAAGTCAGTGGTCGGAAAAGTACCTCTTTGAGGGCTTGGCAGGTTCCTATAAACAAATGCATGAGATCAAGCCCCACTAGGCAGTGTCATCTGGCTCCAGATGAATATTGTATTCCTACCAGAATTAAAGTTGGTGGCCAAGAATCCTGGGGACTGCAGCTGTTGCTGAGAGAGAAAGGAAGTAAGGGTTGGTCAGGCCCTAGGATCCCTGCAAAATTCTAGGAAGAAAAAAGACTAGAGTACCAGACAAGGATGCTAGACAGAGTCCCAACCCTATGGATTTAGCTAGCAGGACAGGTATGGAACAGGGATGCATAAGACACATCCCCAAACTGGATCTGTTATCAGCTCTTGGTTCTAAGCACCAAACACAAGCAAACTCAGACTGTGGGTTAGACACTCAGCTCTGAGCAAAATCTGGCTCCAGCTGTGGCAAGGCGAAGCGGCAGATGGAAGAGCCAGGGAAACGGGGCTGACGTGGTGCCCATCCCTCTGCTCCCTCGCCAGCCTGTCTTCCCGCAGGGGCCCCAGGGAGGACAATCATCTCTGTGAATCAGGGCCTACTGCCTCCATTTGTTAAGACCTTCCTTCTGTCCTTTTTAAATATCACTGTTAATACCCCCTCGTGGCACTGTCTTGGTCCTTTACCCTTTCATCCGGATATTATTAAAAACTAGTGTCAAAAATGGAATTCTCCAAAGACCTTGTAAAAGTCAGCTGTGAGGCCAGCTGTACAGGGGCACGGGCCTGTGATAGGGGCGAGCCACTTCCTAAGCTGCGATTTTTGCAGTGCACACTTTTACTTATAGATTCTGTGATGGAAAACCTAGAGCAAGCTCCCCTCCCATGCCCTCCACGGCACCCTTCCTGGGCTTCAAACCATTCTTAGAATTCCACCATTTTTATCCAACCTTCTAGAAGCCTCAAACTCACTCCTCCCATTTTTTATGCATAATATCCTCCCAAGGTTCCCCCACCGCCAACATCACCCTCCCTCTCCCCCATACACAATTATTCTTTTATACATTTTTGGAACATCAGGTATGCGTTGTATCCTAGGACTCCAATGAGTGGCCCCTTTAAGACTTACTGAGGTACTTCGGTATGCAGAGCAGAACATTTTGAAGGAGCAGTTTTAATTCAGCAGTTTTGATGTGGAAGCGAAACATATAAAATGTTGTTATAGAGCTAGGTGATGTGTTGCAATGCCATGAATTTAATCCACAGTAACCAGGCACAAAAGATAATGACATTTATCCCCCCCAATTAAATTAAACCTAGCTTCAATATGTTGAAAAGAAAAATCAATCTCTGTTATATTTAGTGACCCTTCCACCTTCCCAAGGTCGTGAAGTAATGGTAATAATAGTAATTATTATTTTATTATAATTAATGAAATACAGTAAGCATGTGACACTTTGCTAAGTTTCAGGCACTATCCTAAGTGCTTCGTCTCACTATCACAACAACCTGATGAAGGTAAGTATTAGAATTTTTATCCGTTTTTCAGATACTGAGGCACAAAAGACTTCCAGCCCAAGCCCACAGAGTAAACAGAAAAGATGGCGCTAGAGGCTTGTTCTAGAATCTGCTCTTACCAACCATGGGAAACAAAAATCCTAGCACTTAAAAGATTATCTGGGAAGAGGAAGAAGGGCTTTATCCTTAATCCAAGATGTCCACCATTGTCAGCCTTAGTCTCCTGTTCCATGGGTAGCTTCTGACCTCTGGCCCCTCATGGGGTCCTCCCCCTGACCACAGGCCCAGGCACAGAGTCTTGGTTAAAGGCTGTGGGTCCTGGTGTCCAGCTTCCCCTGTCTTCCACTGAGACTCCCAATCCAGGGCACTGTGGATAATCAGGGCATGGGTCTCCAGGTCCCATGAAAATCCGCAGTGACCAACTTTTCCCTAATTGCATACTGAAGCTAAGGCTACTCCCATCCTTGACTCAACACATCAGTCTGTAGAGTCTCACCTTCTGTGCCAATCCAGAACAAACTCCCCAAGGGAGCCTGAAACACAAAGACTACTCTACTTCCTTCTTGCTAGTGTGGATTTGGGAGTGGGGGATGAGAGCCCTCCTTCCTGAAGAAAATACCTGATTCACTCAAGCACGGTGAATGGACAGTATTTTTTCCTTGTCTTTAAGACTGAGGAATGTGGCATAGTCCTCTTGGAGCCACACCATACCCCTCACCCCCTCACTGAACCTGACTCTCTCCTCTCCATTCTACCCCATCCCATCACTTCTAAGCCTTCTGCACCCCACAAATTAAAGAGTTGCAAAAAAAAATGGCATCTGCATTTTGAAAATGGTAAATAAAGGGAAAGAATCAAGCATTATTTATTCTGCTTTTTCTACATAAACTGTTCCTCCTAGTAACCAAATAGTTGAGGATGGGATGTATCCCTCTAGAGAAGGATCACAAATAAATGCAGGTAGAATGAAAAAATATCACCACTTTGTAAGCCCTAATGAATTAGAAGATCTAAATAATAACCATGAATGGCTGCCAACATCACCAAACAGAGGCCACCAGGCATTCCTTCCCTTCTAATAAAACAAAAATGAAAACAACCAACAAGACTGAATCCGACCAAGTCTCTAGGTCTGTGCTTTTCAGCACAGAAGTCACTAGCCACAGGTGGCCAGTGGGCACTCCCAGTGTGGCTAATCCTAATCAAGGTGAGTTCTAAGTGTAAAATACACACCAGATCTGTAAGATTTAGTACAAAAAACAAAATGTAAACTATCTCAATAATTATATTGAGTATATGTTGAAATGGTGACATTTGGGGTATATTGGCTTAAATAAATATATTATTAAAACAAAAAAAAAGGGGAGCGCCTGGGTGGCTCAGTCCGTTAAGCGTCTGCCTTTGGCTCAGGTCATGATCCCGGGGTCCTGGGATCGAGTCTTGCATCGGGCTCCCTGCTCAGTGGGGAGTCTGCTTCTCCCTCTGCCCCTGCTCCTGACCTCCATGCTCTCTCTCTCTTTCTGTCTCAAATACATAAATAAAATCTTTAAAAAAGATTAAAAACCAAAAAAAAAATTCATCTGTAAACATTATCCCATGCCTTCCTTCTGTCTGAGCCTGGACACTAGGGTCTTAATTGTTTTTAGAAGCAAGGGCAAGGTTCGAAGTAAGAAATAAAGGCCAGAATTGGGGTAAAACTTGGGAACAGGTAAAATTCAGCATTGATTCAGGTTTGCTTTTTATAAGTGGTAATAATGTATCAGGTTCTATCCAAACTGCCCTGCTTCAAAATGGAAATATACAAAACCACGTGCTCAGGATACTATGGCGAAGGGAGGAGGTGGAAACAAGAGGGGAAATCTTCAAGAAAGGCCCCATGACAATAAGAAAATGCCAACAGCGATGGTCTGGACTGTTCAGGCTGCATTGCCAACTAGGCCTCCTATTAGCTCCCACTGGCTTTGGCCTCAAATTCCTTGTTGGAGTTCCTCTTCCCATCTCCCAGCTGAGTTCTGGGCGTCTGCCCCATCCCCACCTCTGTGACAGAGAATGCTGCTTGGGTATTTGTTCCAAGACAACTGCAAAATTCAAAAACTCCAATGCAAATTATTACTTGGCATGAATGGCACACAAGAAGCTAAGCTCAGTGCTGGGCTACAGATCTCTGTCCCATTCTTAGCACAGGGAATATGGCACGAAGGGTGAGCTGCCGAATCACCCAGCCTGGCTTCGGTTTCCTGTGCCATCACTTACCAGATTTTCCAAATCAAGCTTTTCTAGATATGTGCAGAGGGTGAGTAAAGATAATATCTAGAGTACTTTCCACAGTCCCTGGCTCAGAGGTGGCGTTGCTGTAATGCTCATAGAGCTTGAGTTTCCAGGACCTTCATGGGCAGCAGCCCCTTCCAAGGCCCTGGGAGGGGCCTTAGGATGGAAGTTTCATTAATAATTTTATTCTCCATCTTCAAGGTCTTAAAAAATGTACCAAAATTCGGGTCCCACAAAACATGCATCTCTCCGAGCTTTGGCCCATTTTAGCTCTCAACAAATGTGTCCATCTACCCTGTCCTCACTCATATTCTCTTCGATCTTCCCCTAGTATCCTCCCTTGCACTTCTACATGGTCAAATAATACCTGCTCTCCCCGTTCTCCATCTTTCCTAGGCCCTGCTTATGTATGTGGCAGGCAGAATAACGGCCTCTCAGAGATGCCCACAGTCTAATCCCTGGAATCTGTGAATATGTCACCATGTGGGGTAAAGGGGCTTTTTACATGTGCATAAGGTCTTGGGCCTTGAGAGGGACGCTGAGATGTAAAACTATCCTGGATTACCCAAGAGGACCCAATCTCATCACATGAGTCCTTAAAGAAGAAAATTTTCCTGGCTGAGGTCAAAAAGAGATGCACCCTTGCTGGCTTTGAAGATGGAGGACATGGCCACAAGCCAAGAAAGGAGGGTATGCCACTAGCAACTGGAAAGACAAGGAGATTGGGTTCCAGAAGGACCACAGCCCTGCTCACAAATTAATGTTAGACCTCTGACCTCCAGAGCTATAAAATAATAAATTTATGTTTTTTTAAAGTAGCCAAGTTCGTGGCAATCAGTTATGGTGGTGATAGAAAACAAATACAATGCAAATATCTGTTTTCTGTTTATTCTCCTGGTGCTTTGTCCCTTGTTTATCAATCTGTACCTTCTAATAATTCTCTCTTTTCTCTTTGAGTCATGCATGGTGGGAGCTGGGCTTACTCTTTTGCACCCACCCCCTTGACATGGTTTGTAAGTGTCCTCCTCTGAGCTGGGTTGGCCTGAATTCGTTTCATCAGTGAGCACCCTGATACTTTAAAAATCTATTACCAAGAGGCAGCCCTGCTTTAAGTGACAATGCTCTGCCATCAGTGAGAAGCTCAAAGGTTCAGTCTCCAATTTCCCACTTTCCTCCTACGTGACCCTTGGAGACTTCACTAACCTGCCTGAGCAGGTTCTGTCCTAGAACAGGAGAACCACAGGGCATTCCTTCCCATTGCCTTGATTGTGAGTGCTGTGAAGATACCCATCTACCCAGTAAAAACAGACATTTTACAAGACTCTGAATCTAAAATCTGTTTTATCTTCTCTATGTCTTGCTTTATAATGCAGTCTTAAGTGTGTTTGCCAGGCTGGTGTTGATGCTGATGGTGAGCAATGAGGGTCGCTGCTTGTTTAGTGCAGCTATTTCCCTAGAAGCTCTGAAAAAGATCTAATTAGAGTTTGACATCTCTCTGTGGTGGTGACCTGAGGTTAGATAATGATACCTGTGTCACCAAGTTGCCGCAAAACGAAGTGGGTAAGTCATAGAAATTGCGGGGCCTGCATGTGGGAGGCTTCCTCTGATGGAATTCCAACTCGAGGAGTAAGCCTGTCACTCTTTTGTCAGGAGCTTGAGTGTATTTGAATACTTACAAAATCACCTCCCGGCCTTTGCATTTGCAAAATGAATTATCCGAATCCTCTTAGTGGATTCTCTAAATGAGAGTCTATATGCAAAAGTGCTTTGGGAAGGTAACAAATGCTAGCTGTTACTGTAAATTCAATTTTCTAATTATCTATTCATCCTTGTAAATCTTTTCTTCCCAGAACAGAAGTGCCCTGTTAGTGGAGTGTGGTATGAAATGATACAACCTGTTGGGAAGGAAATCTAAATTTTCATTTTTGCCGATTGGGTTCTTCCCTCCATGATACCTGAAGTTCACGCCTGGAATGCTGCACAGAAAGCTTTAGGGAAAGGTGGAACGGAACTGGCTTTCCTTTCTGCCTCCCTAGACAGTGAGGAGACAAACAGCAAGTTGTGAGTGTTTCTTTTTGGTCTTTGAAGTGTCGGTCACTGTTGAAGAGTCCATGCTGGGCAGTAGTGGGTTTTGACATCAGGCTGACCTGACATCAAAGCCAGGACTACCTCTTGAATGATAATGGGAACACTGACTAACCACTCTTGAGGTAAACTTCCTCTAGTATAAAATAGGAATTATAATCAAACGATGGTGTAAGAGCGAAATGAAGTCATTTCTGCGAAGGAGGGTAGTATGGGGTCTGCAAAGGAGTGTTCCGTGGGCATTATTTTCTTCTTTATTCTTTATGTGACCTCTCTAATCAGATTATTCAAACCAACGAAGTATTTGCTAAGCATAGTGGAGACAGGGGTGCTGAGAACACAGTTCCTCCAGCCAACACCATTAACAAGTGCAACATCCAGGGGGGAAACAAATGAGTAAAGCAACAATTATGATCTGCTTTCATAAATACTTGATGACTGTGATCAGAAAAGTATTAAGTACCACGGGAACACGTAGGCAAGATACCTCGATCCCATTGCAAGGTCTCCAAATGGATACCTAAATGTTGTGTCTGAGTTGCCCAGAGAAGAGAGGCAGGGTTCAGGGAGGTTTGGATTCCAGGCACAGGGATCATATATGGGTGTCCAGGGACCAGACACAAGAAGGCAAGGTGCTTTCAGAAAATCTGAGATTTTCATGTCAGATGGGGGATAGAAGGAATATGTTAGGGTGTGGATGGGTAGTTGATTTGGGGAAGGTACCAAAAAGTGAGGCTGCAGAGCTAGGGAGATCATGAATTATAACTATGAATTGTCACTATGATTAGGCTTTTTGGATTTATCTACATGGGAGGTACTGCACAACTGTATATATGAAATGACATGATTAGATGTTCTCTTTAGAAGGTCATGTTGGCTGCCCTGGAGGGTCGAGACTAGAGGCAGGGAGAGCAGGGAGGAGGCCATGGCATGAATCCAGGTGCAAAGTGGTGGTGGTTAAATTAAGGCAATGACAATAACACTGGTAAGAAACGAGTAGATTTGTGTGATAATAAAGCTGAATCAACAGGATTTGATGATTGGACGTCACTTCTGTGGGGAAGAAGTTGTCAGTGGTGATCACTTGGGTTTCTCAACTGGGCAACTGGGTGAAAGGTGACGCTTTTAGCTGTAAAACTTTAAAGGTGAACAATAGACAATGTCTGGTATATGAGCTGAAGAGGAGATTAGTAGAGCCAAGGAGAACTGTAAAGAGAGAGTTGGCTATGTCTCTGAAATATACCAACATTTAAGGCACTATATGATAAAGGAACATCCAAATGAGGCTGAGAAGGAATGGACAGAAGAAGATGAGAAAAATCAGGGGTGTGGGGGCTTGAGAGCTTTATTAGTCACTAATTCTATTTGCAAGCTACAGAATCCAACTCTAGCTGATGTGAGAAAACCAAACAAAACAGAAGAACTTACTGAAAAACCACTGGATAACTCAGGGAATTACTGGAAAAATCCTGAAAAGTAGGCTGAGAAACAAAGAATGGGGTTCAGATGCTGGGGAAGCCCCAAATAAATCTGTGTGGTACAAAAGCCCAGAAGTCAGATTGTTGTAAAGAGCGTTGACATTAAATATTTTTGGAAGATCAAGAAAAGAAAGATCTGCTTTGGCACAAGACTGCTGCTGGTAGATTTGGTGGAAGCTGAAGCCACATTTCAGATGGTTGAACCCTGGGAGCGTCACACACAGACATAGATTCCCTATGCTTTACTTAATTTTTGCGACGTTTCCAAGCACTTCTCCCCACTTCTATTCCTTTCATGATTTGATTTGAGGTTTCATTTGTTATACGCCCTCAGAGGTGATTTCCCAGGGAGAGGGAAGAAGGGAATCAGCAGAGGGACCAGGGAATCTGATTCCTCTACAACAAACTATAATCGGGAAGAGCATCTATACACCAATTTCTCCCTGATGCTAGCATCATTATCCTTTTAGAAAATTAAGAATCACTTGGAGAAAAGAGAGGCTGGTATTTCCCACAAAATAGACACCATTCTCTGAAGAATAGCTTCTCCAATTTTGTTGTACATTTGCTTCTCTTAAGGACTGTGTTACAGATACAAGTCTCTGGGCCCAATGCTGAAGATCTGATTCAGTAGTTGGTGGTGGTACCCCGGCACCTGTATTTTTAACATCCTTTCCGGATGGTAGGGATGCATAGGAACTGTGAGTGCAGATGTAGCAGGCTCTTTTAGGAGGTGGTACCTAGTGAAATAAACACCTGTAAGGAAGCACCCTTTACTTCTGTCAAGCAGCACCAGGGTTACCTTTGCTGAGTAGCCTGATGATCTGCTCTTGACCATAAAGACGGCCAGCTTCCTTCACAGTTCTTCAGATGTACAGACGTTTGCCCACCTATGGCAGAGTCGGTACAGGTCCGTGGGATCTTACACAGAGATGTGTAAATTTCCCCAGTTGTCTGCAAAGTCCTGCAGGTGTGCTAGCTTTCTCCAGGCATGGGTGAGGTTGCCCACCATCAGGACAAGTCCCCAGCTGGCCTTGCCCTTTCTCATCAGAAGTTCACACACTTAAATTCACACACCCACATCCAAGGGTTCCCGTTTAACCGTTGCTCGGTGGCCTACACCTGCATTTCTCTGCCTGGTGTGTGTCCTCTCCTCCTGCAAACAGCTATCATTCTTGCTAATGTTCTCCAGAAAGTTAAAGTGAACCAACCCTGCCCTGCCCTGTCTCCACTGCAGACAAATTCATCACTGAATTTCCCTGAGGATACTGTTTCCAGATTGGTGTGTGCAAAAGCAAAAAGGGAAGCTCTGAAATAAAGAAAAATTCTCCCCCAACTGTATTGTTCTGCAGCTGTTTGGGCTGGTCTCAACCTATAGGCAGGGAAAAATTAAAAGTACTGGCTGGGTCTGAGATGCCTCTATTTACTGGCTTGTGGAGAAAGCAGGACTACTCATACTGCCACTAAACGAGGGGGGATTAGCCACTGATGGGGAAAATTTTCTTTAAAGAAGATCACAGGCCATTAATCTGGCCATGGATTGGCAGCACTCTCTCCACCCCTCTGGCCTAGAGGGCCAGAGCTTCATTAAGAACCACTGGGCTTGCCAGTGGCTGAAATAGATTGTCTTCTAACTGGAGCAGGGGAGAATCTAGGATTAGGGAAAAAGAACAACTAAAAATAATACATTAGAACGAATGGGCAAATCCTCAGTAGATTGGGATCTAATGTTGGAGCACAATTCCCCTGCCCCTAGAGGGACTCCTGGCTCCTTCAGTGAAGTAGGCAAAGCTGAGCTCTCTCCAAGGAGATTGAGAGGCTGCAGAGACAGGAGGACAGAAGAATGCACTTGCCATCCTCAGCAGTGAACTACACAGAGCGTCACATGACAAGGACAGAGCAGACTCTCGTGAGCTTGAGAATCCATAGGAACAGTGACCAGTTTAAATCACGGATGCCATTTGGTTTTTGTAGGCAGAGCCTTTTGCTTTCATCCCTGGATTTCAAAGCCACTCACAGCCATTAATTAGTTGTAAGCAATTCAGGCCTGTCAACTTTTCACACCTAATCAAGGGCTGATGTATGTCACCCCAAGGGATCCAATCGATAATTCCTCTGCACTCTCTACCGCCCTTTACCCTTCTCCCAGGTCAGTCTTTATTGCAAGCCTGACCCCCTTTTTTTTCTCACAGTATCTGATCCCCTTGCCCTGTGTCTTCCCTCTCCCAGAGTTTCCCTTCCTTTTCATTTCCCTACATGAGTTAACCGGGGAATTTGCAAGCCTAGGGATATGAGGCTGGAGTACAGAAGTCAGTGGGCCCCAGGTTTCACAGCAAAAAGCCCAAATGAAGATGAGTTCATGATCAAGATTTTCCATTTCTCAAGGGAGGTATTGTCCTGTGAGTAATGTGTGAATCTAACTCACCAGTCAGATGAACCATGGCCAACCCGCAGGCCTCCATCATGGAGCTGTCCATCCCTCTCCCCGGCAGGTCCCTGATTAGGAAGGGAGGTAACCAAAACAGCTCTGTGTCTTTAAACTGGCTCAAGCCCTTCCCAGCCCCTCAATACAGGCAAAGCTCCCTTCTATAGGTGTAAATCACTTAGAGCAAGCATAAGAAATCTACTGCACATGTTTTGTCACCCATCGCGATGCGTATGCAGACATCACTAATGGAGTGTTGTACTTTCCCCGAAACAACCTCAGACCCAGAATTTCTCTCCAAAGGAAACGTGAACCCTCTGTGCCACCTCTGACATGGACGCTCATATGTGGCTGCTCACCCGGCTCAAAGCCTAGTCCCTTTCTTGATTTTAGGTTTAAACTGCATTATTTTTCATATCTTTTTACTATAGTGTGTGCTATCTTTTAATGTAATGTGTAATACAAAATTCTAGCAGTTTGGGGTGCCTGGGTGGCTGTCGGTAAAGTATCTGCCTTCAGCTCAGGTCATGATCCCAGGGTCCTTGGATTGAGCCACGCATCGGGCTCTGCCCCATGAGGAGCCTGCTTCTCCCTCTCCCTCTCCCTCTGCCTACAGCTCCCCCTGCTTGTGCTCTCTCTCTCTCTGTCAAATAAATAAATAAAATATTTAAAAATTTTCTAGCAGTTTTATAAGTTATGAACCATAATCATGAAATGAATACCCATTAACTTGCTAACCTAAAATAAGAACTGAGGGAGTGGAGCAAGATGGCAGAGGAGTAGGAGACCTGGATTTTGTCTGGTCTCAGGAATTCAGATGCATAGGGATCAAACCATTCTGAACACCTACGAACTCAACAGGAGACCGAAGACGAGAGTACCAACAACTCTCTGAACAGAAAAGCGACCACTTATTGGGGGGTAGGACGTGCGGAGAAGTGAATCCGAGGCGACATTCGGGAGGATAGACGGCGGGGGAGGGGGCCTCCGTCGGCCGCTTCTGGCAAGTGCTAGAGCCACGGAGCACAAAATCGGAACTTTTAGAAACCGGCTCCGCGGAGGGATGTCGCACCAGTGGCTAAGCGGGGGGGTGAAATCCTCCTGGGACAGTGTGGTCTCAGGACCCTCGGGGTCACAGAAAGACCGGGGGTGCCTGAGTGTGGCAGAGCTCCCAGGGATTGGAGCGGGGAAGCCGGCTGCAGAGACGGAGCTGAGGCGCGGGCTCTCAGCTCGGGGTTGCCATAAACGGTGATCCGCGGCCCAGTCGGGCCACTGCTCCTCCAGCAGGGACCCAACAAGCGGCAGAGCCGAGGAGACTCCCCTTCCTCCCCCGGGAGGAGCGGTGCGGGAGCGCACCGCAGGGATCTCCTGGGTTTGGAGACTCCACACAGGGTCGGGTGCCAGAGATAGAAACACTCGGTCGCAGGCCAGGTGAGCACGGAGTGCGGCCGGAGACCGGGGACACGGGAGTGACTGGCTGCTTTTCTCTGGGGGCGGACTGAGGAGCGGGGTCCCGAGTTCTCAGGTCCTCCGGGTGGAGATTGGGAGGCCACCATTTTCACCCTGGTCCTCCAAAGCTTTACCGAGAGCTTACAGGGAACAAAAGCTCCTGAGAGCAAACCCGAGCAGCTTGCTTAGCCCGGACCGACAAGGGCGGGGCAATTCCGCCTCCAGCAAAGATTTTGGGAACCACCGCAACACGCCCCTCCCCCAGAAGATCAGCAGGAACAGCCAGCAAGCCAAAACCAAGTTTACCGATCAAGGAGAATGGGAGAACTCCAGCGCTAGGGGAATACTGCACATAGAATTCAAGGCTTTTTTTACAATGATTCATTAGTTTTGCAAAGTTAATTTTTTTAACTGTTTTTTTTTGAATTTTTCTTTTTCCCTTTTTCAACCAACATCTTATCAATCCCTTTATTTAAAAAAACATTTTTTATTTTTCATTTTTAGGGCCATATTTTATCCCTTCATACTAGTTACCCTTATTTTTCGCATATATATATAAGTTGTTCGCTCTTTAAAATTTTGAGATACAGTTTCTTCTAACAGATCAAAATATACCCTAAATCACTAGTGTATGGCTTTGTTCTAGTCTCCTGATCACATTCTTTCCCTTTTTTTTCTCTCTTTTTTAAATCTTCTTCTTTCTTTTTTCAACAACTTCTTATCAATTGCGTTTATAAAATCTTTTATACTTTTCATCTTTACAGTCATCTACCATCCCTTCATTGTATCAGCCCTTATTTTGTACATATATGTCTTTCTTCCTTTAAAATTTTAGGAGGCACTTTTCTCTAAAAGACCAAAATACGCCCAAAATCTAGTGTGTGGCACTGATCTATGCACTGGCCTGATCATATTTGATCATATTCTGTTTATTTTTGTATTCTTCTGTTTTTGTTTTTATCTTTTTCTTTTTCTTTTTTTTTTTTCCTCTTTCTTTTTTCTTTCTTTCCCTATCTTTTCCCCTGGTTTCAGGTCTTTTCTGATTTGTATAGAGCATATTTCCTGGGGACGTTGTTAACCTGTTAGCATTTTGTTCTTTCATTCATCTATTCTCCTCTGGACAAAATGACAAGACAAAAAAAATCACCTCAGCAAAAAGAACAAGAGCGAGTACCGTCTGCCAGGGACCTGCTCAATACGGACATTAGTATGATGTTGGACCTAGAGTTCAGAATCATGACTTTAAAGATACTAGCTGGGCTTGAAAAAAGCGTGGAAGTTATTAGAGAAACCCTTTCTGGAGAAATAAAAGAACTAAAATCTAACCAAGTCAAAATCAAAAAGGTTATTAATGAGGTGCAATCAAAAATGAGGGCACTAACTGCTAGGATAAATGAGGCAGAAGAGAGAATCAGTGATATAGAAGACCAAATGATGGAAAATAAAGAGGCTGAGAAAAAGAGAGAGAAACAACTACAGGATACGAGGGAAGAATTTGAGAGATAAGCGATACGATAAGATGAAACAACATTAGAATAACTGGGATCCCAGAAGAAGAAGAAAGAGAGAGAGGGGCAGAAGGTCTATTGGAGCAAATTATAGGAGAGAACTTCCCAATGTGAGGAAGGAAACAGGCATCAAAATCCAGGAGGCACAGAGAACCCCTCTCAAAATCAATAAAAATAGGTCAACACCCCGACATCTAATAGTAAAACTTACGAGTCTCAGAGAGAAAGAGAAAATCCTGAAAGCAGCTCGGGAGAAGAGATATGTAACCTACATTGGTACAAATATTAGATTGGCAACAGACCTATCCACAGAGACCTGGCAGGCCAGAAAGGACTGGTATGATATCTTGAGAGCACTAAACGAAAAAAAAAAAATGCAGCCAAGAATACTATACCCAGCTAGGCTGTCATTGAAAATAGAAGGAGAGATGAAAAGCTTCCAGGACAAACAACAACTAAAGGAATTTGCAAACACGAAACCAGCCCTCCAAGAAATATTGAAAGGGGTCCTCTAAGCAAAGAGAGAGCCTAAAAGCAGCATAGATCAGAAAGGAACACAGACTATATACAGTAATAGTCACCTTACAGGCAAGAATGGCACTAAATTCATACCTTTCAATAGTTACCCTGAATGTAAATGGGCTAAATGCCCCAATCAAAAGACACAGGCTATCAGATTGGATTAAAAAACAAGACCCATCGATATGCTGTCTGCAAGAGACTCATTTTAGACCCAAAGACACCTCCAGATTGAAAGTGAGGGGGAGAAAACCATTTACCATGCTAATGGACACCAAAAGAAAGCTGGGGTGGCAATCATTATATCACACAAATTAGATATTTTATTTTTTATTGTTATGTTAATCAGCATACATCATTAGTTTTTGTTGTAGTGTTCCATGATTCATGGTTTGTGCATAACACCCAGTGCTCCACACAGAATGTGCCCTCTTTAATACCCATCACCAGGCTAACCCATCCCCCCAACCCCCTCCCCTCTAGAAACCTCAGTTTGTTTTTCAGAGTCCATCGTCTCTCATGGTTCGTCTCCCCCTCCGACTTACTCCCCTTCATTCTTCCACTCCTGCTATCTTTTTCTGCTTTTTTTTCTTAAAATATATTGCATTATTTGTTTCAGAAGTACAAATCTGTGATTCAACATCTTGCACAATTCACAGCACTCACCATAGCACATACCCTCCCCAATGTCTGTCACCCAGCCGCCCCACACCTCCCCCCCCCCCCCAATCCAGCAACCCTCAGTTTGTTTCCTGAGGTTAAAAATTCCTCATATCAGCGAGGTCATAAGATACATGTCTTTCTCAGATTGACTTATTTCACTCAGCATAACACCCTCCAGTTCCATCCACATCGTTGCAAATGGCAAGATCTCATTCCTTTGGATGGCTGCATAATATTACATTGTGTATATATACCACTTCTTCTTTATCCATTCATCTGTCTATGGACATCTTGGCTCTTTCCACAGTTTGGCTATTGTGGAAATTGCTGCTATAAACATTGGGGTGCACATACCCTTCGGATCCCTACATTTGTATCTTTGGGGTAAATACCCTGTAGTGAAATTGCTGCATCATTGGGTAGCTCTATTTTCAACTATTTGAGGAACCTCCATACTGTTTTCCAGAGGGGTTGCACCAGCTTGCATTCCCACCAACAGTGTAGGAGGGTTCCCCTTTCACCACATCCCCGCCAACATCTGTCGTTTCCTGACTTCTTAATTCTAGCCATTCTGACTGGTGTGAGGTGGTATCTCATGGAGGTTTTGGATTGGATTTCCCTGATGCTGAGCTATGTTGAGTACTTTTCCATGTGTCTGTTGGCCATTTGGGTGTCTTCTTTGGAAAAATGACTGTTCATGTCTTCTGCCCATTTCTTGATTGGATTATTTGTTCTTTGGGTGTTGAGTTTGATAAGTTCTTTATAAATTTGGAAACTAGCCCTTTATGTGATATGTGATTTGCAAATATTTTCTCCCATTCTGTCGGTTGTCTTTTGGTTTTGTGGACTGTTTCTTTTGCTGTGCAAAAGCTTTTTATCTTGATGAAATCCCAATAGTTCATTTTTGCCCTTGCTTCCCTTGCCTTTGGCGATGTTTCTAGGAAAAAGTTGCTGCGGCTGAGGTCGAAGAGGTGGCTACCTGTGTTCTCCTTTAGGATTTTGATGGACTCCTGTCTCACGTTTAGGTCTTTCAACCATTTGGAGTCTATTTTGGTGTGTGTGGTGTCAGGAAATGGTCCAGTTTCATTCTTCTGCATGTGGCTGTCCAATTTTCCCAACACCATTTGTTGAAGAGACTGTCTTTTTGCCATTGGACATTCTTTCCTGCTTTGTCAAAGATGAGTTGACCATAGAGTTGAGGGTCCATTTCTGGGCTCTCAATTCTGTTCCATTGATCTCTGTGTCTGTTTTTGTGCCAATACCATACTGTCTTGATGATGACACCGTTGTAATAGAGCTGGAAGCCCGGAATTGTGATGCCGCCAGCTTTGCTTTTCTTTTTCAATATTCCTCTGGCTATTCAGAGTCTCTTCTGGTTCCATACAAATTTAGGATTATTTATTCCATTTCTTTGAAAAAAGTGGATGGTATTTTGATGGGGATTGCATTGAATGTGTAGATTGCTCTGGGTAGAATTGACATCTTCACAATGTTTGTTCCTCCAATCCATAAGCATGGAACATTTTTCCATTTCTTTATGTCTTCTTCATGAGTATTTTATAGTTTTCTGAGTACAGACCCTTTGCCTCTTTCGTTAAATTTATTCCTAGGTGTCTTATGGTTTTGGGTGCAATTGTAAATGGGATCAACTCCTTGATTTGTCTCTCTTCTGTCTTGTTGTTGGTGAATAGGATTGCCACTGATTCTGTGCATTGATTTTATATCCTGCTACTTTAGTGAATTCTTGTATGAGTTCTAGCAATTTTGGGGTGGAGTCTTTTGGATTTTCCACATACAGTATCATATCATCTGCAAAGAGTGAGAGTTTGACTTCCTCTTTGCCGATTTGGATGCCTTTGATTTCTTTTTGTTGTCTGATTGCTGTGGCTAGGACTTCTAATACTACGTTGAATAGCAGTGGTGATAGGGGACATCCCTGCCGTGTTCCTGAACTTAAGGGAAAAGCTCTCAGCTTTTCCCCATTGAGAGTGATATTGGCTGTAGGTTTTTCATAGATGGCCTTTATGATATTGAGGTATGTACCGTCTATCCCTATATTCTGAAGAGTTTTGATCAAGAAAGGATGCTTTACTTTGTCAAATGCTTTTTCTGCATCTATTGAGAGGATCATATGACTCTTGTTCTTTCTTTTGTTAATGTATTATATCATGTTGATTGATTTGCGGATGTTGAACCAACCTTGCAGCACAGGGATACATCCCACTTGGTCATGGTGAATAAGCCTTTTAATGTACTGTTGGACCCTATTGGCTAGTATTTTGGTGAGACTTTTTGCATCCATGTACATCAAGGATATTGGTCTGTAATTCTCCTTTGTGATGGGGTCTTTGTCTGGTTTTGGGATCAAGGTAATGGTGGCCCATAAAATGAGTTTGGAAGTTTTCCTTCCATTTCTATTTTTTGGAACAGTTTCAGGAGAATAGGTATTAATTCTTCTTTAAATGTCTGATAGAATTCCCCTGGGAAGCCATCTGGCCCTGGGCTTTTGTTTGTTGGGAGATTTTTGATGACTGCTTCAATTTCCTTAGTGGTTATAGGTCTGTTCAGGTTTTCTGTTTCTTCCTGGTTCAGTTTTGGTAGTTGATACATCTCTAGGAATATCCCCATTTCTCCCAGGTTATCTAATTTGCTGGCATAGAGATGCTCATGATAAGTTCTTATAATGTTTGTATTTCTTTGGTGTTGGTTGTGATCTCTCCTCTTTCATTCATGATTTTGTTGATTTGGGTCATTTCTCTTTTCTTTTTGATAGGTCTGGCTAGCGGTTTATCAATCTTGTTAATTCTTTCAAAGAACAAGCTCCTAGTTTCGTTCATCTGTTCTACTGTTCTTTTGGTTTCTAGTTCATCGATTTCTGCTCTGATCTTTATTATTTCTCTTCTCCTGCGGGGTTAGGCTTTATTTGCTGTTCTTTCTCCACCTCCTTTAGGTATAGGGTTAGGTTGTGTATTTGAGACCTTTCTTGTTTCTTTAGAAAGGCTTGTATTGCTATATACTTTCCTCTCAGGACTGCCTTTGTTGTATCCCAAAGATTTTGAACAGTTGTGTTTTCATTTTCATTGCTTTCCATGAATTTTTTAAATTCTTCTTTAATTTACTAGTTGACCCATTCATTCTTTAGTAGGATGCTCTTTAACCTCCATGTATTTGAGTTCTTTGCGACTTTCCTCTTGTGATTGAGTTCTAGTTTCAAAGCATTGTGGTCTGAAAATATGCAGGGAATGATCCCAATCTTTTGGTA